>NC_140169.1:59519696-60119696 GCF_963971535.1 Notolepis coatsorum
ACCGAACGATGCACCATACATAATAGACTATTATTAACTTAATAGAAATACGTCCCACTCGACGGTATAGTGCCAAACTATGACAATTCAACTATTAATCCACACGATGTCTCAATGCCTATTCTGAGGCCAAGTAGGCCATACTGCACCACACGTGGGTCGTGGGTGAGGCTTCACGTCTGTTACTAGGTTGGAGGGTAAAGGACTAATGGACTAAAAGAAAGTTCTACTTTACTTGCGCCATATATATATGCGCTGTGAACAAATAGTACCATTCGTATTTCGCCAGACGTATTCCTACGCGGAACCGGGCTTGTAACGACATGTTCGTCGGCACGATTGAACTTGAACCAAGGGGCTTGGCTGCTGGCGCCAGGTTCTTGTCCAATGGTAGAATGAAACTATTATGGGCTGTTAGTAGACTAAAGGGATATTCAGTGTATATGTACAAGGAATATACAAGGGATATCAAACGATATACAAATACTATTAAATATATATCCACAAATAAATACATATATTCGGTTTAATCTGATCCTTCACAACAACATACATCCAACCATACAATAAGCCCGCATGACATACTGCCCAGGACGGGAGTCCAACTGAAGCCTCTACCGCCCCCTAGCGCAGTACCTACCACATCACTCCGAAAACATAATCCCCTTACAATGGCCACCCCAGCCCCGTCCAAAATGGCGACCACTGCACTCCACTTAAAACGGCCGCGTGTCCCAGGTTGACTCTGGCGCCACCTAGTGCACTTTTAACCACATCACAATTACTTAAAACGGCCGCGTGTCCCAAGTTGACTCTGGCGCCACCTAATGCACTTTTAACCACATCACAATTAATTTCAGTCTTTCACGTCTCACACACATTGTCCTTTCTCACAAGTGCGCATGCGCGCACTCCCATACGGCCTACTCACTCGCCACTCATCCTGCATCCGTTCAAACTTTCAGCCAATACCATGTAAACATTAGCCAATACCGCAAACTCACACGACTCATCCAACATAAATGACAATTCAGTTACACTGCAATATCATCCCATTCACAACATACAGTATTGAACACCCCAAGCGAGCCACGACGAGCTATGTAGCATGTAGCTTTAACCTAGCCGCGCGCTACGATACGCACAAGTTCTGACAAGAACGCGCTTTGTCCAGCACGAGCTCCGACGAGCATGCACGCGCCCCTCCACGCATAGTTGGGTGGCGCAGTGGATATAGCGTGCGCACCAGGTTCAATATTAAAAACTGTTCTCAGTCATATTGTAAGTGCCAATTTACAGATTTAATCCATACACATCACGCAACGTACAACACAACCATAAATCCTTCCACTCATACTCAAACACATGCCTAACCATAACTGCAATATCATACACATCCTCCAAACTTACTTATCATAGGGTCCGAACGCCCGCGGCAGATCTCACATTCCGTCAATAACTACTGTTGGGGAAAATGTGTATACGAGGGTGGAGGTAGGAAAGGGGTTAGTCTTGACTAGTTTAATATAGGTCAACTAGCAGGGCTCAAAGACACTAGGGCGACAGTCTGGCTGATGTTCTTAAATCAGCCTCAAGATAGCAGATGGACATTTCAGTACATCATATCGTGTGTTCTAATCTTGTGTCTTTTCTCTCTTACACACATACACAGCACACACACAGTCGCACAGACATACACACCGACACACACACACATTCCCTGTGTCACAATACACACATACAATACACACACGTCTGTACACAGACGCACACACACACAGACACACACACACATACACACACACACACACAAACACACATATCTCACTCTCTCTTCATGTTCTTAATGTTTTACATCATATCGTGTGTGGATATCATATCTTGCTTATCTCTCCTCATGTTCTCTCTCTCTCCAATGTTAAATCTACGTATCATCTTAATGTACGTCATGTCAGATCTGACATGATGTGACACGTCATCATATCTGTCATGGGGGCAGGACTGAGAGGGGATTTAGGGACAGGCAAAGGGTTCCAGGACAGAGTGTTTTTGTTCAAGCTGTGGCGATCATCTTTGACCCATAGCTCTTGCTGTTAACGAACTTCTTTTCTTAAATAAATTACCTATTTGTTACAATTGGAAATATCGTCTCCTGCTGTGTCAAACAACCTTTCCACAACATTTGGTGACCCTTGACCTGTAGACCGCCCTGCCGGGCCCCCTCACACGGCCAGCTCCGGACCTCTTCCGTAGAAATTCTGCCGGTTGTCGACACCAAGGTAAGCGTTGGGCTTTTTAGTATAAATATCCGTCAGAGTTTCTGCGGGAGGGTTGAGCTGACTGTGTTGACGAGGTCTGGGAAGGACGGCTAAAACGAACACGGTGAGGTGTTTTTACACTGGGGCGACTCCTTTTTTAACAAGTAGCGGCCACTAATCAAATTTAAATTGCATGTTTTCGACCTCTGGTCAAAATTTTTCTCAATCCTCTTCAAACCTCTTCAAAAACCTCTCCCCGACCGCTTTTCACATAACTGTTCCTGTGTCCTCTGATAAGACTCTCAACATTTTTTTAAAACAAAAAACTGCTGAAGATAGCTCATTCTGGGCATTCTGCCAAGAGAGATATCTCTCTCTCTCTCTCTCTCTCTCTCTCTCTCTCTCTCTCTCTCTCTTTCAATTCAGTTCAATTCGGGTAGGCTTTATTGGCATGAAATATCAACATACTTATTGCCAAATCAAGTCCAATATACAAACAGAAACATATATATTATTAAGCAATAAAACATACCATAATATTAGCAATAAGTAAAACAATCAATAGAAACATATTAAATTACAAAATAATCATTCAATCGGGTAGTCATTTTACAGATGTAGCCACCCCGATACGTGTATTTACAGGGTTTAGGGTCAAACAGAATTCTAATTTGCTTTGAGATTTGGTTGATTTGTTCCAATATTCTATATAAGTTTCTTTTTGTTTTGAGATTATTTGGTTGGGCCAGATTTTTAGGTATCTGTCCTGAGGCATTTGTGGGCAGGGATTTCTGACTAGCTGGCAAAGGGGACTCTTATCTGGGTTCATCTTTTGGCTCTGAAGGGCTTTGTAGTGGTAGGAGTGGGGGTCACTTGTTGCTACAGAGAGGCTAGCTGTCCTACACACACACACACACATACACACACACACACACACGAACACACACACACAATCACACATACAATACACACACACACACACACACACACACACACACACACACACACAAACACACACACACACACACACACACACACACACACACACACACACACAAACAATACACACACACACACACACACACACACACACAAACACACACACACACACACACCAACCGACACACACACAGACACACACACACACATAGACACACACACACACACACACATTCCTGTGTCCTGGTAGGGTTGTGACACAATCACACACAAACACACACACACAATCACACATACAATACACACACACACACACACACACACACACACACACACAAACACACACACACACCGACACACACACAGACACACACACATACAATACACACACACACACACACACACACACACACACACACACACAAACACACACACACACCGACACACACACACACAGTCACACACATACACACACACCGAGTTGTAGTAGCGTTGTAGTAGATCTAGGTTAACCGCTGTTCCTGGAGTGGTAGTTGTAGAGTAGATCTAGGTTAACCGCTGTTCCTGGAGTGGTAGTTGTAGAGTAGATCTAGGTTAACCGTTGTTCCTGGAGTGGTAGTTGTAGAGTAGATCTAGGTTAACCGTTGTTCCTGGAGTGGTAGTTGTAGAGTAGATCTAGGTTAACTGTTGTTCCTGGAGGGGTAGTTGTAGAGGAGTGGTAGTTGTAGAGTAGTAGTAGCTGAAGTACAACCACACACACACACACACAACACAATAAACACATATACACACTAAACAACGATGCATACAGCAGAGGACATACTGTTAGACCGGAACCCGCTCATACAGAACCTCATACTCAAGGTAGGTGTCCGTTGGCAGAGGCGTACAAAGGCCGGGGACACAAAATGGCCTTCCGGAGGTACTTTTGATCTCGACGTATGCGAAGAGATGAATGTAATGATTCGTAACCACAAGCCAGGCGACAACAGCAAAAAGAGGTTGAGAAAGAGGACAGAAGAGTTGGGGGTAATGAAGCTCTACGCCCAGAAGGGGAGAGCATACAGGCAGGAAGCTTTAGCGCTAAACCAGAGAGAGGCGGATATAGGGAAACCAACATCCCCACCTTATGTCACGCAATTGCCGGTGGGCACTGTGACAATAAGAGGAGAATATGAGGAGACGGAATTAGGGACCCCTGCTAGGTCAGAACACGTCACTAGGTTAGAAACCCCCGCTAGATCAGAGACCTCCCTTAGGCGAGATACCCCCCCTCCCAAACTGACCCCGCAGGACCTCTATCCGAAAAACCTGGCGGCATATGGCGAGACAGTACGTCGGAAGTTGTATGATGCAGAGGAAAAGGAGGTAGAGAACCTGGGCAGGCAGAGGGAGGGAGTCGGGAGGAAGTTAGAGGAAGAGGCCCGTCAAAATGTGGCACAGCAGACATCAGGGAAACACGGGGCGTGTGGCCACACTAAACTGTTGAATGAGGAGGAAGATGAGAATGACACAAAACCAGGACAGGAGAAAGGAAACATTACAGGAACCCTGACTTTCGCCCCTACATTCGTGGGAAGTGTGACGAGCACAGGCCAGTTTCCCCTGCTAATAAAGGGGAACGATATCTTTCACATGCCATGGTCACCTCTAGACATCGATGGTTTAATAGTAAGACTACCGGACCTTTCAGAAGGAGCCTCCAGGTGGATCACGCAGTTTGAGGAAAATACGTCATCTTTTCTGCTAGCAGTAGGTGACGTCAAATCCCTGTTGACGCGTTTGCTAGGAGTTGGTGCCTGCCGGGACATCATGGGTGACACATCGATGCGAGTGGCATGCGACACGCAGGCCCATGATGGAGACATATTCAACGCGCATAGAGCGGCGTTGTGGTACAAACTCAGGAATCAATATCCATCACGTATTAATCCGGCAAAACTGGCAGGCAACCCCATAATGGAGACGGAAGGGCCTGGCGCCTATGTGAACAAAGTACTGAAGGAGTGGAGAGGTGAGCTAGGACACAACCCAGAGATTGACCCGTTGCAGAGAACGATGTTTAGAGAAAGTGTGATGAGAGGGCTTCCAGAGGTGGTTAAGAATAGACTGGAAGACGTGGTGGGGTTAATGGACATGACTTATCCTTTGTTCTGTGCACATGTAACACATAGTGTGGAGAAGCAAAGGGCTCAGGAGCAGAAACTCAGGGATCAGGATAGAAATGACTCAAGGAAGTTAACTCAGCAACAACTGCAGCCCCAAAGGAGGTTGCAGGCAGTAATGGTGTCATCTGCGACCTCTCCACCCATGCAGGACCAGGGACCCCCGCCTGCACCTCAGGTAGTGAGAAGCTATGGCTATAGTTCACAGAACCAGGCGTTCAGGCGGCAGGCAGGGAATGGGCAATCAGGCCCACGGTTTACACAGGGACCGGGGAACGAACAACAGTTTCCCCGTTTCCACTGTTGGAACTGCGGCATGCAGGGACACAGGGAAATGAGATGTAGGCAACCATACCGTCCCGGCTCGGAGTATGGAAGACCCGTGCGCCAGGGGGAGTCACAAGGGCCCCACGACCAGGGGGAGACAGGAGGGCCCCGAAACCAGGGGGGTAATCACTAGGGGTGCCCAGAGAATGCGACGGGGGGAAATCAAATGATTGTGGTTTCCAAGGGAGCTGAGCAAGAACCTATTCTGCAGGTCCTAGTGGAGGGCAAATTAACAGAGATGATGGCAGACACTGGAGCAGGTTTTTCCTGCATAAAGCAAAAATACGCCGCTCACTTACCCCAGTCTGGACAGTATGTTCGGACGGTCGGATTCTCGGGAAAAACACAATTAATACCCACATCAGATCCAATCTCTATGACGTATAACAACAAGACCATAACAATACCTGTATTAATTTCGGACAGCACCCCGCGCAATCTCTTGGGACGAGATGCAATGTGTAAACTAGGCTGTAAAATCCTATGTACGCCTGAGGGGATTCAAATTGAACAAGACGTGTACCAAATGATGCTACAAGGGACGGGGGAGAAAGAGGCCACTGTGTTCTGGCTGGGCAACATAGATGCAGAGCTGCAAAGGGTCTGTGCCCCCTGGGAGCCATTTCTGAAAACCCAACTGCCTCAGTCTAGACAAACAAACATGGAGGCACATTGCACACTACAATATTTGACGAATAGTGACCTAGTTAGGAACAAGGCATGGTTGCAGGGACAGCCCGAGCAGGTGCAGATTGACTCATCTGCGATAATTGTAGGGAGACAGGGCGCGGCGTTGAGGGTTAACACGGGTAAGTATCTACGGGAACAACATAGACTAAGAGACGCCGCCCCACACATCACTCTGAGAATAAATCCTGGTTACGAATCCGAACATCTAGGTTCAATGATACAGGAATCCGAGACTCAAAGGTGGGTCTCCACGGAATCTCCGCTAATTTGGAACAGCGCAGATGGGAGTTTCATAAAAATAATGATTTCCTTTTCAGTTTTGGCAAAACCGCAAGTAATCAGATTACCAGGAGACCCTTGCGTTATTCCAGAGGCGGATGCTTTGCTGGAACAGGACATGTTGGCGCGCACCCCGGAACGGTTGTGGTCAAAACACGACACAGATGTGGGTCTAATATTGTCGGCACAGCCAGTGAAGGTCAGGTTAAAGAAGGGTTGTAGACCACCCTTTATCAGACAGTATACAATGAAGCCAGAGTCGGATGAAGCTATATCACATCAGATTGAGGGACTGTTAAAGGGGGGAGTGCTCGTCCCTTTCAAATCCAGATGTAATACACCTATCCACCCAGTGCTAAAGGCGGACAGGGCTAGGTACAGACTGGTACACGATTTGAGGGCGGTGAACGACGTGGTGTCTGGACCAGAGGCGGAAGTCGCTAATCCACACACCCTCCTGACAAACATCCCGAGTAGCTCGCAGTACTATACGGTCATTGATCTCACGCAGGCATTCTTCAGTGTTCCATTGGAAAAAGAGTCTCAGTATCTGTTTGCTTTTACCCACAGGGGGAAACAATACTCTTACACCCGGTTGCCACAAGGGTTCGCGCACTCGCCGCATTACTTCTCGAAGGCGCTCAAGGAAGACTTGCAAGGAGTGTGCGACACACTACTCAGCACGGTTTTACTGTATGCAGATGACATTCTAATCTGCTCGGATACACGTCAGCAGTGCCATGAGGACTCCATCAAAGTTTTGAGTGGATTAGCCGTGGGAGGCCACAAGGCATCCCGTTCAAAACTGCAGTACTGCCAGCCAAAAGTTGAGTACTTGTCTCGCGTCATTCAAAAGGGCATAAAAAGCATCTCACCCACGCAGCTCGAAGCTGTATCCAAGGCACCTAGGCCATTGACGGTCCGACAGATGATGACGTTTTTAGGGATGACTGGGTACAGCTCTGAGTGGGTGGAGGACTATACGATAGCGACAGCGCCGTTGAGGATGATGATAAAAGAGGCGGGTACAGACAAGCTTCGCGCTCCCTTGACATGGACCGAGGAGGGGGAGGACGCGTTCATAAACATTAAGCGTCTGTTGTTACAGGCCCCTGCCCTGGCGCTGCCGGATTATGAGAAGTGTTTCCACCTATTCGTCTCACATAGAGCGCAGCATGCGACAGCTGTCCTGACTCAAACACAGGGGGGGAGTGGGAAAAAACAACCGATAGCATATTACTCTAGAGCTCTTTCGCCGGTAGAGCAGGGTCTGCCACCTTGTTATCAGGCCCTGGCCGCAGCACATTTGATGTATGAGAAGGCAACGGCCGTGACAATGGGATATGACATTTGCATTTGGACACATCACAAATTGGCAAACTTGATTGAAAGAGGCAAATTTGTTCTGACCAGCCAACGGCAACAGGCTTACATGAGGCTCCTGCAGTACTCGGACGTTACGATAAAAACATGCCACGGCAGTAACCCGGCGGATCTGGTACCACTCCCGAGCGAGGGTCAACCGCATGAGTGTGAGGTGGAGGTACAGGCTTTCGTGAAACTCCGTCCTGATTTGGGAGTCGACCCGCTCGCGATAGCAGAACTCTCACTTTTTGTGGATGGGTCCTGCTATCGGGAGGGGGAAAATTTAAGGTCAGGATACGCCGTCGTACAGTGCAAACCTAACGGAGAAACACTAACAAGAAAGGCCGAACAATGCATGCAACCATGTTCGGCCCAGCTTGCAGAACTAATAGCACTAACAGAAGCATGCATAATAGCTAAAGATCGCACGGTTAACATCTTTACAGACTCTGCGTATGCGCATGGCGTATGCCACCTATTCGCGGCCATTTGGAAGGCAAGAGGCTTTAAGAAATCGGACGGCTCACCGATCCTTCACCACAAGCAGGTTGTGGCGCTTATTCAGGCTGTAAAGTTGCCCAAAAGCATTGCTATCGTAAAGTGCCAGGCACACAGAAAAGACCTGTCCTTTGTGACGACGGGAAACAACGCGGCGGACGAGGCCGCGAAGGCGGCGGCTGCGGTGCCGTCCACGGCTGTTCTGATGTTTGCGGCCGAACTGACGACTGAGGTAACTGAGGATAATTTGAGTGATCTTCAGGACTCAGCCACGCAGGCCGAGAAACAGTCGTGGACGGAGAGGGGGGCTGTAAGGGGGGCAGATGGTCTGTGGAGGAGTCATAACGGTTTGATAGTCGCCTCCATCGATCTTCTGTCCTTAGTGATACCTGAGGCTCATGGTGTTGATCACTGTGGAAGAGCAGAGACCCTGAAACGAATCACGAAAATGGGATTTTGGTCCCCAAAGCTTCAGGCACAAATTGACGTTACACTAGCCAGGTGTTTAACATGCTTACAGGGCAATGTGCGCAAAGGAGTACCGACAGTGGCGGCTTACACACCCCTCCCTGAGGGACCATTCAGACATCTGATTATGGACTATACAGACATGATAACGCCAGTGCAGGGCAAACGATACCTCCTGGTAGTAGAGGACTGCTTTAGTCGCTGGATTGAGGCCATTCCATCTAAACACAAGAACGCGGACACAGTGATCAAGTTCCTGTGTCGCGAGGTCATTCCGAGATTTGGAATTCCCACGATATTACAAAGCGATAATGGCCGCGAGTTCATCGACAAGGTGGTTAAAGGGCTGATGCAGAAATTAGGTATAAGACAGCGCCTTTCCTGTGTCTATAGTCCCGGGTCGCAGGGGAAGGTGGAAAGGGCCAATCTGGTCATTAAAAACAAACTGTTGAAAATCTGTATGCAAACTAAGCTTAACTGGATTGATGCTTTGCCGCTTGCTCTGATGGCTATTAGAAGCAGCGTAAACCGCCAAACACAGCTAACACCGCATGAAATGCTTACAGGCCGCAGCATGCCAGCACCGCCATTTAGACACCTGGCTAGGGGCCCGGCATTAGATATTTTTGAGCAAGATCTGAAAAAATATCTTCAGCAAGTGACTAAAATACATGAAGCTGTGTTTCGACAGGAGCAGAGAAAGGAGAGAAAGGGGGAGAAGGAGGCGGAGAAGGAAGCCACCAAACCGAGACTGATCCCTGGGGACTTGGTCTTCGTAAAGGTCCACAAGAGAAAGTGGTCATCACCCCGGAGAGAGGGCCCGTACGAGGTGATCCGATCGACTGGAACGGCAGTCCAAGTCAAAGGATCAGCGACCTGGTTCCACTTCAATCACTGCATAAAGGCCAGCGGCGATCTCTTGGGGGATACAATCGATCGCAGTTATGCAGAACCCGACATGGAGGGTCCGAGACGGCAACTGGAAGGTGCAGTGCCTGCTGATGCTCCCGCAGATGTTGGCAGCAGTGTGCGGACGGTCGGCCGGGCACAACGACGTCATTAAGAACCGTCACGGTCGACCCGTCCTTGAGGATGACGGGTTTGAGTGGGTAGGAGTCCCACGGGGTCCCGCTCAGGCTCAAGTACCAGCAGACTTTCATGACCAGGCTCAGAATCAGGCGCCCCCTTTTCCCTCCATCGAGGAAGGGGGGGAGAAGATAAGACTACAACCAAACGGGGTGTTTCCCGTAGGACCGCAAGGGCATGTTTTTGATTTTGACCATTCCCCCGTTACAGGCGGGGATACTTACCATTATACTAACGAGCATCGGGTTGTGGGGGTAGATAGGAGAGTTGAGCCTGTCCCGAGCCAATCACAGGGGACAGGGGTGAGGGGAAAAAGGGAGGTCAAGGACACTGAGTCGGAAGAGGTGGGGGGACAGGATATGTTCCAGAGGACAGCCGGAACGTTGAGGGACTCAGTGGGCTCACTCTGGGCCAGGTTGAGGGGTTTGCTTCCTTCCGGGGAACAAGATGGGGGCGACTATGACTATGACGAGGAAGACCCGGAGGCTGACCCGATGTATAGGGCGGCTTTAGGGAATGAGTGGTTTAAGTGGGTCCAGTACACGAGCGCGCAGAATCAGATAGAGGATTGTTATGTCTGCTCCAAGGCACGTCCGGATAGGCTGCTGGTGAAGGGCACGAAGTTCAGTTGGGCTCAGTGTGACAGGGACGCAGAGGCATGGGAGGGGCCCCATAATAGTCGCCCTTGGTGCGAGGCAGAGTGTTTGGGGTTTCTCGGCTCTAGTCGTTTTAAGGCGGCAGGAAACGTCACGGATTTCAAGGATGTCACTATGCGGGAACGTTGTAGGAAATTGGATGTACGTGTGCAGGGGGTAGCGACGGGGTTGCCAATACCCAGAGGTGTCAAACTATGGCTGACCAAGGATTTCGAGTGCTTGCAAAAGGAGGGGACCCGGGATGTAGGGGAGGTGGCAGAGGGGCGGTGCACTACTATTTGGAGCATCACGACTAACTGTACGAAAGAAGGAAAGTGTGGACACGGGGTCGTGTTAAAGGGAGTGGATACCAACCCACGGCCTGTAGCTTGCCCTTTTCATGTCCAGGATATGGCACTGGCGGACCAATACTGGCTCTGCGGCGGTAGGAGGTTGAGGAATACACTTCCTTTAGATTGGTCAGGTAGATGTGCCCGGGTTCAGGCGATCATGCCAATGGTGGTCCTACCATTATCAGTGACGGAAGGACCTTCTGAGTCTCCTATCTCTCGAACGAAGCGTAGCTACAAGGCAGACCCAAGGGTGTATCTGGACAGCATAGGACAGCCAAGGGGCATTCCAGCCGAGTTCATGGCTAAGAATGAGATTGCGGCAGGGTTTGAGTCTATTCTGCCATGGATATCGGTCAATAAGAACACCGGGTGGATCAACTATTTGTTTTACAATCAGCAGCGGTATCTCAATTACACCGAGGAGGCGTTGGATGCAATGGGGGACCAGATGCACACGACCAGTACGGTGGCGTGGCAGAATAGACAGGCTCTGAACTGGTTAATGGCGGAGAAGGGTGGAGTCTGTTCCATGTTTGGACAGTACTGCTGCACATTCATTCCGACGAATGTGGGGCCAGGGGGAAAGTTCTCCGAGGCCATGGCTAAGCTGAAGGATTTGAGGGAGGAATTGAGGGGGAATTCTGGCCGGAATGAAGAATGGTGGGGGAGTGGGGTGTTGGAAAGATTGGGACAGTGGGGAAGCATAGTGATGCAGACGGGGATATCCATCGGGGTGGCAGGGTTGATATTGGTTCTCCTTTTCTGTTGTGGTATGCCTCTCTTGGGTAGGCTGGTAACTTCACACGTAACGAGCCAAATGCTGATGGTGGGACAGAAAGAGATTGAGCCACAAATCGGGCCATATCCTCAGCTTTATGCTGCCTTAGAGGGAGACGAGGGGATAGAGGATTAGGGGTATGGTGAGGTAGGGACATTTTCTTTTTGTTGGTTCTTTCCTTTAAGAGTGACGGGGGATGGTCTGAGCGCAGTTTTGTTGGTTTATTCCTTTAACTAGGAATTTTAGTCTGATTTTCTAATGATCCTTCGGCATAGAGATTGCAACCATTGAAAATCATTGCATTGTTTTTTATTTTTTTTATTATTTTTTGTTTATTTTACTTGTGGTCCTGGTCAAACCGGAATGGGAAGGGGCATCGGCAGAGTGTCGGTTCTGAGCCTGAGGAAGCATTGAGAAGAAGTGGTCGGGGGATCGGTTCTGGGGACTGGAGGGACAAAAGGGGGGGGCTAACGCAGTGGGCAAGATGGGCACCTCCCGTCGAAGATGGGGGGACACGTGGTGAGGTCGGTACCAGCGCCTCCCGTCCAGGCATGGGGACATGCTTCTACGAGGACTGGAGGTGTGGCGTGGTGGTTGCTGTATTGGCAAAATGTGACTTTTGGCAATACGGTGAGGAGACTATGGCGTGGGCATGGAAGGGGGGCTGAGCGATGGACACTGGGACTCAATGTTATGGAAGAGACAATGTCATTTTTTTTGGGAGGGATGTTCTATGTTTAGTTCTGACGGTCAACTTCTCCTTTCCCTGATGAGAGTCGCGGTTTCCGGCCGGAACTGTGGCTCATTTGGTAAGCGGTGGAGGTTGGGGGGATTTGTCTGTCAGGTTAGGATTATAAATTGGGGTATTTTTTTTTTTTTTTTTTTTTTTTTTTTTGATGTTTTATTATTACTCTTGTTTTGAGCGGTTTTGTGTTTATTGTGAGAACGGTAGTCAGCCTTTGTTGGTCCGTTAGGGGTCCAGTGAATGAAGTAAGGTTTCTTGTTTAGTTAGACGTTCACATTTTCTTGGTTATATGATTTGGGTGGGACTAGGGATAGCCCCAAATGGGGGAATGTTGGGGAAAATGTGTATACGAGGGTGGAGGTAGGAAAGGGGTTAGTCTTGACTAGTTTAATATAGGTCAACTAGCAGGGCTCAAAGACACTAGGGCGACAGTCTGGCTGATGTTCTTAAATCAGCCTCAAGATAGCAGATGGACATTTCAGTACATCATATCGTGTGTTCTAATCTTGTGTCTTTTCTCTCTTACACACATACACAGCACACACACAGTCGCACAGACATACACACCGACACACACACACATTCCCTGTGTCACAATACACACATACAATACACACACGTCTGTACACAGACGCACACACACACAGACACACACACACATACACACACACACACACAAACACACATATCTCACTCTCTCTTCATGTTCTTAATGTTTTACATCATATCGTGTGTGGATATCATATCTTGCTTATCTCTCCTCATGTTCTCTCTCTCTCCAATGTTAAATCTACGTATCATCTTAATGTACGTCATGTCAGATCTGACATGATGTGACACGTCATCATATCTGTCATGGGGGCAGGACTGAGAGGGGATTTAGGGACAGGCAAAGGGTTCCAGGACAGAGTGTTTTTGTTCAAGCTGTGGCGATCATCTTTGACCCATAGCTCTTGCTGTTAACGAACTTCTTTTCTTAAATAAATTACCTATTTGTTACAATTGGAAATATCGTCTCCTGCTGTGTCAAACAACCTTTCCACAACACTACCGCGCGACTTCCTAAATGCAAGATCAAGCGTATTCACCCCCCGTACTATAGTCAGTGTTTAAGTTTACTATAGCGCTTTAATCGAATTCCCACTAAGTACTTATTCATTATTACAGCGTACGCAATCAACTAACACGCCGGTTATGCTCAAGATCAAAATGGATCTCCGGATCCGATCGATATACGCCCTAAAGTCGAACACACATCTTCATTTAATTCGGCCTGATAGTTTCCCGCAGATACATGTCCTGATTATCCATGTTCAGACAGCAAACCATCCTATTGAAGCCCCTTGAGCACCCCAGCCCCGCTTATATTAATTACTACGTAATAATCCTGTAACCGCACAAACCACGTTCCCCGATCACGCAGGTCCCAATTCATCTTACCAAACCGATTTACATGTTCTAAAGAGCAACAGAGCCCATCTATTCAGTACATACGGCTCTCTCCCCCTTCAGAACAAGCAAATTCCCAATCATCCTAGCGCTCCTTTTCCCGAGAATACGTTTTAGGGATCTCGTATTGCCAGGACGCGCCTCCTGTCGCACGCCTCCAGATTACCGGGCTTCCTGGCCAGAAAAACCTTCCATCTGTTGCCACCCGACGCTTTTGACCCTTTCCCATAACCAGATAGTTTGTGCACCCAATATACATCTTCATTTTACATGAGGCTATATCTTAGCAATCCCCCTCTTGGCTCGAATTGAACGCCCGTACACTCCATAATCACACTCACCTGTGTATCGGCTCCGGATCCGCGATGACGACTTGTTGAGGTGAACAAATGGAGTAAAAAAAAAAATCTTTTTCTGTTCTCGATCAAACGGTCGTATTAATTCTAGGGTCGCGACACCAATAAATGTAGTAACTTCCTAGCTTAATCTATCTATCTACCTGCTCTGCGTTGTGTTAAACCTTAAAAAGCCCTTGAAGTACTATATCTACAAATGCAATAAACCAGGTAATGGTTTCTGCTCGTTACCAACAGAGAAAACGGCGTGGCGGTTGAAGAAAACGAGTTCCGAGCAGATCGATCTTTGAAGAATCCGTGTTTAATGAAAAGGATTTCAACAGATATTACAAAAGAATAAATGCAATGAAACTACGAGATGCAACCAATATGCCGGAGGATCGTAGAATTCAGGCTAAATATTCAATATAACCTAAAAAGCTTGTCTATAAGCATCTCTCGTCTCGGCTTCTTCTGATGGTAGTTGGAATTGCCGTCTCTCTGTGTTTCTCGCCGGTCGGTTTTGTCCTTGAGTCAAAGGGAGTGTGTAGAGTGAGCTGTTTGAGCGTTGTCTCGTTTGTGGGGTTGTGTGTCTGATTTCTCCGTGGAGCCGGCCATATTCCAATCTAGACTCCGCCCCTAATTTTACGTCAAGCGGGCGTATCCGTCTGATTCGTACCGAGCTTCCTGATTGGAGAAACAATAGCTCTGGCTGTCAATAGGCTAATCCACTAAAGTGACGTCAGAACTGAATTTCTTAGTTTCAAGAACCCCAACGGGGCAAAAGGGAACCCTTTGATGTAGGCTATTTACGTGGTGCCTCTTGGTCACCGTGGGGGGGGGGGGATAGTCATCGCCACATTTGGCAATCTATCCCTCCCTCCCCTGTGAACCCTAAGGCCTTCCTGGGTATTCAAACCTACAGGCTCGATGTCTACTGGGGGTTCTTTGATCTTAAAACTGTAAACCACGCAGCTGCTTATCTCATCACCTCCTCAGGAGATGAGACGGCCACTGTCTCTGGTTGAATTTAGGAAAATGCTAAACCACGCAGCTGCTTATTTCATCACCTCACCAGGAGATGAGACGGCCAACTGGTTCTGGTTGAATTATCTTTGAATTTTCTAATCTGTAGTGTGCATTATGTTGGTGCAAATTACCTGTCCCATTTTCGCCATTCTGTGCAGGCTGGTACATTTTTACACAGATTGGTTGATAAAACTACCACACACACACAAAGGGAGCCGCATGTGATTGGTGGAGGCAGGACCCTTACAAAAAACTGTTGTTGCTAATCATTGACACATGCTAGCCTGTAATAATCCCCCCCAGAAAAATCTACTTTGAATTTGATATATTGCAAATATATGCCATCACACACACTGGCATTTAAAGGGTTAGAATTATAAAATGAATATGTGGTGTTATGATCAGGGCTGAAGTTGAATAAAAGATTGTATTATTTTCAATCTGACATTACAAAAAAACAGAAAATCCATCAAAATCAGTGTTGTTGCTAATCATATATGCTAGCCTGTTTTTTAACAATAATTTGTGATGCCATCACAAACACTGGCATTTAAAGGGTACAAATAAAATGCAGGAAATTAAGTCTTTGTAACAAGAAATGTCCTGGTGGGGGACCCCAGACCCCCTGCTTAAAAAGTGGCCTGACTGGAGCTATATTTTGCACTATATTTCCTGGCCTTAATGATTTCCCCAGTCCGGCCCTGGTTAAAAGCCTCCAATGCTTATTAGTGTGTGTGCGTTTGAACGTGTGCATGTTTCAACCATACATTTCCATTTATAAAAAAAAAATTTTTAAACTTTTTTGTTACCTCCTATAATAGTGGGGGTTGCGGCTCTCTGACACCGTTATTTGGGGGTCGCGGCCTGAAAAGTTTGGGAACCCCTGCAATAGAGCACTCATGTAGCTGCTTCTCTGTGAGCTAACACCATGCTGCCACTATTGTTCTGTTGTCCGCCAGTTGTTGTTGTTCTGTGCAGTTGTTGCTCTGTATGTATGTCCTGCCTTTTTATTTATTTTTTTTATTTTTTTATCGCTTCTTTTTTTTCCAGTCCAGTAGAGAGAGAGAGAGGAGGAACGGGAGACAGAGTGGGGGGAAGACATTCGGCAAATAACGACGGGTCCGGGAACCGAACCCGGGTCGGCCGTGCCGCGACTCAGCGCGTTGTGTGGTTCGCCACTGGGGGGTAGGGTTGGGCACTGAAAACCGGTTCTAATAGGAACCGGTTCCTAACTTCCGGTTCTGGAACCGGAAGTAACATATTTGAATTTCGATTCTAAATTTATTTTTTTTTTTTTTTTTTTTTACTTTGTTAATTAATACCCTAGTTACAGTACAGCAACCAAATTAAACTGTATCAAGTCAACTGAAAATGTGAATAGTATGATTTTCTTTTTGAAAAAAAAGAAAAAAAAAAAAAAAACTTCGAAATAAGCTGTGACCTGTTTTGACCTGCACCTCAAAGAATCGGAATCGAGAATCGTTTAGAACAGGAATCGATATGGAGAATCGGAATCGGAACCGGAATCGTTCAAATCCAAACGATGCCCAACCCTACTGGGGGGTGCCCCTTTTTAACACTTTAATCGCCAAAAACGCTGGACCACGTCTTTCCCTGCCATGCGCATTCTGCCAAAGACGCTGGACCACGTCTTTGATATCAATATTTCAAAAATCTGTGATCAAAATCATATTTCTCCCCCGGAGACTTGAGATCTACTGTTGAGCCCCTCTCAACTCTCCAACGGTTCAAGAGCGCCATCTGGTGGCCGATCGGCGGATCGCCCAGAGCGGAAACAGGAAATGGAAGCTGGTGCTCATTTCAATTGGGTCCGATCACTCGGTAATAGTCCCAGGACTCGAGCTAGACACAACAGATAGCAATCCGTTACCAATAACTCGATAAACAACATGATTTGGACGTATGTACTATTATACAACCTGGAAATGGATCGCATATTTCTACATCCCATAATAGGAATATTTCTGTTCCACGCTCATCGCCCAACGCTATGAGGAAGCTACGGTAAGATTCAGCGTTATTTTTTAACGTGTTCGATACTAACTGCTCTAATGATCATATCACCCACACTAGATGAATCATCTAACGTTGGCCACGGAATTATAAACGACCCCCCCCCCATCCGGTCAACATCAGATGATCAGTAGTAACTTCTAGAAGCACATCCATTTGAAATTTTTTATCTCGCGCAGATTCCTATCAAACTGTATTTCATCATCAATATAATGCATTTGGGGCTATAAATCACGTTCTGGAGAAAGCTGCAGAAAACGATAAAAACATACTTATACTTTAGACCGTATTTTAGTATGAATATGTGAATGAAAAAGTATAACGTTGCTACAGCCTGAACAATAGATATAGGACGTTGAATGGGCCATAGTAATGTCAATTTAGCAATACAATTTAAAAAGTTATAGCCCTGCAAAGAAGGTAAACATAGACAAATAGAGCTGGTGTGGGATGGTTTATTCTGGATTTAAGCCTGGCGATCAAAGTGTTAATAATGTTCCTTTCTGTTTTATTTTTATTTATTTAATTTTATCCCCCATCCCCTTTCCCCTAGGGGGCTTTTTACCCCCAAATAGGCCGTTATTGAAAATAAGAACTTAACTTAATTAACCTGCCTATTCAAATAAAGGTTTGATGATGATGACTTTCTCCACCTAAAAGTTTTTTTTTACAAAAATTATGTTTGATAACATTTTAGTTGAAAAATAAGATGTGCAATTGCTGGATCTGATCGGCAACGTTTAGTTTTACAGTTTGATCTGAATTTTGGGAACCAGAGAGTGCAGCCGCACAGGGTAGAAGCAGTCCATTTTCATTTAATAATAATAACTTTATTTGTATAGCACTTTTCATACAGAGGTTGCAGTTCAAAGTGCTTCACAACAGTAAAAAATACAGGCATAAGCGAGCATACATTTTTTAAAATTTAAATACAAAGAGATAGAGAGGTAGCAAAGTTAGGCAAATCACAGTTCTTCAGCAATACAAATAATAAAATAGAATAGATTAGATAGAGTAAAAAAGTGCGGTTTGATTCAGTTTAAAATAGGCTAGAGATAATAAGATAGAACGGACAGTAAAAAAGTGTGATAAGATTGTTCAATAAAAAATTTATAACAACAGAGCAGTGTATCGCTCTTAGTACTTTGAGTTTCTTTACAAAGTTCTAACATACAACAGAGCATCGCTCTAACATACAACAGAGCAGTCCGTCGCTCTAACATACAACAGAGCATCGCTCTAACATACAACAGAGCAGTCCGTCGCTCTAACATACAACAGATCAGTCCGTCGCTCTAACATACAACAGAGCAGTCCGTCGCTCTAACATACAACAGAGCAGTCCATCGCTCTAACATACAACAGAGCAGTCCATCGCTCTAACATACAACAGAGCAGTCCATCGCTCTAACATACAACAGTCCGTCGCTCTAACATACAACAGAGCAGTCCATCGCTCTAACATACAACAGAGCAGTCCATCGCTCTAACATACAACAGAGCAGTCCATCGCTCTAACATACAACAGAGCAGTCCGTCGCTCTAACATACAACAGAGCAGTCCATCGCTCTAACATACAACAGAGCAGTCCATCGCTCTAACATATAACAGAGCAGTCCGTCGCTCTAACATACAACAGAGCAGTCCATCGCTCTGATTTAGAAAAGGGGAACTACACCCATTTTCAGAATTCATATATGATATTCATATGGTTTAATAATAATAATATTAACTTTATTTAATAGAACAACAGAGCAGAGGTTTAAGACCAACGATGATAGTGAACATGAGCAACTCTCGCCCCCAAAATCTCAAATGTATCTATTATTTATTTATAATATTATTAATATACTTTGTGATGTCATCAAGCATAAAGTCTGGAGCTGCTCCAGAGTCAGTGAATTGGGAGAGATGGTAAAGGCCAGAGGGTAAAGGCCAGAGGGTAAAGGCCAGACTGAGAGCATACAGGCACATTTGGGTATAAAAAAATAAAACAAACATTCTGTGGGTCCACAAAATCAGTCTCCCATTCATCGTCAATGGACCTTTTACTTGACGTCTTACTTATCTTAGACCATGACGAAGAATATTACAATTGGGAAATGGCCATAATATATATAATATGAGAGTTTTCTCTCATCAAGGTGAGGGGTGTTTGTCAAAAGTGTTTTACACATACAGTACATGGCACAATATACTGCCGTCCCACCAATTAATGAATGAATGAATTATTTCAGCAAGAGTGCTTTTTTTAATGCTATAAATGTTATTTAAATTCAAAATGAACCCTTTCACTGCCGCACTACCAAACGGTTAACCCTTTCACTGCGACAATACACAGAAGGTTAACCCTTTCACTGCCAAACTGCAGAAGGTTAACCCTTTACTATCACACTACCGACGGTAACCGGAATGAATGAATTATTTCAGCAAGAGTGCTTTTTTTAATGCTATAAATGTTATTTAAATTCAAAATTATATATAAATGTGATTGATGTAATTTTAGACCTGTCACAATTCAGCGTCGCATCACCTGGTTTCCTCTGGGATCAGTGTAGTCTATCATCAGCTGCTCTGGGATCAGTGTAGCCTATCATCAGCTGCTCTGGGATCAGTGTAGTCTATCATCAGCTGCTCTGGGATCAGTGTAGTCTATCATCAGCTGCTCTGGGATCAGTGTAGCCTATCACCACCTGCTCTGGGATCAGTGTAGCCTATCATCAGCTGCTCTGGGATCAGTGTAGTCTATCATCAGCTGCTCTGGGATCAGTGTAGTCTATCATCAGTGTAGCCTATCATCAGCTGCTCTGGGATCAGTGTAGTCTATCATCAGCTGCTCTGGGATCAGTGTAATCTATCATCAGCTGCTCTGGGATCAGTGTAGCCTATCATCAGCTGCTCTGGGATCAGTGTAGTCTATCATCAGCTGCTCTGGGATCAGTGTAGTCTATCATCAGCTGCTCTGGGATCAGTGTAGCCTATCATCAGCTGCTCTGGGATCAGTGTAGCAGTCTATCATCAGCTGCTCTGCGATCAGTGTAGCAGTCTATCATCAGCTGCTCTGGGATCAGTGTAGTCTATCATCAGCCGCTCTGGGATCAGTGTAGCAGTCTATCACCACCTGCTCTGGGATCAGTGTAGTCTATCATCAGCTGCTCTGGGATCAGTGTAGTCTATCATGAGCTGCTCTGGGATCAGTGTAGCAGCCTATCACCACCTGCTCTGGGATCAGTGTAGCAGCCTATCATCAGCTGCTCTGGGATCAGTGTAGTCTATCATCAGCTGCTCTGGGATCAGTGTAGTCTATCATCAGCTGCTCTGGGATCAGTGTAGTCTATCATCAGCTGCTCTGGGACTGGGATCAGTGTAGTCTATCATCAGCTGCTCTGGGATCAGTGTAGTCTATCATCAGCTGCTCTGGGATCAGTGTAGTCTATCATCAGCTGCTCTGGGATCAGTGTAGCAGCCTATCATCACCTGCTCTGGGATCATAGCACGTTTTATTAACCCTTTCACCGTCAGTAGTGTGATAGTAAAGGGTTAACCTTCTGTAGTGTGGCAGTGAAAGGGTTAACCTGCTGTCGTGTGGCAGTGAAAGGGTTAACCGTTTGGTAGTGCTGCAGTGAAAGGGTTAACCTGCTGTTGTGTGGCAGTGAAAGGGTTAACCTGATGTTGTGTGGCAGTGAAAGGGTTAACCTTCTGTGTATTGTCACAGTGAAAGGGTTAACCTTCTGTGTATCGTCGCAGTGAAAGGGTTAATTTGCTGTGTATTGTCGCAGTGAAAGGGTTAACCTGCTGTGTATTGTCGCAGTGAAAGAGTTAACTTGCTGTGTATTGTCACAGTGAAAGGGTTAACCTGCTGTGTATTGTCGCAGTGAAAGGGTTAACCTGCTGTGTATTGTCACAGTGAAAGGGTTAACCTGCTGTGTATTGTCACAGTGAAAGGGTTAACCTGCTGCTCAGTGAAAGGGTTAACCTGCTGTGTATTGTCGCAGTGAAAGGGTTAACCTGCTGTGTATTGTGGCAGTGAAAGGGTTAACCTGCTGTGTATTGTGGCAATGAAAGGGTTAACCTGCTGTGTATTGTCGCAGTGAAAGGGTTAACCTGCTGTGTATTGTTGCAGTGAAAGGGTTAACCTGGTGTGTATTGTCGCAGTGAAAGGGTTAACCTGCTGTGTAGTGACGCAGTGAAAGGGTTAACCTGTGTTGAAAATAAAGGTTTGGTTTCACTGCCACTGTGCACGTGTAATGTGTATGTGACAAATAAACTTTGATTTGAATTTGAACAAAATTATATATTTTTTTGCCTTTATCAATTTTTTTAAAGCAGTGTTGATGTTTTTCTCGCTGGTTGACAAATTAATAGTGTCAACACAGACCTTTAAATTAACACCAAATTAGCAATATCAACCTGGCGTTCACCTTACAGTTAATTTAGTAACAGTCAAAGCGGAGATTTAAACATGGCATCATGCTCTGCACCGTCTTCAATCATCGAGTCTCAAATCATTCCTATTATCTCTGGAAATTAGGATTTTAATATTTCATAGTGCCATTGATCATCCAAAAATACACCTGATTTGGATGGTGTATGGAAAGCCTTCTGGACAGACTCCATTCATATGGCCTTAGACGTAGAGTTTGTAGAATATCCCACCCTCTCAGTTTTCAGAAACACCGCCTCAAGTCAAATCCATAGAAACTCTAACAATCCCTAAAGATTTAGATTCTCTATTGCAGAATTTAAGACCTTGTTCACTAATCATTGCCGATCAAGTTGTACGAGTTTTAATTCCAGCAGTTATAATAATAATAATAACTTTATTTGTATAGCACCTTTCATACAGGGGATTGCAGTTCAAAGTGCTTTACATCAGTAAGAAATAAGACATACAATCTGTGTAAAACAAGCAGCAAGAGCAAAGCATAAAGTGGGATAAAATAATGCAGATATATTAATCAAATCATATCAGAACCTCGCGTTCCAATAGGCTTCTTGAATTTCTGTAATCTGTTACAAAACATGATAACGGTCATAGTATGCACCCAGCGGATAGTGGGGCGTAGAGATAAAAGTAAAAATAAGTAAAATAATAGCAAGGTTCAAATGAGCAGACATAAAATCACAGTTTTTCACATTAGGATCCAACATCCCAACAGGCCAACTTGTTTATGGTTTGATTTAGTTCAAGTTCAAGTTCAAGTTCAAGTTTCTTTTATTGCCACACGGCCAGGCCGGTGGAATTCGAGCACGGTGCAGGTGGTAGCTGCGACAATACACCACAGTCCACAAAGACATAAGAAGACACATGGAACATAACATAACATAAACATAACATAACATAACATACATAACATAAACAGCAGGGGGTGAAATTAGGAGGAGTTGGAGTTAAGTAATTGTATGGCCTTGGGGAAGAAACTGTTGTTGAACCTAACTGTGCGACTGCCCAGTGACCTGAATCTCCTACCAGAGGGGAGGAGTTGGAAGAGGTGATGAGCTGGGTGCAGGGGGTCACTGATGATTTTGTGTGCGCGTGTGATGGTGTGATGTTTGTGTAAGGAGTCCA
Source organism: Notolepis coatsorum (assembly GCF_963971535.1). NCBI lineage: Eukaryota > Metazoa > Chordata > Actinopteri > Aulopiformes > Paralepididae > Notolepis > Notolepis coatsorum. The sequence goes on from NC_140169.1 coordinate 59,542,700, forward strand.
GGGTGGGGAGTGTGCAGTTAATTATTTTGGATGCCCTTATGATGATCCTGTCTAGTCTGTGTAGTGTGTGTTTGGGTGTGTTGCCGTACCATACAGTGATGGAGAGTGAAATGATGTTTTGTATGATGGCTGTGTAAAATTGTATCATTAACGTCTTCCTAACCTTGTACTTCTTGAGTTGTCTTAAGTGAAATAATCTTTGATTGGCTGTTTTAAGTAGATGAGTGGTGTGATGATCCCAGTTGAGTTTATTGCTGATGTGTGTTCCTAAGTATTTAAATGTGTCTGTGGCTGAAATGGGTTGGTTATTGATGAGCATGGGTGTTTTTGTGGGTGTGATTTTCCGAAAGTCAATAATGAGTTCAACGGTCTTGCTTTCGTTGAGTATCAGGTTATGTTCTCTGCACCATGTTAATGTCCGCTCCACCTCCAGCCGGTAGTCATCCTCCTCGTTGTTGGAGATCAGCCCTAGGATGGTGGTGTCGTCCGCGTATTTTAGCGTTTTGACTGAGGGGGATGCTGATCGGAGGTTGTTTGTGTAGAGGGAAAAAAGCCACGGGGAGAGAACACACCCCTGTGGTACCCCAATGTTGGTGGTCAGAGGGAGAGAGGTGAGGTTGTTGTAGCGGACTACCTGTTTGCGGCCCTTCAGTGTGTCCAGCAGCCAGAAACAGAGGGAGGGGGCAATGTTCATGTTGGTCAGGGTTTGGGACAGTATGAGGGGGTCGATGGTGTTGATTGATTGATTGATTGATTGATTGATTGATTGATTGAAAAGTTTATTAACAGATTGCAGAATGGGTACAGTACAGTACAGCTCAATACATACAATTGTTAAGGGGATGCAGACCAGAGAAAGACTTTCATCTTGTTTACATCAGGGTCCCCCATTTTCAATTCATCATAACATATATGACATACATGACATACAGATAGACAGTACTGCTACATCTATACATTTATGACATATCAGATTTGCAAATACAGTACTGTTTGTGATACAAAAAGTGTCCAGAAAAAGAGTGTATATACATTTGACGTAAAAACTGTACATTGGAGGAGGTTGGGTGGGTGGGGTTGGGTGGGTGGGGGCTGTACATTGGAGGGGGGGGGGGGGTTGGGGTAGGGGGGGGGGGGACACTGTACACTGTACATTGGAATACTGACAAAGCCATACTTGGTAATTTACTGTACAACTGGGTTAAGACATTTGTAGGGGCCAGTTTCGAATTGCAGTCTCCCGTAGGTGTTCTTTGAGAGTGTTTTTGAAAGTGGGTAGTGATTCACATTCCTTTACAGCTTTGGGTAGGGCATTCCACATTGATGTGGCATAATTGCGAAACATGTTTAGTCCCTTGTTTGAGCCGAATCTGGGTTTAACATGATTTGTGGAGCTCCCTCTGGTGTTGTGATCATGGTATTCACTGACCTTTGGGAAGTATTTTGACATGTACATGGGTACCTTGGTCGCGTAGTGTATCTTGTAGACCAGGCCCATTGCAAGTTGCTGTACTCTGTCGTCTACTCTAAGCCATCCTAGGTTGTCAAAGTGGGCCGGGGTGAGGTGGGTTCTAGGAGTCAGGTCAAGCAGTAGTCTGACTAGCTTGTTTTGAGATGTTTGTAATTTGTTTTTTAGTGCCTTTGAGGTGCTTTGGTACCATGAGGTGCACGCATAGTCGTGGTACCCTTGAATGAGTGCTCCTGCCAGAGTCTTCAGGGTATTCTTGTTTACCAGAGAGGAGATCCGGTACAAGAATCTAGTTCGTTGGTTGACTTTTTTTATTACATTGGATGCCATTTTGTCACAGGAAAGATTAGCCTCTAGGATGGAACCTAGGTAGGTAATTTCATCTTTCCTTGTGACAATATTGTCACCCACTGTAACCGAGAAGCCGTCGGTCTTGCTGAGTTTGTTATTTGAACCGAAGAGTATGGACTCTGTTTTGCCCATGTGTAATGATAGTTTGTTGTCGGCGAGCCATATGCAGATGAAACGGAGGGCTAGGGCCTCCACAGGGTGCGTTTGATAGAGCTGGCGGACACTATGGGGTTGTGACTCCGATTAAAGAATCACACAGAGGCGTGCTGCAGTTAATGTGGTTGTATTTGGGAATTTGCATGTGTGTGTGTGTGAGGTTTGGTCCGCTCCCCGCCACATGCTCCGTTCCTTTAAGGTACTATGTTGATTGATGCATTCCCCGCCACGCGCTCCGTTCCTTTAAGGTGCCGTGTTGGTTGGTGCATTCCCCGCCACACGCTTTTGGAGCAAGTATCAATCTCATCCCGCGGCTGTCGCGGTTTGTAATTAGCGCCCCTGAAGGCTTTATATACACAGACCTCCTTGCTATCGATGTTGGGTCGTTCTGGAATACAACTGCATATACCTGCCATTCCCCGTCGCTGTTCCTGTCTTCTTTCTCTCCAGGACCTTTTTGTGGAGAACCGCTGTGGAGAACCTGGTTCCCCGTTTGGAGCTGCGCCTCGTTATCTGCCCGCTTTACGCGTTGCGCTCTGGTGAGTTTTTGGAAACAGTCCTTTTGGATTATCAGTTTTTTGTGTGTTTGGTGAACACTGAAGAATTACCATTTTTGTTTTGTACTGGACTCAGCTATTTTGTGTGTTAGGATAACACTGAAGAATTCCGTTTTGTTTCGCACTGGACTCAGCTAATTTGTGTGTTAGAATAACACTGAAGAATACCGTGTTGTTTTTCACTGGACTCAGCTAACTTGTGTGTGGTACACCAAAGATCAAGTCACTTGGGATTAATACTGGACTCAGTCACCTCTCTGCCTCTGTGTGTTCGTTGGGCTGTTTCTGATCTCTCTCTCTCCGTTTTTCCACCGTGAGTGAAAGCTGGGAGTATCTGCAGAGCCGCTACAACGTCACATGCCAATTCCTCACCACTATCTACTGGGAGTATCTGCAGAGCCGCTACATCGTCACATGCCATATCCCCATTTGTTTTATTACTGTACCTCATCCATCTTGTGACTCTGTAAATAAATACGCCCTAGCTTTTGGCTAACTCTGAACTTCCTGTCTGTGCCGTTGAGTTTGAGGTCGGTTACAAACCATAACAGTGTGTGGTTGTCTACAAAGGAATACAATACAGTATACATTAGTAAACACAATAGTGACGTACATAAACATAATGTCATAAACATGTGGTCTATAGCTACAATAATATTCATTAGTAATATAGTGCAACTAGTAACTAAGACATTCACTTAACCAGAGTTATTATATATAACCTACATAGCCTATGCAGGGAATTACTCATGCAATGCATGTAAACAATATAGGTAGGCGGACTGTAAACCAGGTGTAAAGATACATTCTATTCACTAGAGGTAGTGAGTGAGTTATAGTTATATAGCCTAGGCTAGCTAACGTGCGGCTAAGCTAACCACGCAGCATATCACTAGCAGGCAGCCTAGGCTGGCTAACCTGCGGCTAAGCTAACGGTGCAGCATATCGAGAACAGAGAGAAACAACATCAACAGGAATAGATCAATGTGAACATACTGTAAGGGTAGAGTAAGCTGAAGGAATGAATTAGGCAGGACTAAACATAAAAGTACTGTACTCACGTGTCATTTACGCACACGTTCCTCAAAGGGACAGATCTTACTACTGCCGCAGCCGAACCATCAGACAGCAGCACAGAGAACAGCTTGTGCACACGTTCGAAGGAGAAACTCTTAAAGGGCCAGTAATGTTATCAGAAGACTAGAGTGCAACACTAGCTGGGGCACATCACGCTGAACGATTACACTGGCATAAATCAATTACCCTTTCCTGTCGACAACAACATATTAAAGGGCTATTACAGAACAAAGTAGTCTTATTAACAGGGCTTTCCTACACAGATTTTGCCTAGTTCCGAGCTGAGGGCTTTTTCAACCTGTAACTTGTTCTTGTCAGAGACCAGCAGGGCTGAGTCGTCCGCAAACAGGAACAAGTTGCAGTCACAAGCTGACGACATGTCATTTGCATAAATTAGGAATAGTAGCGGTCCTAGTATGCTTCCTTGTGGAACACCACAGCTCACTGTGAGGGGGGGGGGGGATATGGTACCGTTTACCTCCACCATCTGTTAGGATGGTAGGATTGTATCCAGCTCACTGATAAACTATCAAAACCTATTGCTTTTAGCTTGTCAATCAGAATGGTGTGATTGACAGTGTCGAAGGCCTTTTGTAGGTCCAGCATGACCATGCCGCAGTATTTGCCCGCGTCCACCTCTTGTTTGATGTGGTCGTTCAAATAGAGAAGGCATGTGTCAGTGGAGTGGGATGTTCTAGATTTCGGAATTCGTAGATTAGATTTTTTTCCACAAGGTACTTTTCGATCTGTTCGTATACTATTTTTTCCATGACTTTCGAGATGGATGTAAGGATAGAAACAGGGCGGTAGTTGCCTGGGTCTAGTTTGCTGCCCTTTTTGTGCAGGGGTGTTACTCTCGCAATTTTGAAGTCCTTGGGGACGTGTCCCTGTTTTATGGAGAGGTTTATTATGTGTGTGATGACTGGGGTGATGGCGGCTGCTGAGTCTGTGAGGAATTTGGAGGGGATGTTGTCATGGCCAGTGGCCTTGTTCGGTTGGAGGGCGCTCAGTTTTTTTAGTACCTCATCTGTAGTTACCATTTCCAGGCACTGCTGAAGTCAATAAAGAGTATCCGGGTGTAACTGTTTTTTTTAGTAGAATGTAAAAGACATGAATGATGACATAAAGTGCAGACATACTATAAAATCACAGTTTCTTTACCAGTGCAATAAAATAGTTCTGGATTACTGTTACTGTACGTTAAAGTCGTCTTTACCTTCTGTTTGGTATCCACAGTTTAAAACGTGACAGTTGGGCTGGCTCCCTCTGGAAGCTAGGTCAGTACAACTGCAGCTCAGCATGGTCCATAACGTCTACTACAACAGTACCTCAACCAGAACCAGAGCGCCTCGATGATCACCCTCGGATAGGAGTGGTGACACTCGTTCTCACCTCACAAGAGCCAGTGTTGCTGATCTGTGCTGCCTATAGGTGCAACACCAACATGGGTAAATGTTCATTTAGGTTTGGTGGAGCGACAAGTTGGAATATGTTGACGTTGCTGTTAAAAAGTAGGAAGCAGCCGGCACCTTTTAAAGAAAAGGGTCCAAACCCTGGCTCCTTGAAAATGTTAAAGCTTAAGAACATGTTCATGTAAATAGTATATATATGTACTGATGCTGTTGTATTGTTTTATATGTCTGAGACCAAGGAAACCACAATGGAAATAAGTCCATGACTTTATTGTGCCTATCCTTGACGTTTAGCTTTTAAACGCACTTCATGTGTTTTTTAACTGAATGTCAAATAAATCCAAACAATGTATTTCTTATCCTCGCTCTCTGCTTGTTGCCTTATTGTTGTGATTTCATATGCTCTGTGATTTCTATGCTGAATCTATCATCGCTGGTCTCACATGTACACTCGATGTTAACTGTACATAAGGGAAACCTCAGTTGCTTTTTGACTATAAATAAATAATCGACTCCTTGAGCAAAGTAAGATGATGTTAGATCCTGTTCCTCTTCTAGTAGCACAGGCACATCATTACAGCAATGCATTGAGGGGAGTTCTTCGCTCTTACTGCTTCTTTGAAGTGAAGAGTTTATCGCCGGCCACTAGAGGGCAGCGTCTCACTGCTATCGCTGACCAGATATGACGTGCCGCGATCCGCGTCTCTACATTTCGTAGCTCCATTTCTGCAGACCCCTCTCTGATTGGCCCACGCCTGTTTCTACACTGGTTAAGCTTAGGCACTCTTTCGAAGTTGGTTAAGGTTAGAGTTTGTCTTAGAGCGTGACGGCAAGTTCTTTCAATAGTATGCAGCTGCAGAACCACAGCTCCAGCAGGCTGGGGTCCCGCAGGCTGAGGTCCCGCAGGCTGAGGTCCCGGACGCTTCCATTGGCTGATTTGGGTCACGTGACCGTCCCACCCAATGGCTGAATTGGAGTGTTGCACTGCAGGCATTGGCTGATTTGGGTCACGTTGCACTGCGGGATTGATTGATTGATTGATTGAAAACTTTATTAACAGATTGCAGAATGGGTACACGTGACCGCCACAGGCCCTGATTGATTGATTGAAAACTTTATTAACAGATTGTAGAATCCCGTCCAATCTTTCGCCGTCGACTAAAGACTCACTTCTTCAACCATTATCTGAAATGATAAAAAAAAAAAAAAAAAAATAAAAAAAAATCTAACCCCGACTAACCTTAATGTCATGCACTTGTCCTAATAAACTAACCTACACTGTAACACGCAACACTTTGATGAACATTGTTACTCAGCTGATAGAGTTATACCCTTCTTGCTGTCTTGTCGCACAGAACTTGTAAGTCGCTTTGGATAAAAGCGTCAGCTAAATGACTAAATGTAAATGTAAATGTAGAATGGGTACAGTGACCGATTGATTGATTGTTTGATTGATTGATTGATTGATTGAAAACTTTATTAACAGATTGCAGAATGGGTACACGTGACCGCCACAGGCCCTGATTGATTGATTGAAAACTTTATTAACAGATTGTAGAATGGGTACAGTGACCGATTGATTGTTTGATTGATTGATTGATTGATTGATTGATTGATTGAAAACTTTATTAACAGATTGCAGAATGGGTACAGTGACGTCACAGGCCCGGATTGATTGATTGATTGATTGATTGAAAACTTTATTAACAGATTGCAGAATGGGTACAGTGACGTCACAGGCCCGGATTGATTGATTGATTGATTGATTGATTGAAAACTTTATTAACAGATTGCAGAATGGGTACAGTGACGTCACAGGCCCGGATTGATTGATTGATTGATTGATTGAAAACTTTATTAACAGATTGCAGAATGGGTACAGTGACGTCACAGGCCCGGATTGTTTGATTGATTGATTGATTGATTGATTGATTGAAAACTTTATTAACAGATTGCAGAATGGGTACAGTAACGTCACATGCCCGGATTGATTGATTGATTGATTGATTGATTGATTGAAAACTTTATTAACAGATTGCAGAATGGGTATAGAGGTGTGATAGGTGTGATAGGTGGGATCGGTGTGATAGGTGTGATAGGTGTGAGAGGTGTGATAGTTGTGAGAGGTGTGATAGGTGGGATCGGTGTGATAGGTGTGATAGGTGGGATCGGTGTGAGAGGTGTGATAGGTGTGATAGGTGTGAGAGGTGTGATAGGTGTGATAGGTGTGATAGGTGTGATAGGTGAGATCGGTGTGATAGGTGGGATCGGTGTGAGAGGTGTGATAGGTGTGATAGGTGGGATCGGTGTGATAGGTGGTGTAACTGAGGGGTACAATTCCCTGACTGTATTGATAAGTATGGTATCATTAAACCACTACCGCTTGATGTACTTTAACTTCTGGCCATACAGTACACGATATCTAAGTATGATGAACACTTTCCCACATATGAAATCAGGTCCACACAAATATAACAGTCGAAGGTTTAATATAGCAAAAGGTATATACAACATTCACTTAATTACATTTATGATTTGAATGCACTTGTAAGGCAAATGAGTATTCGTAGGCAAATCAACACTGAATGTCCAATCTCTGGTTACGCAGGAAGCAAGTATACAACCTGGTTCTTTAGGGAACTATAGCGATGGTACTTAAGGATTATAGCGGGATACTAAAGGGGTCCTGCTGGTTGTAAGTCAGTAGGGGGGGGGGGGGGTTTGGAGAGCCGTCAGCTGCATCCCATCTGGCCAACGATTCCTGGGGAGAATTCAGGTACAGAACACAGTGCCCGCAGGATCTTGATCCACAGATGAATACACTTGGGCCCTCTTGTAGACGGTAGCTGTAGGCTGTATGTCCACAACGAAGGAGAAGCGAGGCGGCCTCGGTCTGGGTTGAGCGCCGTCTCACCTGGGCTCCTCTCGGGGGTAATTCCAACACTCACCGGCGTTGGCTGTTATCCGCTCCACAAATCAAAGCACCCAAAGCAAATAGATATTCCATGCCGTTTGATATGATTAAAGTACTATACAAGGACCCACCGGCCAGGATTACAACAGGCACATTCATCTCCGATATCTTTCCGGTATCACGCTCAGCCAGACAGGGTTGCCCTCTTAGTCCCGGACTATTCGATCTATCATTAGAACCTTTAGCACAATTTATAAGACAATCCCAACACATAGAACCAATAGTAATCAAGGGCACACATCTTAAAATTAGTTTATATGCGGACGACGTAATATTGTTCATACAAAACCCCAACAACACATTGCCGCATATACTCAAGTTGATAGAAAACTTTGGTGATTTATCGGGATTTAAAATAAATTGGCCTAAGTCGGCGTTTCTTCCTCTTAACACCAGTGCAAAAAAAGACACAACCCTCCCAGGTGCGATACCCATGGTCAAACATTTCAGATGCTTGGGTGTGGAAATATTTCCCACCATAAGACAAACGGTGAAGCACAATTACACAAAAATACAGAACAAAATCAAAGACGACCTGGACAGGTGGGCAAAACTTAAAAACTCAGTACAGGCAAGGGTATCAATAGTTAAGATGGATGTATTACCAAGAATCAATTTCTTCAGCTCAATGCTTCCGTTACCTCCTCCAGAGGGCTACTGGAAAAGATTACAAACCTCCACATACAAATTTATTTGGAATAACAAACCACCTCGCATAAAAAGATCCACCGCACAGAGAAATAAAGCAGACGGTGGCATGGCAGTCCCAGATTTTTTACAATATTTTAAGGCCTTCACTTTAAGACCAGTGAAGATATGGTTTGACCCCCAGGCTTTGGTATCTTGGAGAGAATTAGAAGAAAACATGGTAGCCCCACAGAGACTGGAAGACATAGCACACACTAAACTTTCAATCAAGCATTGTGAGCGAGAATTTGGCCCAATAATTACCCATGCAATCAGAACATGGCAGGAAACACAAAAGAAATATCCTAACCCTCAAGAATGGCATAATCACACTCCCATATTCAATAACAATGCACTCTTAATGGGAAAACGACCTATAAGATTCCCTATATGGGAAGAGAAAGGCATACACTCATTAGGGGATATTTTTAATAACAAGGGCCTCTGTAGTTATGTCGAAATATGCATAAAGTTTAACCTCACCGAGTCCACATGGCTTTTTTACATACAGTTACGACTTTGTATGAGATCTCACGGTGTTCCATTACTCGTACCAATTGAACACCACAGATACCACACATTTTTCTATGAAAGAGATACATTGGGAGGTTTTGTATCAAGTTTTTATTATCAATTACTAACGTCCTCGTATGAAACACTTCAAATAGACACTGTCTGGAGGAGGGATATACCAGACCTGGAATATGACTTTGATTGGCAAGGAGCCTGGGCAAATGTCCGACTTACATCAAGGAACCCGGATCATCAACAAATCAATCTGAACTATATTCACAGGACATACTTGACTCCTATAAGGCTGTGCAAAATGGGGCTTATACAAGACTCCAAATGCTCCCAATGTACAAATGGGGACGAAGGAACATTTATGCACATGTATTGGGACTGCCCACCAGTTAAGGCATTCTGGAAAGATGTGTCCCAACAATTATCAACACTCGTATTTTGGAATATACCTGTACACCCCGCGGTATTACTATTGAATGATGTTTTTGAGTTTGCAGTGAATCCACAACTAAAAAGATTGGTTTTATCGGGTATCACAGTAGCTAAAAAACTGATCGCATCACGTTGGTTTCAACCGGAAAAAATTTGCCGAAAAGTGTTGTTTCTTACATATCTTGATGTGATATATCAAGAAATATCTACAGCAAGAATTCTGGGGCTCAATGAATCCAAAATGTCAATGTGGTTAGAAGTGGTGGAGAGAATAAAAGCTAGCTTATAATGGTGGTGTCTGGTTAGGAGTGAGGGATAATGGAGGTACTATCCAAGAGGGGGTCTGGGAGGGGGGGGTTTGAGCTGGAGCATATGTGTGTAGGGTTTTAGAAAATAGGTATTAGGGGTATATTATATACTAACATTTATATAATTGTAATTTCGCTGGATATACACTGTATACGGCTAAAATGTTATTATAGACTATTTTTGTTTTATCCTGTTTCTGTACTTGCATATATTATAACCACCTTTACTGAAAGTTTCATTATGCATTGTGTGTTGAGTACTGACTTTTAATAATTTTTTGTTTTGCAATAATAAAAAATATATAAAAAAAAAATTAAAAAATTCCATGCCGTATAGGCTCAGCAGTCGTCCGGGTAGGTAATCCGATGTGCAGGTCCACTCGTCCTCGCCCAGAACTCCTCGGATGAAAGCACCACGCGTGGTCTGCCCAGCCTGGTTAAGACTCTAGATAACGCGAGGAAACGATGGGGGTGCTGCTCACTTTAGAACTCTAACCGAACGATGCACCATACATAATAGACTATTATTAACTTAATAGAAATACGTCCCACTCGACGGTACAGTGCCAAACTATGACAATTCAGCTATGAATTTACACGAGGTCTCAATGCCTATTCTGGGGCCAAATAGGCCATACTGCACCACACGTGGGTCGTGGGTGAGGCTTCACGTCTGTTACTAGGTTGGAGGGTAAAGGACTAATGGACTAAAAGAAAGTTCTACTTTACTTGCGCCATATTTATATGCACGGTGAACAAATAGTACCATTCGTATTTCGGTAGCCGTATTCCTACGCGGAACCGGGGCTAGTTGGGACATGTTCGTTGGCACTATTGAACTTGACTCAAGGGGCTTGTCTGCTGGCGCCAGGTTCTTGTCCAATGAGAGAATGAACTAGTATGGGCTGTAGTAGACTAAAGGGATATTCAGTGTATATGTACAAAGAATATACAAGGGATATCAAACGATATACAAATACTATTAAATATATATCCATAAATAAATATATATATTCGGTTTAATCTGATCCTTCACAACAGGTGGGATCGGTGTGAGAGGTGTGAGAGGTGTGATAGGTGTGATAGGTGTGATACAGTGACCGTCACAGGCCTGGATTGATTGATTGATTGATTGATTGATTGATTGATTGATTGAAAACTTTATTAACAGATTGCAGAATGCAGTACAGCTCAATACACACAATTGTTAAGGGGATGCAGACCATGCAGTACTGTTACATTTGTGACATACAGTAAATATATACAAGGGGGAGGGAACTGTACATTTATGATGGATTGAAAATGGGGGACCCTGATGTAAACAAGACGGAAGTCTTTCTCTGGTCTGCATCCCCTTAACAATTGTGTGTATTGAGCTGTACTGCAGATATATTTCAATTGCCTTACTTATTTACATAAGTATTATAGGCCTACAGCAGTATTGTACAGACAGTAACTATAGAGAGTGTGCTGACCTACGGTGTGTCTGTGTGGTTCTCCAGCGGCACAAAGGCAGAGCAAGAGGCTCTACAGAGGGTGGTGAAGGTGGCAGGCAGGATCGTCGGGACTCCTCTATCAAACATCACCTCCGTCTTCACCTCCCGCTGCCTCCACCACTCCAAGTGTATCATCAAGGACCAGTCTCACCCAGCACATCACCTCTTTCAGCTCCTTCCCCCATACATGCCAAGAGTTCAAGATTTAAGAACAGCTTTTTCCCCCAAGCAGTCAGACTGTTAAAGGCTCATTGACTGTCCCCTCACGTGCACCATGCACTTACCTGGACTTGATAATCACTGTTACCACTCATCATGCACTTTATTTAAAATATTCTGTTATGTACAGTGTTATATGTGTTGTTCATGTAAGTCACAGAAGATTACAGACTGTATTAAGCCCAAACTGAGTAAAAGATCACGTTCTGACATTGAAGATGCAGAGGAAGCTTCATTGGAGGAAGCGCTGACAATAAGAGAGGTTGACATGAATCTAACATTACAGGCCATCAATAAGAGACTTGATAAACTGGATATGTTGGACTTGATGATGCAGGAAATTAAGAGCCTCAAAGAAAGCTTGGAGTTCAGTCAGAGACAAATTGATGAGCTGGTCAAGGATAATGCTGAGCTGAAAGGAAAGGTGGAATACATGGGAAACAAAGTAGACATAATTGAGATAGACAACAGGAAGTTGAAGGAATCTCTTTTGGATGTACAGTGTAGGTCTATGCAAGACAATCTGGTTTTTACAGGGATAGCAGAGAAGGAGAGCAAGGACTGTGAAACAGTCATAAGGGAGTTTATGTCAGACCAGCTAAGACTGCCTAGGGACACTGTTCAGAACATCACCTTCTCTAGAGTACACAGAATGGGAAAACCCTCAGGGGACAGACCACGGGCAATAGTGGCTCATTTTGAGCATCACCAACAGAAGGAGCTTGTCAAGGAGCAGGGAGTTAAAGAACACCACCTTTGGCATGAACGACCAATTTCCTCCCGAGATCAATGGAAGACGTAAGCTATTATATCCTATCATGAAAGAACATCGAAGCCTAAACAAACGTGTCGGTGGATAGACTATATATCAACAACCAACTGTTTAGGGACTCCAGTATCACTCCCTGGTTATTCTGAAACCCATTGAGACTATTGCTTTATGGTCGGTAGCAGGCACGTGCATACATAGGGGTGAAGGGGTGCCCGGGCACCTGCCTTTTTCATTTCTCATTAGAAAGTGCCCTTTTTATGCCACCCACTTTTTTTTTTTTTTTTTTTTTTAACTGTTGCACATATATATATATATACTGCCCTGCCCTTCCAAATGAAAGATGTCACGATAGAATCTAAATATTAGGTAAAGAAAGAGAGAGAAATGCCACCCCTCTCGTAAATAATAGGTCCTTCCAGCCTTACGCATAGGCATAGCACGTGGGTGGGTGTTGATCAATGAGACATGTAAACCGCGCAGCCGGCGCAGGGCCAGCAGTGCACTGAACAGGACATTGATATCCAGCTGTTGTTGAGCTCACAGTGCCCTCACACTCGAGTCGAGACCTCTTTTTTTACAGTTACTATTTCAACTAAAACAAAGCAAGAGTACACATCAGGTAAGGTATTTGCCCAACAAAATAAAATGTCGGGTTTGCAGTGCACTGTATATTTTCGTGAAACACGTCGCCAGATCAGCCCTCCCCAGTCCCCAGCCCCTCCCTCCCTGCTGCTAGTGCAGGAAAACACGCAGCATACTCTCTCTCTCTCTCTCTCTCTCTCTCTCTCTCTCTCTCTCTCTCTCTCTCTCTCTCTCTCTCTCTCTCTCTCTCTCTCTCTCTCTCTCTCTCTCTCTCTCTCTCTCTCTCTCTCTCTCTCTCTCTCTCTCTCTCTCTCTCTCTCTCTCTCTCTCTCTCTCTCTCTCCCTCCCGTAGCTGTTGGTCTGGAGCGCATATTGTGTTATTAACCCCAAAAATCGCGCTCGCGCGCTGCGCGCGCTCGCATTACATTTAATAATTAATGCCCTTTTATGATTACGGGCACCTGCCTTTCTAAAGTCCTGTGCACGTCCCTGGTCGGTAGGCCTACTGATACTTCCTGTATTAAGCTAGGCTTGCATAAGGGTTTGGTTATAGCTCATATCAATGTGTGTAGCCTGAGAAATAAGATACAATAACCATATAATATATAAATAGCCAACTAATAGGAAATAGGAGTAATTCCAGATATTGATACATACATTGATGAATACAAAAACGGGGCTAATTGTATGGCAAAACTTTTATTTTATAAACGGAAAGGTCAAAATAAACACAACACATGATGTATTCTTAATCTTACTAATAGGCTACATAAAAGCCTAAGAACAGTTTAATAAACCAATCATATGGCGAATCGACATGGGTTTAATGCGTACACCCCCCTCCCCTCCCCCCCAGTATCGCTGCAGCATACAATGAATCACGATGGCGTTTATTCTTTGAAAACAAAACAAAGTTTCATCTATTATTATTACACAGTAATTAAGATAAATAATGTAATCCAAGCGGCGTGTAATCCTCTTCCGTTCACATCGCACTTTCCCCTCGAAGAGGGCAGCAGGAGGTCGCAGAGGTCAAGAGACACGGATCGGTTCTCCGTCGCCGTGGTCCAGAGAGGAAGGGAAGGTGTTCGATGTGGACGGAGGGGGTTCAGTCCTGCGTCAGAAGAAGCAGCGGAGTGCGTGTAGAGTAGAGGACAGGGCCTGCAGTGCTACTGATTAAGTTTAGTAATATAGGCCATATTCCTGGTGTTCCTCTGTCCAGCGATGGCCTTCTTGGTAATCATCCCCCGATATTCCATCACACATCAGCTGTTCTCTCTGAAACCTTAAAGAGGAAAACAAAAAAAACATTTAGTTTGAAGGTAGAATCTGTAACGTCGCCAAACAGTGACCTCTTCAAGTTCAAGTTTCAAGTTTGTTTATTAGTTGTCATAGTAAAATACAGAATACTTTATCATGAAATGCTTTTTTCTGTATGAGCCCCTGGGAGTGTGCTAGATAAAAATAGATAAAAAGTATAAAATAGAAAAAGTCAAAAGTACATGAAATAAAGTGTTCAGTCAATATACACATATATACAATATACAATACAGAGTAAAAAGAGGTATAATGCAGACATGGGATGAGGTCAAACTTAGGGTAGAGGTATGAATTGTAGTGCAAATCTCTTTGCTAATAAATATAAATTAAATTGTGTTAAAGTGTCTAAAGTGGGTGTTAAGGTGAGTGTTTATTTAATTTTTTTAATTATGTTTTTGGTAGGTTTTTATTTGTTTGTTCCACCGGGCAGTCAGACAGAGGGAGAGAGAGAGGAAGAACGGGAGACAGAGCGGGGGGAAGACATTCGGCAAAGGACGCCGGGTCCGGGAATCGAACCCGGGTCGGCCGCTTCGCGACACAGTGCGTTAGATGGGTCGCCACTTGGGTGCTGTCGTATATTTCTAAATGAAAACATGAATAAAGCAAACTATAAATGTACCAAAATATTGAGTTATAAGAAAGAGCCGGAAAAACACCATGTTGGTAGAAAGAGGGTAGAGCCAAGTCGACTCTCCCATCACCCCAACAGATGGCTGACCTTAAGATAATTACTGGGCCCTCCAGGCTATATTAAGATAAGGCAGGAAGGACTCTAGCTAAAAGAGGAAACAAAAGCTTACTCAAGAATGACCCATTTGCCCCCACCGGTCGAACCTATTTGGTAATAACAGACAGAAGGAAGGAACTAAACCAAACTGCAAATAACAGTTGAGATCAAAAGGTCATATTTACCCTAAGTAAGGAATTTCAGGTTACGACACGGCAGCTGCTCAGAAAACCTAAGGCCCAGAGGTCAGAAAGGAAACACCAGACGGTTGGAATCTCCCCTTACACATCAGATTTGATTGACTTAAGACATACCACACAGGCTCCAGGATATTGGAATTTAAGTAGAATGCCACCAGTTACACATTAACTCTAATAGTTAGACTAGACGGTTTTTAGACCTTAAGGAAATAGATAAAACTAATGGCTTTGTCAGAGAGATTAGTTAGATGGCCTTAGAAAACATTGCAACACATATGTAAAGCAAGGACCATTATGTTAAAAGTGAGCTGTCATACCAAATCACCTTAGATAAATAGGTTTGGCAGGCATGAAAAGTTGACAATAAGTGAACCAAATACAAAGACATTGTTTGTAAATTAATGTTAATACTGAACAAAATACTTAGTGATCAAATAGAGCTACAAACTAGATTACAGATTACTTTAGAATAGGAAATACAAACAGTAGGATGTAACATTAAATAGTTCAATCAAATAACATGTGGTGAAATACCCAATAGGCTACATTGTATAAACTTAGTCACAATAAAGAATAAAAACTCTTAATACTAGAAGATAAAAGCTGTACAATATTGGTCATATAATTTAATCAGGAAAAAGTATTACTCAGTGAAAAACTAATCCTCTCATCAAGTAATGATTAAACGGCCCGGCAAGATTCTATGGTGAAACGGTTGTGTCAGCAGAATAAGTGTAACTGTTGTCACAAGACCCAAGAGGACGTGTCACAACAGACCAATTCCGGCTACAGAGGAATGTGGCCAAATAAGGAAGCCAGATTGTGGACGTGAATAGGCAGGGAAGGGCTCTCTCTCTCTCTCTCCCCCTGATAAAAAGGGCTGATGGCGACGGACAGAGGACAGACACACACCCGGTGACGGGAGGAGGAGACCAGAAGGGAACCTGGGGACTGAGAGACATGACCTGGAGCGCTGAAAACCTCCACCGACAGAGGGAGAGCCAAGCCGTGACACAGAGGGACGGAGACCCGATGACAGACGAATCGCTTCGCAGCAGGAGAAGCCTACCACCAAAGGAGAGACGAAAAACGAGCGCTCTCTGCTGAGCACCGATACTCACGGAGACCAGGTTGCCTTGACAACCACACCACGAACCACGAGAGAGAACGGTTGTTGCCATGGACAACCTGAGACAGCGAACAGCACCGAGAAGAAAACTCTGATCAGCCATAGCTGATCCAAGAATGGACCAAACAAGCCACATGGAAGAGACAATTAGATTGAACCAAAGAGACGATGTACTTGTGTTGATTCCTGAGCTGTGGTATTAATAAACACCGCAGTTATTTTTGACCACGTCGTCAGTCTCCCCTTACTTGAACCGAACATCTGAAAATACCTAACCAATGCAGAGGAAAGGGTAATAGAAAACTATACGATCACTTAGATATAGGTAAATGAAGAACAGAAAGTTACTTCAGTGCCCAAGGTGAGTGTTTATTTA
Organism: Notolepis coatsorum; assembly: GCF_963971535.1. NCBI lineage: Eukaryota > Metazoa > Chordata > Actinopteri > Aulopiformes > Paralepididae > Notolepis > Notolepis coatsorum. The sequence continues at coordinate 59,559,468 of NC_140169.1, forward strand.
AAGTGAGTGTGTGCATGTGGATGTGTGTGCTGTGAGTGTAGTCATGATGGGTTTTTAAATAGTGTCATTGTCGTTGAGCATCCTGATGGCCTGGGGATAGAAGCTCCTTCTGAGTCTCTCTGTACTGGCCATGAGACTCCGGTAGCGCTTGCCTCTACTGTATCTTATTGCAAGGTGAATTTCTCCAGACCTCTCTTGGCAGAGCCTGAGGTGAGGCCAGCAATGGGAACCCCCCCCCCCACCAGTCAACTCCAACCCACTCATACAGAACCAAGCATTTCACTGTAATGTACATGTCAGTGTTGTAGTCGAGTCACAAAATCTTGAGTCCGAGTCGAGAGTCCCCAGTGTTCGAGCACGAGTCCAAGTCCCGAGTCACCAAAGAAGAGCCCGAGTCGAGTTCGAGTCGAGTCCCCATTACCCTAGTCCGAGTCCGAGTCATCGAGGTTGAGTCCACTCCACTCTGGCAGTCAAAGAGCTGACATGCAAATAAAATAAAAAAAGGTCTACGTTAAACATAAATGACACAGCGGTCACCGTTTCAAAGGGAGTTTATTACTTTGTGACACAATAGCCAAACAAAATGCACCAGCCATCAATATCTTATGGCAAATGATTAGGGCCTATTACAATACTTTTTTTAATATAAATAACTGTATTTATCAATTAACAAGTCTCAGTCCTCGTCTGCACTATAACACAACGTTTTGGCCTGTGGCCTTTGTCAAGTCAAGGACACTTGACAAAGGCCACAGGCCAAAACGCTGTGTTATAGTAAATTAAACTTGGGAACACGGCAGACGGTGTGCTGACTTTTTTTCCACAACCTTGCATAGTAGTAAAGACATATTAGTATAGGAAGAGAGCATGATAGTATAAGACAGTAAGAAGGTTAGTGTTTATTTATAAAATAAATTCTCATTTCATTGAATTAATTTCATTCTCATATTGATTGAAGAAGTGTGTCGACGGCGACAGTTCAGGCTTCTTCTCACTGGCTTTTCTCCGAGTATCTCGCCAGGTGCAGAGACGCCAGACTATGCTGTTCATGATGATAATAATAATAATAATAATAATAATAATAATAATAATAATAATAATAATAATAATAATAATAATAATAATAATAATAATAATAATAATAAGTAAGGGATAATGTATGGCTACGAGGTCATTGTCGCAAAATAATTGACCGACACGGAGTTTAAAATACCGAGCCGCCGCGGCGAGGTGTTTTAAACGTAGTGAAGGTCAATTATTTTGCGACAATGACCGAGTAAAGCTATACATTATCCCGCTTATTACATGGCTAACTTACTAACAATATACCTAATTCATTTGACAAATCGCAGTTGTTCTGTGGCTCTGTCAGCCCAAATAAAGTGATTATTATTATCGCGGGCAGCAGCCTCTGTTCTGGCTCCGCTGTGTTCTGGTCCGCTCGTCGCTCCGCCCCCTGTCATCGCCGGCAGCACTGAATTGCACTGAAACAGTGTGTGTCAGTGGGCTTGATTGCGAACAGCTGCGCTCTGCGGTCATTATTGAAAAATCTGCGGTCATTATTGAAAAATAATGACCGCAGTCGGGGGGCTGTTGACCAATCACAAGCAAGCATTTCGGCGAATGTGAAAACGCCATGTAATAATACACTTTATTCTCCCGTGGTCAGTGAACCCCTGGGGAGAGCAGAGGCATGTCATTGAAGGTGTTGTAAAGATGTTTTTATGTAGATTTTTTACTTATTTTGATCTATGTACGAGTTATCTTACTGGAGGTACCATTGAATGTATTTATTATTTCTATATGATAACAGTAAAAGTGGACTTAAAGATGCTAAGAGAGAGATAAGGGGAGGGGGGTATACTTGTGTACATAGACGCCTGCGCAATAGAGCACGGGAAGCGGGTGCTCTACGACTATTGAACATGGGGGGGCAAACGCTGGTTTTGCTCCCCCACTTTTTGATCATATGAAAAATATGATATACCCCCCCCCCCTTATATAAATCTAAGCATAACTAAGTAATTTCAATCAAATTAATAATACGCAATGACACTTAATAGCAAGTTTTTAAGTTTCCAAAGATTGTGTGACCCCCCACTTTAATGGTTTGATCCAGTGCCCACGGGCCACGGTTCGTCGGCATGACGTATACGACATGTTGGGGGAGGCGGCTTTTTCGAAATCCCTTGAAAAATTCAGGCTGGATATTGGATAACATTGTGACTGGATTATTCTTCGGCGTTTACATCAAAATGGAGCAAATCATCATGTAAGTCGAACACTGTGACTGTATACTAAATGCGCAAACAGATTGAAACTGAATATTTCTCGTATGGTGAGCCTCGGCGCTGCTGCGCTGCACCGAGTGAATCCAGAGATACGGGATGGTGCGCAGGCGCTGTGATCACCCAACGGCGGAAATAATGCTGCTTTGAGCAGTTTATAAAAAAATATTAAAAATATTTATTAGCAACGCCGAGCTTTCAAACCATCCCGTATCTCTGTGCGAACCCCTTGTGCAACTGTGAGCACCTTTGTAATGTCTCTGTGATACTTGTATAACGAACGGTTCGGCCAGAACCAGTCCTTCATGGTAAATCTAGGTTGGTTTCCCATTGAGGAGCAAGTGACTGTGGATTCACTCGGTGCAGCAGTCACGAAAGGGGACCCTGATGTAAACAAGACAAACGTCTTTCTCTGGTCTGCATCGCCTTAACAATTGTGTGTATTGAGCCGTACTGTATTGTACCCATTCTGCAATCTGTTAAATAAAGTTTTCATTCATTCATTCAGCCGCCGCGCTCACTGGGGCTATTGATAGCGTCAATTAGTTGTTGTTGTTGTTGTTGGTACTGCGCTGCGGATGTGAACGGGACCGGAGGGTTTTGGGAGGATGGGAAAGTTATTATTATTATTATTATTATTATTATAATAGTAATTGGCTATCATACGTGCCTAGCTAGCGTTAGCTAAAAGAGCCCTCGCAGTGAAGTTATTATTATTATAGCTATCATACTGCAATATAAACTGAGTTTTATAGTGAAAAGAGCAGCTTTATTTTGGTCAAGATTGAAGGCTCTATATTGCAGGAAATTGCACATACAGGTGTTCATTAAATGTTAAAAAATCTGCCGTGGAGGGGGTCGTGCCGGACCCCCTCCAAACCACCCCTTGCACAAAAAAAAAAAGGTAAAAAAAAAAAGGTAAAAAAAAAAAAAATACAAAAAAAATTTGCACCCCCACTTTCAACTATAACTAGGCGGCCATGCTTGTGTACACTTGTGGAGAAAAGGTGTGAGGTTTTTGTCCGTTGCTCACCTACTCGCTCTGTTCCTTTAAGCCTACTCGCTCTGTTCCTTTAGTTTTCTGTTAATCAATTGCATTCTCCTCACCTCACTAGCCCCCACCCTCGCGTTCGTTTGCTCTTCAGCAGCCACACCCTTGGACTACCTGTCATTATGTGTTTGATTGGTCTGGTGCCGAACACACACTTCTAGTTCTACAGTAGTATCAATTACCTTCACGCACCTGATGGGCATTCTAATTAGTTCCCCTGTGGGCTTTAAGTACCTCGCTCTTCCCCTCTAGCCTTGTCGGGTCGTCCCTTATCATTCCGTATCATATCTCTATCACCAAGACTCCTTCGGGAGGTTCTCTGTCTGTTATGCTGTTTTCATCTCCGGCGTGAGATGCGCTCTAGCCTTCGCCTCCTGTCGCCGTTTGCCTGGAAGGAGACACTGGACTGCGCTCTCTAAACTTCCACGGGAGGTATTCCAGTGTTCCACTTCAGACCTCCGCGCAGCAGACGTCCAGACGCGCATCCAGACCTCTGCGCCAGATGCACTCAAGCCTTCGCCACCTGTCGCCGTTTGCCTGGAAGGAGACACCGCACTGCGCTCTCTAAACCTCTACGGGAGGTATTCCGGTGTTCCACTCCAGACCTCCGCGCAGCAGATGCGCTCTCCGTACCGGCGCGTACTCAAAGCAGACGCGCACCATCCAGACCTCCGAGCCTGGCGCGCTCTTCCGCGCAGACGCGCTCTTCACACCAGACGCGCATTCAGACGCACTCCAGATGCGCCCTCCGTACCGGCGTGTACTCCAAGCAGTCGCGCACCACTCAGACCTCCGCGCCAGATGCGCCCTCCGTACCGGCGCGTACTCCAAGCAGTCGCGCACTACTCAGACCTCCGCGCCAGATGCGCCCTCCGTACCGGCGCGTACTCCAAGCAGTCGCGCACCACTCAGACCTCCGCTTGGACAACCGGTTCCCCGTGGCGACGCGCTCGCCCTGTTGTTCCTGCTCTCTTTACGCACAGCGCCTGGGTGAGTTTTGCAAGACTGTCTTTGACCCTATTCGTTTTTCGTGTGTTTAAGACACTGAAGATATCCTGCTTTTTGTCAGACTGTCACTCACCCAGTGTCAGCTCACTTGGATTATTATTGGGACTTCGCTCAGTGTTTATTTGCACCGAAGATTCTATCACGTGGATTTGTGTTTGGGACGTTACTCACAGTGTGTATTTACACCGAAGATTCAGTCACTAGGATTATCTCTTTGGGACAAGTCACTTCTCCTGTCACCTGTCTGTTCCCAACTGAACTCTGAGCTAACCCGCTCTCTCTCTCTCTCGGTCCCGTTACCACCTCGGAAAGCTGCCGAGAGGATCCTGCAGAGCGGCTCTGACGTCACTGTCAGATTCCTCAGACGAACCTTCCCGGGAGAAGCTGCAGAGCAGCAACATTCTTCTAATGCTTGTATCCCTGGCTTTGTCTGTTTTCTCTGTCCCTGTAAGCAGCTCCAGTCTTCGCCCTGTTCCAAGTCCTCCCTGTCCAGTTCTCTAGTCCTCCCTGTCCAGTCCGTCCAGTCCGTCTAGTCCTCCTAGTCCTCCCTGTCTAGTCCTTCCAGTCCTCCCTGTCCCCAGCCCGCCTCCGCGAGCCTCTGTCCCTGTTTCCCCTCTCTTGTCCTCCTAGTCCTCCCTGTCCCCAGCCCGCCTCCGCGGGCCTCTGTCCCTGTTTCCCCTCTCTAGTCCTCCTAGTCCTCCCTGTCCAATCCTCCTAGTCCTCCCTGTTCCTGCCTTGTCCCTTGCCCCGGCCCTGTTTCCGTTAGCCTTCCCTTAGCCTTCCCCTTAGCCAGCTCGCCTCTTAAAGGCACTGGGCCTTTTCCCTTTTCTTGTTATCCAGTATTTGTGTTCTCCCTTAAAGGGACAGTGCCGTTTTCTGTGTGTTTCAATAAATGCCCAGTTCTTGGCTTACTCTCATACCTGTATTGTGTTGTGCGATTGGGGTCGGTTACAAACCATAACAGTACGACCCGACCAATCGACGACCCCAGCCAGCACAGACGGTGTATGTTGAGTTTGCCTTTTTTTTTGTTAGCCCTGTTAGCACCCCTGTTAGCTTGTTAGTCTCCCCTGTTAGCTCCCCTGTTAGCCTGTTGACTCCCCTGTTTGCTTCCCTGTTAGCCTCGTTAGCTCCCCTGCAGCTTGTTAGGCCTCTACTACCTGCATGGCCCCAGTCTGCTAGCTTAGCCCCGGCTGCTAGCACAGCCTCTATGTTAATGCAGCCCTTGCTGCTGGCATAGGCCCTGTAGCTAGCCATGCCCAGGCAGCTAACCCAGTCCCTCTGCATGGCCCCAGTCTGCTAGCTTAGCCCCGGCTGTTTGCACAGCCTCTATGTTAATGCAGCCCTTGCAGCTAGCATAGGCCCTGTAGCTAGCCATGCCCAGGCAGCTAACCCGGTCCCTCTGCATGGCCTCCACTTTTTGTGTAGTTTTCCCACTGCTAGGACTGCCCTTTCAGCTAGCAGGGTCAGTTTTCTCCCACTGCTAGGACTGCCCTTTCAGCTAGCAAGGTCAGTTTTTTCCCACTGCTAGGACTGCCCCTTCAGCTAGCAAGGTCAGTTTTTCCCACTGCTAGGACTGCCCTTTCAGCTAGCAAGGTCAGTTTTCCCACTGCTAGGACTGCCCTTTCAGCTAGCAAGGTCAGTTTTTCCCACTGCTAGGACTGCCCTTTCAGCTAGCAAGGTCAGTTTTTTCCCACTGCTAGGACTGCCCTTTCAGCTAGCAAGGTCAGTTTTTCCCACTGCTAGGACTGCCCTTTCAGCTAGCAAGGTCAGTTTTCTCCCACTGCTAGGACTGCCCTTTCAGCTAGCAAGGTCAGTTTTCCCACTGCTAGGACTGCCCTTTCAGCTAGCAAGGTCAGTTTTCCCACTGCTAGGACTGCCCTTTCAGCTAGCAAGGTCAGTTTTCTCACACTGCTAGGACTGCCGCTTCAGCTAGCAAGGTCAGTTTGCCCCACTGCTAGGACTGCCCCTTCAGCTAGCAAGGTCAGTTTTCTCCCACTGCTAGGACTGCCCCTTCAGCTAGCAAGGTCAGTTTTCTCCCACTGCTAGGACTGCCCTTTCAGCTAGCAAGGTCAGTTTGCTCCCACTGCTAGGACTGCCCCTTCAGCTAGCAGGGTCAGTTTTCTCTCACTGCTAGGACTGCCCCTTCAGCTAGCAAGGTCAGTTCCCCACAGCTAGGACTGTCCTTCCAGCTAGCTTGTTCTCTTATGCTGTTCCAGCCCTGTCTGCTAGCCTAGCTCCGGCAGCTAGCGCAGCCTCTTTGTTAATGTAGCAGTACAGCTAGCATAGGCCCTGTAGCTATCTGTGCCCTGGCAGCTACCCTTTCCCTCTGCTAGCCCCTTCCCGGTGCTCCTCTAGTTACCCCTCAGCTCCTTTAGTTACCCCTCAGCTCCTCTGGTTACCCCTCAGCTCCTCTAGTTACCCCTCAGCTACCATGGTTACCCCTCAGCTCCTCTAGTTACCCCTCTGCTACCCTGGTTACCCCTCAGCTCCCCTGTTCCTTTGCTAGCCCCACTTTGTTGTAGCTTCCCCTGCTAGCATGGCCCGGTACCTTTTTGTTTGTTGCCTTGTTTTGTCCCCTGCCGCTCTGTCTGTATTTTTGGGTCGCCGGGTGGCTCCCGTGGAGGGGGGGGTACTGTGAGGTTTTTGTCCGTTGCTCACCTACTCGCTCTGTTCCTTTAAGCCTACTCGCTCTGTTCCTTTAGTTTTCTGTTAATCAATTGCATTCTCCTCACCTCACTAGCCCCCACCCTCGCGTTCGTTTGCTCTTCAGCAGCCACACCCTTGGACTACCTGTCATTATGTGTTTGATTGGTCTGGTGCCGAACACACACTTCTAGTTCTAGTATCAATTACCTTCACGCACCTGATGGGCATTCTAATTAGTTCCCCTGTGGGCTTTAAGTACCTCGCTCTTCCCCTCTAGCCTTGTCGGGTCGTCCCTTATCATTCCGTATCATATCTCTATCACCAAGACTCCTTCGGGAGGTTCTCTGTCTGTTATGCTGTTTTCATCTCCGGCGTGAGATGCGCTCTAGCCTTCGCCTCCTGTCGCCGTTTGCCTGGAAGGAGACACTGGACTGCGCTCTCTAAACGTCCACGGGAGGTATTCCAGTGTTCCACTTCAGACCTCCGCGCAGCAGACATCCAGACGCGCATCCAGACCTCTGCGCCAGATGCACTCAAGCCTTCGCCACCTGTCGCCGTTTGCCTGGAAGGAGACACCGCACTGCGCTCTCTAAACCTCTACGGGAGGTATTCCGGTGTTCCACTCCAGACCTCCGCGCAGCAGATGCGCTCTCCGTACCGGCGCGTACTCAAAGCAGACGCGCACCATCCAGACCTCCGAGCCTGGCGCGCTCTTCCGCGCAGACGCGCTCTTCACTCCAGACGCGCATTCAGACGCACTCCAGATGCGCCCTCCGTACCGGCGCGTACTCCAAGCAGTCGCGCACCACTCAGACCTCCGCGCCAGATGCGCCCTCCGTACCGGCGCATACTCCAAGCAGTCGCGCACTACTCAGACCTCCGCGCCAGATGCGCCCTCCGTACCGGCGCGTACTCCAAGTAGTCGCGCACCACTCAGACCTCCGCTTGGACAACCGGTTCCCCATGGCGACACGCTCGCCCTGTTGTTCCTGCTCTCTTTACGCACAGCGCTCTCTAAACCTCTACGGGAGGTATTCCGGTGTTCCACTCCAGACCTCCGCGCAGCAGATGCGCTCTCCGTACCGGCGCGTACTCCAAGCAGTCGCGCACTACTCAGACCTCCGCGCCAGATGCGCCCTCCGTACCGGCGCGTACTCCAAGCAGTCGCGCACCACTCAGACCTCCGCTTGGACAACCGGTTCCCCGTGGCGACACGCTCGCCCTGTTGTTCCTGCTCTCTTTACGCACAGCGCCTGGGTGAGTTTTGCAAGACTGTCTTTGACCCTATTCGTTTTTCGTGTGTTTAAGACACTGAAGATATCCTGCTTTTTGTCAGACTGTCACTCACCCAGTGTCAGCTCACTTGGATTATTATTGGGACTTCGCTCACAGTGTTTATTTGCACCGAAGATTCTATCACGTGGATTTGTGTTTGGGACGTTACTCACAGTGTGTATTTACACCGAAGATTCAGTCACTAGGATTATCTGTTTGGGACAAGTCACTTCTCCTGTCACCTGTCTGTTCCCAACTGAACTCTGAGCTAACCCGCTCTCTCTCTCTCTCGGTCCCGTTACCACCTCGGAAAGCTGCCGAGAGGATCCTGCAGAGCGGCTCTGACGTCACTGTCAGATTCCTCAGACGAACCTTCCCGGGAGAAGCTGCAGAGCAGCAACATTCTTCTAATGCTTGTATCCCTGGCTTTGTCTGTTTTCTCTGTCCCTGTAAGCAGCTCCAGTCTTCGCCCTGTTCCAAGTCCTCCCTGTCCAGTTCTCTAGTCCTCCCTGTCCAGTCCGTCCAGTCCGTCTAGTCCTCCTAGTCCTCCCTGTCCAGTCCTTCCAGTCCTCCTAGTCATCCTAGTCCTCCCTGTCTAGTCCTTCCAGTCCTCCCTGTCCCCAGCCCGCCTCCGCGAGCCTCTGTCCCTGTTTCCCCTCTCTTGTCCTCCTAGTCCTCCCTGTCCCCAGCCCGCCTCCGCGGGCCTCTGTCCCTGTTTCCCCTCTCTAGTCCTCCTAGTCCTCCCTGTCCAGTCCTCCTAGTCCTCCCTGTTCCTGCCTTGTCCCTTGCCCCGGCCCTGTTTCCGTTAGCCTTCCCTTAGCCTTCCCCTTAGCCAGCTCGCCTCTTAAAGGCACTGGGCCTTTTCCCTTTCTTGTTATCCAGTATTTGTGTTCTCCCTTAAAGGGACAGTGCCGTTTTCTGTGTGTTTCAATAAATGCCCAGTTCTTGGCTTACTCTCATACCTGTCTTGTGTTGTGCGATTGGGGTCGGTTACAAACCATAACAAAAGGAACTAAAAATAATTGATGGCAATGAAAACCTGACCTGTGTACTGTAAAACCCAATACAAATATTGTTTAAAATAAAAAAACAAGAGCAAGACGCTTAACCCCTAACTGCTCCCGATGAGCAGGTTGGCACCTTGCGTGGTCGCCTCTGCCGTCGGTGTGTGAATGTGTGAATGAAATGTGAGGAACAAAAATTGTAAAGCGCTTTGGATAAAAGCTGCTATATAAATGCACCATTTACCATTTAATGTATATATTCATTATGACGTTAGATCATTCTTGGTATAAAAGGCATCCATTATAGATCCAGTATAACAGTATGGAGTAGGGATGCACCGATCCGATATTGATATCGGATATCGCCCCCGAAAATAGCTAGATCGGGTATCGGAGACACTTTAAATATATATATTTTTATTGTTTTTTATATGTTTACATTTAATTTAATAATAAATAACAATTCAGTACATTTATATCTATGTCAAGCCTGATGTTGCCTTGCACAAAAGAATGATCCCAGTCTCTTCCACACAGTGAGGCATACAGTTTATTAATTGAACAATGGGTATCGGATCGGTACTCGGTATCGGCCGATACCCAAAGCCCAGGTATATCGGTATCAGTATCGGGACTGAAAGAGTCGGATCGGTGCATCCCTATAGTATGGAGTACCTGGCTAATGAATGTCCCGGGCTCATCCTGAACACAGCCCAGGTGGAACCCAACCCGGTCTCCTCTCGGTCCAGGACACAGAGTCAGGGACAGGGGAGGGAGACGTGCTCTCTGCCTCCGTGTCCGTTCTGGTCGTCCAGGCGGTGGGACACGGTCTTTACCCCGTCCTCTCTGCCTCGGTGTCCCTTCTGGTCGTCCAGGCGGCGGGACACGGTCTTTACCCCATCGTCCTTCTTTGGCAGGTAGACCTCATGGAACAACAGTGGAGATATGCCCAGCTATACAAGAGGAAGACAGGCGATCAGAGATGAGTTAGACATGTCCTGTTACTTAAACTACTACAGTAGGTAGAGATGTAATGTTATATAATATATTAGACATGTAATGTTATAATACTACAGTATGTTAGAGATGTAATGTTATATAATATATAGAGATGTAATGTTATAAACGGGGCTACCGTGGACAGGGTGAGCAGCTTCAAGTACCTGGGGGTCCACATATCAGAGGACCTGACATGGACAACACACATAGACGATAGCGGCACGGTGGTGTAGTGGTTAACACTGTCGCCTCACAGCAAGAAGGTCCAGGGTTCGATTCCCGCTTGGGGACCAGGTTTCCATGATGCCAGGTACCCAGGTGGGGTATCTCCCAGGCCTTTCTGTGTGGAGTTTGCATGTTCTCCCCGTGCTCGCAAGGGTTTCCCCCCGATAAGATAAACCCAATGGAAAAACATGCACAACAATAGATCGCTAACGCTGTGGCGTCCTTGACGAAGACGGACAGGAGCACTTGGATTGGTCCCCTGGCGCGGCTCACGTTGACGCCTGTCTGCTCCCGGCTGCCCTTGGGGGGGAAGGACAACGGGATGGGTTAATCGCAGATACGAATTGCATGCATGCATCGCATGTGTGCCGATTGATGACCTCTGAGCAGGTCCTAAATTATTATTATTATTATTAGACTCAGTCGTAAAGAAGGCGAAGCAGCGCCTCTACCACCTGAGACAGTTAAGGAAGTATGTATGTATATACACTCTTTTTCTGGACCCTTTTTGTAGCACAAACAGTACTGTATTTGCAAATCTGGTATGTCATAAATGTATAGATGTAGCAGTACTGTCTATCTGTATGTCATATATGTTATGATGAATTGAAAATGGGGGACCCTGATGTAAACAAGACGAAAGTCTTTCTCTGGTCTGCATCCCCTTAACAATTGTATGTTCAAGTTTCAAGTTTCTTTAATAGTTGTCATACAGAAGTACAGAATACTTTTATACAAAATGCTTCTTACTGTTACGCTCCAGAGACTGTGCTAGACAAGATAGTATGAAATAAAATAGTATAGCATGTAAAATAGAAGTAAAAAAAGGTCACAGTGTTCAGTATAGACATATGTACAATGTTCGATGCAGAATAGAAGTAACTGAGTTACCATACAATATACAATATACTATGCAATGTACTAATATACAATACTATATAGTGCAGAGCAGAAATGGGATGAGGTACAATTTTTTGTATGTATTGTTGAGCTGTACTGTACTGTACCCATTCTGCAATCTGTTAATAAACCTTTCAATCAATCAATCAATGGGTACAGTACAGTACAGCTCAATACACAATTGTTAAGGGAATGCAGACCAGAGAAAGACTTTCGTCTTGTTTACATCAGGGTCCACCATTTTCAATTCATCATATGACATACATGACATACAGATAGACAGTACTGCTACATCTATACATTTATGACATACCAGATCTACAAATACAGTACTGTTTGTGATACAAAAAGGGTCTAAAAAAGAGAGTAAACATTTGAGGGGGAAGAAACTGTACATTGGAGGAGGTTGGGTGGGTGGGGGGGGGCATGTGGTAAACATATTTATCTTTTAATTTAGTTTTGAATGACCAATTGAAGCTCTGACATACCTGCGGTACAGCGAGGGCACTCGTTGTCCAGACGCGGGCAGCCGTGTTGCGTTCCGCTCAAAGGGCAGCGTCTTGTACGAGGTGTTGCACCGCCACTCGGGACAATAAAACGCACCGGTCGCGAAGTCACTCCAGAAGTCTCCAATACAGCGCTTGCAGAAACGATGCTTGCACTTCAACGTGATCGGGTCCCGATATGCATAACTACACAAAGGACACACTGCAGGGGTGTTCAAAGATGCCCCCATTTTGTTTACGTCTGTTCAGTGTTTATTATAATTTTTTGGTTCCTTTCCGCCGCTCCAAATCACGTGACCCAAATCAGCCAATGGAAGCGAGCGTCCTCAGCCTGCGGGTCCTCAGCCATTGGGTGGGACGGTCACGTGACCCAAATCACGTGACCCAAATCAGCCAATGCCCGCAGTGCAACACTCCAATTCAGCCATTGGGTGGGACGGTCACGTGACCCAAATCAGCCAATGGAAGCGTCCGGGACCTCAGCCTGCGGGACCTCAGCCTGCGGGACCCCAGCCTGCTGGAGCTGTGGTTCTGCAGCTGGAAGCATCTCAGTTCTTTCGACGGTTAAGCTTAGGCACTCTTTCGAAGTTGGTTAAGGTTAGAGTTTGTCTTAGAGCATGGCGATAGAACGCCAGGTAGTTTGTGTAAAGATTGTAGTCTACTATAAATAAGACACTTGGTTAGTTCTTTATGCTTGCTTCAGCCAGCTGTTTATTGTCTGATGGTTGTACACAAGTGTCCTAATTATATAGCCCTACCAGTAACCATAGTTACAGGTTGCATGATGTTATACTGCCACTTAGTGGTAGCAGCTATGATAGCACCTATCATTACATCCTCTTTCCAAACAGGTGAGCATAACCTTAGTCAAATAAATCACCTAGTGTCAACAATGTGTCAACCATACCATAATACATAATCTTCTCCATCACCAATATCACTAATTCAACTATCAACACTTCTCTTTCCAAACAGGTAAGCATAACCTTACTATTATTATTATACTATTATTAAAATAAACACCAACCACAATGTGTCCACCATACAAAACTTCTCCTTCAACACAATCAACCATTCAACAATGTTCTATGAGTCTCTCAGGTGGTTTCTTAGGTCTAGAAGACCTTCTCAATGTCTCAGCCATTGTGGTAGGTGAAGGAGGCGCAGTGTGTTGCATGTCTGCTGGTGAAGGAGGCTCAGTGTGTTGCATGTCTGCTGGTGAAGGAGGCGCAGTGTGTTGCATGTCTGCTGCATCACCACCGTGTTGTGATAGTTCAGATTCAGTGTCCCCGCTTGGTTTCTCTGTGTCCTCCTGAGTCTTCAACAGACTCCTCCTATTTCTCCTGAACACTTGTCCATTCTCAGTCTCTACAGCGAATTACCTGGGACCTACTTCCCTGAGGAATGTTGCTTTCCTGGTCCAGAAATCAGGACCCTCGATCCTCACAACATCGTTTTTCTGCAGGGGCTCCAGTCCCCTTGTTGTTTTGTCATAGTTCAGTTTCTGTCTGTGCTTGAGTCTCATCCTCTTGTCGGACAGTTCTTTGGTGTCCCTGCCCATGTCCTTTTCATCTGGAATGTGTGGAAGCGTGGTGCGCAGCTTGCGATGCATGAGGAGCTCAGCAGGGGACGCTCCACACTCCAGAGGTGTTGCCCTGTAGCTTAGCAAAGCCAGGCATGGGTCAGTGTTACTGTCTCTTGCCTTTTTAAGCAGCCTCTTAACAATCTGGACCCCCTTTTCAGCCTGTCCATTAGCCTGTGGATACAAGGGGCTAGAGGTAATGTGTTTAAACCCATACCGCTCTGCAAAGTCTCTGAACTCCCCACAGTCATATTGTGGACCATTGTCACTGACTACACATTGTGGGATTCCATGCCTGGCGAAAAACTCTTTCATGTGTGTGATGACGGACTGTGCTGACGTGCTGGAAAGCCGCGCTACTTCTGGGTAATTCGAAAAATAATCAATCACCAGAATAAAGTCCTTGCCTTGTAGATGAAACAAATCAGTGCCCACCTTTTGCCATGGTGCAGTGGGAAGGTCTGCTACCAGCATTGGCTCTTTGGTTTGTTTGTAGTGATGTTTGAGACATGTTTCACACTTCTGTATCCTTTCCTCAATGTCTCTATTGATGCCTGGCCAATACACTGCTTCTCTTGCCCTCCTTTTGCATTTCTCCATGCCTAGATGCCCCTCATGAATACGACGAAGCATGTCTTGGCGCATGGACTGAGGAATGACGATTCTATTTTGTCTCAGTACCAGTCCATCAGCTACACACAGATCTGCATGCACTGGATAGAACTGTGGACAGACTCCCTTTGACCAACCATTTTGGATAAGGTGGACCACTTTCTGCAGCAGCGGGTCCCTTGCAGTCTCCTCCACAATGTGCTGTAACATGACATCCGAGGCGGGGAGCAATGCAGTCACCATGTTGACGTGTATTTCAACCTCAGCGGTTATAGCGCTGACTGGTGTATCACCACTTGGAGCCGGTGCCCTTGACAATGCATCCGCTAGCACAATGTATTTCCCTGGCGTGTAAATAAGATCAAAATCATAGCGTTGTAACGCCAACATCATGCGCTGAATTCTGGGGGACATATCATTGAGGTTCTTTTTTCTGATCGATATGAGTGGTTTGTGGTCAGTCTCTACTGTAAAGGTTGGCAATCCATACACATAAGTGTGAAACGTCCCACACCCAAACACTAAGCCTAAAGTCTCTTTCTCAATTTGTGCATAGCGTTGCTCAGTCTCTGTCATTGACCTTGACGCATATGCTACAGGTTGCTATTTGCCTCCGTTCTTTTGAGGCATCAGTGGAGAGCTTGGTTGATTTTGCAGGATCAAAGAATGTGAGGACTGGCTCAGTAGTCATAGTCTCCTTCATCCTTCCCCATTCTTTGTCATGCTGAGCAGTCCACTCAAACACTGTGTTGTGCTGCAACAACTCTCTGAGGCATGCTGTCTTGGAGGTAAGATTAGGAATGAATTTACCCAAAAAGTTGATCATTCCCATGGCTCGCAAGACACCTTTTTTGTCCGTGGGAGGTGGCATGTCCAGTATGGCCTGCACTTTTGACTGGTCAGGCCCCACCCCCTCTCCTGAGAGTTTGTCTCCCAAGAAGGTCATCTCTGTAACACCAAAAAGACATTTCTTTCTGTTTAATTTTAGTCCATTCTTTCTTACTCTTTGTAAGAGACTCTCGAGTCTTTCATCATGTTGACGGCGCGTACTTCCCCAGACCACCAAATCATCGATGTATACTCTGGTGCCCTCCAGACCCTCTATTATTGACTCCATCGCCCTATGGAAGATCTCAGGGGCCGATTTGATGCCAAACGGGAGCCTTAAGAAACAGTAACGCCCAAATGGTGTATTGAAGGTGGTGTACTTGCTGCTTTCTGGGTCCAGCTTCAGCTGCCAAAATCCATGTGAAGCATCTAGTTTGCTAAAGTACTGTGCACCTGTCATCTCGCTCTGTATTTCTTCTCGTTTTGGGATCTGATAATGTTCTCTCTTAATATTCTCATTCAGATCTTTGGGATCAAGGCAGACTCGTAAGTCCTTTGTGATGGAATTCACCCAGTCTGTGGGCTCCTCCACTCGCTCAATCACACCCATTTGTGTCATTCTGTCCAGCTCTTTTCTCAAGCCAACTCTGAGAGCTGCTGGCACTCTTCGTGGGGCATGCACTACAGGCTTAGCATCATCTTTGAGCGTAATCTTGTAAGTGAAAGGTAATGTTCCATGACCTTTGAAGACAGACTGATATTTATTGACTATGTCTGTACTTCCCTCACACTGTAGTTCTGTTATTTTATCACTATTTATCTGATAGATCCTCTTCACTAGTCCTAGGTCCTCAGACGCTTTGCCTCCTAGGAGAGAATCATGACCATCAGGCACAATGGTAAACAAAAGGTTGTGCTGCTTGTCAGTATGGGCTGTATCCCGCAAATCTGAGGGCTGTGTGCTGTCAGCATCTGCCTCACATGAAACCATACCAATAAATAATGTATCATCACTGTCAGTGTCATCCGTTTCTTGCACTGTTCTCACACCACGTCCCTTTTTCTTGGATAGACACATTCTTGCATAATGGTTTTGTCCCTTACATTTGGCACACATCTTCCCATAAGCAGGACATTGTCTTGGTTTGTGTTTTTCACCACACCTTTTACAATTGAACATCTCCCGGTCAGTGTCTCTAATGTTAGTTTTGTCATCTTTGTCTCTATATTTGTTCCATCACCCTTCTCTCGCGGACAGGGCGTTCACTGCCTCGCTCTCCTGGCACTCTGCTCCGTGCGCATGCTCACTGAACGTAATTGAATGTTGACGCGCTAGCTCACTGGCTTGACATATCCGTATAGCCCACTCCAACATGAGGTCCATTTCCCTCAACAATTTCTCCCTGATCTTCTTCTCATTAGTCCCCAACACTATCTGATCCCTTACCATAGAGTCTCTGAGAGCACCAAAATTGCAGGACTTTGCCTTTATCTTGAGATCGGTGAGAAAGTTATCAAATGACTCGGCCGGGTGCGTTCTGAAAACGGCAACGAAAGATGTACCTCTCATACGTTTCATTTTTCCTTGACAAGCAGTGCTCGTCAAACTTTTGTATGACTTCGTCAAACTTGTCAACATCCTCGGGCTCAGCATACACAAAGGTGTTGAAGACCTCTATTGCCTCCGTGCCGGCGATGGTGAGTAGCATGGCTATTTTCCTCGCATCCACACTCTTGTCCACTCCAGCAGCGGCGAGATACAGCAGGAATTGCTGTTTGAACGCTCTCCAATTTGCATCCACATTTCCCGTCAGTTTCAATGTGCCGGGTGGTTTAAATGATGATGATGATTCCATCTTCTTGTTTTTACTCCTGGTACCATGTAAAGATTGTAGTCTACTATAAATAAGACACTTGGTTAGTTCTTTATGCTTGCTTCAGCCAGCTGTTTATTGTCTGATGGTTGTACACAGGTGTATATATATTTTTTTTTATGACAGTATTTATATATTTGTATATACTGTAACTGTATAACTGTAACACTGTATATTATAAGTTTATCCTGCTCAAAGCACGTCACCATTTTAATATTGTGTGTATTGAGCCGTACTGTATTGTAGCCATTCTCCAATCTGTTAAATAAAGTTTTCATTCATTCATTACACTACTGTATGTACACAATCATACGTGTAAAACCGAGTAGATTTTCGAGTGATGACAGACTGTCACAGACTGATTGAATGACAGGTGAAACAACTAATTGTATTCACCTCCCGTCTCCCGCCCTTCCCACACGCCACAAACCACTGAGCTACTGTGATACAGTGCTTGCGCAGTCAGTCGATTTGAGCTAGTAGTCAGACTTTGCTAGCACAGAATGTCTCACTCGCAGAAAAGAAAAATATCAGATTTATTTTCTAAACGTCCCGCCGGTCCCAGTGACAGTCCCACTAAATCTGATAAACGTCAGAGAGAGACATAGACGACAGGTTCAGCCTCAGCATCAGGTATTGAAGAGTTAACTGAGTCTGTTCCCCTATACCCCCCCTCGGGCGCCAGGGGCTTCCACTGAGGGGTGATGCAAATAGGGATGGGGTGTTATGGCAGCTCATGATGGAAAGAGTGCGCACCAAGTCTGATCCCGAGTTGAAGAATTGGCTCCAAAAGAGAGACAACTGGATGTCCAACAACATCCAAAACGAAATCTTACAGCTGCTTGCCCATGATATTCAGCGACAAATTAGAGACAAAGCATCCAAAAGCCCAATCTTTGGCTTGAGCGCTGACGGAACCACTGATGTCACTCACTGGAAAAGAACAATTCTCGTGTAATATACAGTTCGCCGATGACAACTTGGAAGCTCAGAACTTCTTTTGGGGTTTTTACAATGCCCGGCACAGACACAACAGCCGAGACGCTGTTTTTGTGTATAAAATACTTTTACGCCTCGACCTGCCCATGGAGAGGCTGATAGGATACTGTTTTGACGGGGCCAGCAACATGTCTGGGGGGTACAGGCTAGACCAGGGGTTCCCAAACTTTTCAGGCCGCGACCCAAACAAAACGGTGTCAGAGAGCCCCCCCCCCCCACTATTATAGGAGGTAAAAAAAAATTTAATGGAAATGTATGGTTGAAACATGCAAACGTTCAAACGCACACACACTAATAAGCATTGGAGGCTTTTAACCAGGGCCGGACTGGGGAAATCATTCAGGCCAGGAAATATAGCCCCAGTCAGGCCACTTTTTAAGCAGGGGGTCTGGGGGTCCCCCACCAGGAATTTTTTTGTTACAAAGACTTAATTTCCTGTATTCTGGTGCAGGTATTTTTTTTATTTGTACCCTTTAAATGCCAGTTTGTGATGGCATCACAACTTATTGTTAAAAAACAGGCTAGCATATGTATGATTAGCAACAACACAGATTTGTATGGATTTTCAGTTTTTTGTAATTGATAAATACAATATTTTATTCAACTTCAGCCCTGATCATAACACCACATATTCATTTTATAATTCTAACCATTTAAATGCCAGTGTGTGTGATGGCATATATTTGCAATATATCAAATGCAAAGTACATTTTTCTGGGGGGGATTATTACAGGCTAGCATGTGAAAATGGCCCTGTGTGTAACTGCAGCCGTCTCTGTGCTAACAGTCACGTTTTTAGTACGAGAAGACAAGACAAAACTTCTTTCTCTGGTCTGCATCCCCTTAACAATTGTGTGTATTGAGCCGTACTGTATTGTACCCATTCTGCAATCTTGTTGAAATAAAGTTTTCATTCACACTCAAAATCTGTGTTAATTTTTTATTTTGCATACTAATGTTCTGTGTCTTGAGTCGTACTTGTATTGAAAAACTGATTTTATATGTCTGAGGAGAAGACCGGTACTCATCATCTTCGTCTCCACAAAAAGAAAAATGACATGTGAAGTATGTTGTGTGCCAGGTTCAAACAGTGCTGTATATGTACAGTTTATTCCTACTCCTATCCAAGCTCCGGGAGGGTCATCAAAGAGAAGTCGGGTCATCAAAGAGAAGTCGCCTATTCTTAGTCCTTGCCCCACAATGGTGGAATGAACTACCCACCCCAGTTAGGACAGCCGAATCCCGTCTAATCTTTCGCCGTCACTACTTCAACCATTATCTAAATAAAAAAAATCTAACCCTAACTAACCTTACTGTCATGCACTTGTCCTAATAAACTAACCTACACTGTAGCACTCAACACTTTATGAACATTGTTACTGAGACGAAAGTTAAGTTTACTCTATTATTACTAGATCTGGTATGTCATAAATGTCTAGATGTACACTTTATGAACATTGTTACTGAGACGAAAGTTAAGTTTACTCTATTATTACTAGATCTGGTATGTCTAGAGATGTAACATTACTGTCTATGTACACATCATGTCTAGATGTACACTTTATGAACATTGTTACTGAGACGAAAGTTAAGTTTACTCTATTATTACTAGATCTGGTATGTCTAGATGTAACATTACTGTCTATTTACAAGTTTACTCTATTATTACATGTCATAAATGTCTAGATGTAACATTACTGTCTATGTACCTATGTAAACGAGACGAAAGTGAAGTTGAAAATGGTGCGCAGTAGTGCAAATACTTGTCCAGACCACTAATACTTGTCCAGACCGCCTCCAACCCGTCCAGCCTGGCTCTGCGGCTCTGCAGATACCCCCTATTGTGGTACCAGTAACCATAGTTACAGGTTGCATGATGTTATACTGCCACTTAGTGGTAGCAGCTATGATAGCATCTATCATTACAGTTTGCAGGCTGTTCGACGCGAAAATCCAATAGGGTCCAGCTGCAGCCCTGGAGATTGTTCCAGATTGAGCAACTTCCGCCCGGTCCCACGACATTTCTCCCGGGACAGGACAATGTGCGCTGATTGGCGGAAAGTACGGAAGTATCTCGAAGTACGTCTGACGTTGAACGTCAAAAATCAAAAGCAAGTACGTCTGTGCTGACGAGAGGGGGGGGGGGGGGCTTGTATTGATCAGGTTAGTAGATATTGTACCAATCAGGTATTACAGATCATATCCGCATGAAATAAACTAAAATGTTAAAACCCATTTAGACTGTTTCTCATTCCTGTACTGTTGTTTATACTCTGCTCCTGTGTTGTAACCCAACCCCCTCCAATGTACAGTAAATGACCAAGTATGGTTGTCAATATTCCAATGTACAGTTTTGCTTGTACAGTTGTACAGTGTCCCCCACCCACCCACCCCTCCTACCCGACCCCCCCCCCCCCCCCCCCCCAACCACCTCCAATGTACAGTTTCTACGTCAAATGTATATACTCTCTTTTCTGGACTCTTTTTGTATCACAAACAATACTGTATTTGCAAATCTGGTATGTCATAAATGTATAGATGTAGCAGTACTGTCTATCTGTATGTCGTGTATGTCATATGTTATGATGAATTGAAAATGGGGGACCCTGATGTAAACAAGACGAAAATGACAATATTGCACTCATAACAGTCCTCCTTAAAAAAGACAAAGACCCCAACGAGTGCGGTAGTTATAGACCTCTAAGCCTCCTCGGAACCGATATCAAACTGTACTCTAAGGTATTAGCCATCAGATTACAAAAGCATATGACGTCTTTAGTTCACCCGGACCAAACTGGCTTCATAAGAGGCAGCCAGACAGGGTTGCCCTCTTAGTCCCGGACTATTCAATCTATCATTAGAGCCTTTAGCACAATATATAAGACAATCCCAATCCATAGAACCAATCGTAATCAAGGGCACACAACATAAAATTAGTTTATATGCGGACAACGTAATATTGTTCATGCAAAACCCCAACACCACATTGCCTCATCTGCTCAAGTTGATTGAGAACTTTGGTGATTTATCGGGATTTAAGATAAATTGGCCGAAGTCGGCTTTCCTTCCACTTAACACCCCTGCAAAAAAAGATATAACCCTCCCAGGAGAGATACCGATGGTAAAACATTTTAGATGCTTGGGAGTGGAAATATTCCCCACCATAAGACAAACGGTGAAGCACAATTACACAAAAATCCAAAACAAAATCAAAGACGACCTTGATAGGTGGGCAAAACTTAAAAACACAGTACAAGCACGGATATCAATAGTTAAGATGGATGTACTACCTAGAATCAACTTCTTCAGTTCAATGCTACCGTTACCCCCTCCAGAGGGTTACTGGAAAAGATTACACTCCTCCACATACAAATTTATTTGGAATAACAAACCACCACGTATAAAAAGATCCACCGCACAGAGAAATAAAGCAGATGGTGGCATGGCATTTCCAGATTTTTTCCAATATTTTAAGGCGTACACATTAAGACCATTGACAACATGGTTTGACCCCCAAGCATTGGTATCCTGGAGAAAATTAGAAGAAAACATAGTAGCCCCACATAGACTGAAGGACATAGCATACACTAAACTACCAATCAAGCACTGTGAACGGAAATTTGGCCCCATAATTACTCATGCGATCCGGATATGGCGTGAAACATAAAAAAAAATCCTAACCCACATAAATGGCACAATCATACTCCCTTATTCAATAACAATGCACTCTTAATTGAAAAACGACCTATAAGATTCCCTATATGGGAAGAGCAAGGCATACACTCATTAGGGGATGTTTTTAACAAACAGGGTTTTTGTAGTTATAAAGAAATACGCAAATTTTTTTATCTCACCAAGTCCACATGGCTTTTTTACATACAGTTACAGCTATGTTTGAAGTCTCACTGTGTTCCATTAGACATACCAATTGAACACCACAGATACCACAAATTCTTCTATGAAAGAGAGACATCGAGAGGTTTTGTTTCAGATTTTTATCATCAATTACTAACGTCCTCGTATGAAACCCTCCAACTAGACTCTGCCTGGAGGAGGGATATACCAGACCTGGAAAATGACTTTGATTGGCAAGGAGCTTGGGCAAATGTCCGACTTACATCAAGGAACCCGGACCATCAACAAATCAATCTTAACTATATTCACAGGACATACTTGACTCCTATAAGACTGTGCAGAATGGGTCTTAAACAAGACTCCAAATGCTCTCAATGTACAAATGGGGACGAAGGGACATTTATGCACATGTATTGGGACTGCCCACCAGTTAAGACATTCTGGAAAGATGTGACCCAACAATTATCAAAACTCGTATCTTGGAATATACCTGTACACCCCTCGGTATTACTATTGAATAATGTTTTTGAGTTTACAGTAAATCCACAGCTAAAGAGATTGGTTTTATCGGGTATCACAGTAGCTAAAAAGCTGATCGCATCACGCTGGTTTCAACCGGAAAAAATGTGCCGGAAAGTTTGGTTTCTTACATATCTCGATGTGATTTATCAAGAAATATCTACAGCAAGAATTCTGGGTCTCAATGAATCCAAAATGTCAATGTGGTTAGAAGTGGTGGAGAGAATAAAAGCTAGCTTATAATGATAGTGTCTGGTTAGGTGCGAGGGATAATGGAGGTACTACCCAAGGTGGGGTCCGGGAGGGGGGCGTTCGAGCTGGAGCATATGTGTGTAGGTTTTTAGATAACAGGTATTAGGGGTATATGTTATATAAGACAATTAACTAAAATGTGATTTAATTGGATGTGCTCTGACAATTAATGCTTGTATATCTTATCGTGTGTTGTCATGTTTGTTTATGTGTTTGTTTAAAAAATTATAAAAAAATTAAATACAAAAAAAAACAAGACGAAAGTCTTTCTCTGGTCTGCATACCATTTATTTTTATATTTAAAGTTTTTTATTTTTCTCAAACAAGACAATACATACACGACAAAACAAGACAAGAAATGATAATAATAACAATAACAACAAGGGGCGAGGGGGGGGGGGTTGCAGAGCGTTACAAAGGTTCAGTAGACAAACTTATTCCAGATAGTGATCTAATAAAGTTCAGGGGACCTTGAAGGCCATCGGGCCTATCACTCTCTTGAAGAGACAGAGCAGCCTGTTCCATCGATAGCAAGTCCATGAAGTCCTTGCGCCAGTTCTCCATACTGAAGCAGTTCGGTTTGCGTTCTTTCCAGTTCATTAAAATAATCCGTTTGCATGCTAGAAAAGCCAGTGCTACAGTATTATTTACAATCTTTGCTTGAGCAGTGTCCATTTTTACACCCAATATACACATTATAGGGCAAGGATTAATGTCAATTTGGAGAGTAACTGACAGGTCCTCAGCAATGTCCAACCAAAATTTCCTAACAAGCGGGCAGTGCCACAGCAAGTGCATGAGCGTACCCTCTACTCCACACCCATGCCAGCACAATTTGGGTAGGGTGTGATTCATTTTATTCAATGTACAGGGTGTTATATAGGCCCTGTGTAGTATCTTTAATTGTATAATTTTATATCTAACACATTTTGATATTTTTGTACTATTCCTAAGTGCTGCTTCCCATTGTGTTTCAGATATGGATATACCCATGTCTCGCTCCCATTGGACTTTAGTTTGGGTATTGGTATCAGGGGTGGTTGAAGATGATAGTTTATACATTGCAGAAACAATGCCTTTCCTGCCTGTAATTCCCCTTAATGTCTTTTCCATGACTCCGTTTGTTCCTATAGCTATGCCTTTAGACAACAATGATTTAATAACTGATTGTATTTGTAAATAAGATAAAAATTCTGTGTCTTTCAGCCCAAACTGTGTTTTAAGTTCATTAAAAGGTATCATATTTCCCCTTTCGATCACTTGGCCCACCTGTGTTATATTATGTTGTTGCCATACATTATTTTTAAGGATTTTACCTCCTGCAGAGAGCAAAGGGTTTTTCCATAATGGACATGATGGTAAGGAATATCCACTAAAGGTCAGGCGTTTATGTAAGATTTTCACTATTTCACATGAAAATTCTAAAAGCGGATTGTCCAGTCTGGGAGTGATTTTTGGGTTATACCACAACATTGAAAGAGATAGATCTTTGTTATGTTCTTCTATAATTTGTTCTTCAAGCCATTCCCAGCTGCCAATCTGTCTCACACTATTGTAAGCCCACTGCAAGGGGTATCTTGAGTTATATGCTATGTAATATTGGTGGATATCTGGTAGTCCTATTCCTCCACTATTTCTTGGTTTTATAAGTTTTTTATGGCTGATTCTAGGTTTTCTGTTGTTCCATAGGAAGCCAGAAAATAATTTGTTTATTTCTTTGAACCAACTAGGAGGGAACTTTAAAGGTATAGAGGACATCAAAAAGAGCTAGCCTTGGTAACAAATTCATTTTTATAATATCAGATCTGCCCCAAAGGGATAAAGGCAAGACTGTCCATCTTTTGATGTCCTCCTTTATATTCTTTAAAAGGTCAGATGTATTTAACTCAACCATTTTTTCAATGGGAGATCGGATTTTAATTCCCAGGTATTTAATTCCTTTTGGCTTCCAATTGAAAGGAGCAGAACCCAGATGTGATTGAAAAGTTAGGTTGTTAAGTGGAATAGCTTAACTTTTACTATAATTCACTTTATAGCCCGAACATTTACCAAATGTATCTATAAGCTTTAGCACTTGAGAGATGGAATGGCTAGGATTTGTTAGTGTTAATAATATGTCATCAGCAAACAGGCTGGCCTTATACTCACAACTACCAATACGAATACCACTGATTTCTTTATGAGCACGTATAGCACAGGCAAGTGGTTCGAGGGAAAGAATAAAAATGTGCGGTGAAACCGGACATCCTTGGCGGGTAGATCGATAGAGATGGAATGGATCAGACCTTATACCATTTGTTCTGACTGACGTAACCGGTTCATGGTAAAGTGCCTTTATCCAGTTCATGAGAACCGGACCAAATCCGTATTTAGGTAGTACATAAAACAGATATTTCCACTCCACTCGATCAAAGGCTTTCTCAGCATCCAGCGATATTGCCATCGCTGGATGATGGGAGGCCCCCGCCCTTGACATGACATGCATTAGCCTCCTCATGTTATTTGAAGCTAGACGACCCTGTACAAAGCCAGCCTGATCAATATGAATCAATGAGGCTATAACATTTTCCAATCACCCTGCAAAGACCTTCGCAAACAACTTATAATCATTATTTAAAATACTCAAAGGTCTGAAATTACACATTTGCAAGTGATCCTTGCCAGGTTTTGGAATCAATGAAATAGTAGCTTGCTGCATGGTTAGCGGCATGGATTGATTGGCCACTATATCATTAAACAGCAATATTAGAAGTGGTGTAAGAGTGACTTGGAAACACTTAAGAAATTCACTTGTATAACCATCATCACCCGGTGTTTTACCGGTTGAGAGGGATTTGATAGCTGATTTAATTTCATTTTCCGTGATAGGTGTATCTAGTGATTCCCTTTCTTCTTCAGAGAGGGTTGGGAGATTTATATCTCTGAAAATGTTTTCCATTTCCTCTTCACTCGTACAACATTCTGATTTATACAGTGTGCTATAAAATTTAGTGAATGCTTTATTGATTTGAAGTTGTTCACAAATCAGAGAGCCATCTTCATCATATATGCTAGAGATTGATTGACGATTTTCTTGCTGCTTCAGTCTGAGAGCAAGCATTTTACCAGCCTTATCGCCAGATTCATAATATTTTCGACGCAACTGAAAGAGGGCAAATGCATTTTCCTCATGTAGAATTGCTTGTAATTCTGTTTTTATAACCAACACTGCTTTTTTCAGTTGTAAATTGTCAGGGTCCAACATATGACTAGTTTCCAAGGACTTAAGTTCAGTAATCAGACCATGTTTCCTTGCCATTTTTTCCTTTTTCTTAGCTGTTGAGTAGCTTATAATCCAGCCCCTACAGGTTGCCTTATAAGCCTCCCATACCGTCTGCACTGACTGGACTGATGTAAGATTAATACTAATGTACTCCTGTGTTTTCTCCTCAATCATAGACACAAAAACTTGATCTTTCAATAAGGAGTTATTAAATCTCCATTGTTTGGTTTTATTGTTAATTACAGCAGGAGTAAAAAGGACTGACAGGGGCGCATGGTCTGATAAAAGTATGTTATGAATTTTGCAATCAATTACATTACCCACCAAGGATTGTGAGAAGAGAAAATAGTCAATCCTGGAATATGAATTATGAGCGTGGGAGTAAAAAGTATATTCACGTGTGTCAGGGTTGACAACACGCCAAATATCGGTTAATGCAAGTGAGTTTTGCATTTCTTTAAGTGCACTTGACAATGCTCCGTCTAGTGGGAGGGGACGCCCAGACCTATCAATCGAGGCATTGCTAACCAAATTTAGGTCCCCACCCATCAGAATGGGATAATCTGCAAATTCTGCCAGCACCAGATTCAGCTTTGACAAAAAAGTATTCTGTCCCGTATTAGGAGCATATACATTTACTAAGGTACATTTTTCATTTAGTAAAATACCTGACAAAATTATATATCTACCATCTTTATCAACTATTTGTTTTGAAAGTTTAAATGATATTTTCTTTGAAATCAGGATGCTTACCCCTCTAGAGGCTCCACTGCCTGGTGCTGAGAACACTTGACCTACCCATCTTTGTTTCAATTTAACTGATTCTATTTCATTAAGATGAGTCTCCTGGAGCATTGCCAAATCACATGATAGGGATTTCAAATATGTAA
This sequence comes from Notolepis coatsorum, assembly GCF_963971535.1. NCBI lineage: Eukaryota > Metazoa > Chordata > Actinopteri > Aulopiformes > Paralepididae > Notolepis > Notolepis coatsorum. Next base: position 59,586,046 of record NC_140169.1, read on the forward strand.
TAATTTTATATCTTTTCGTTTTGTTTGAAATACCTTTCACATTCCAGCTAATCAGATTTACATGATTAGGTCCCATTATTTTTATCAAGCAACTTTACAGCTTCCTCCTTGTAAACTATGCAACAACATGTATGGATAGACAAAAAAATAAAAAGTACAAGACATACACATACATAAAGTAAGCCATTAGGCAAAGAAAAAACAGTAAACAAAACAGAGATAGACTTAATGTCCATCCTGTAAGGTTTTGTCCGTTGCTCACCTACTCGCTCTGTTCCTTTAAGCCTACTCGCTCTGTTCCTTTAGTTTTCTGTTAATCAATTGCATTCTCCTCACCTCACTAGCCCCCACCCTCACGTTTGTTTGCTCTTCAGCAGCCACACCCTTGGACTACCTGTCATTATGTGTTTGATTGGTCTGGTGCCGAACACACACTTCTAGTTCGATTATCAATTACCTCCCGCACCTGATGTGTATTCTAATTAGCACCCCTGTGGGTTTTAAGTACCTCGCTCTTCCCCTCGGGTCGGGTCGTTCCGTATCATATCTCTATCACCTAACTCCTTCGGGAGGTTCTCTGTCTGTTATGCTGTTTTCATCTCCGGCGTGAGATGCGCTCTAGCCTTCGCCTCCTGTCGCCGTTTGCCTGGAAGGAGACACTGGACTGCGCTCTCTAAACTTCCACGGGAGGTATTCCAGTGTTCCACTTCAGACCTCCGCGCAGCAGACGTCCAGACGCGCATCCAGACCTCCGCGCCAGATGCACTCAAGCCTTCGCCACCTGTCGCCGTTTGCCTGGAAGGAGACACCGCACTGCGCTCTCTAAACCTCTACGGGAGGTATTCCGGTGTTCCACTCCAGACCTCCGCGCAGCAGATCCGCTCTCCGTACCGGCGCATACTCTAAGCAGACGCGCACCATCCAGACCTCCGGGCCTGGCGCGCTCTTCCGCGCAGACGCGCTCTTACTCCAGACGCGCATTCAGATGCACTCCAGATGCGTCCTCCGTACCGGCGCGTACTCCAAGCAGACGCGCACCACTCAGACCTCCGCGCCAGATGCGCCCTCCGTACCGGCGCGTACTCCAAGCAGTCGCGCACCACTCAGACCTCCGCGCCAGATGCGCCCTCCGTACCGGCGCGTACTCCAAGCAGTCGCGCACCACTCAGACCTCCGCTTGGACAACCCTTTCCCCGTGGCGACGCGCTCGCCCTGTTGATCCTGCTCTCTTTACGCACAGCGCCTGGGTGAGTTTTGCAAGACTGTCTTTGACCCTATTCGTTTTTCGTGTGTTTTTGACACTGAAGATATCCTGCTTTTTGTCAGACTGTCACTCACCCAGTGTCAGCCTTTTGGATTGTTCATTGGGATAATATTTGCTTGAACATCGCTCACTGTGTGTATTCACACCGAAGATATTATCACTTGGATTATTATTGGGACTTCGCTCACAGTGTTTATTTGCACCGAAGATTCTATCATGTGGATTTGTGTTTGGGACGTTACTCACAGTGTGTATTTACACCGAAGATTCAGTCACTTGGATTACTCTGTTTTGGGACAAGTCACTCCTCCTGTCACCTGCTCTGTTCCCAACTGTACTCTGAGCTAACCCGCTCCCTCTCTCCCTCTCGGTCCCGTTTACCACCTCGGAGAGCTGCCGAGAGGAATCTGCAGAGCGGCTCTGACGTCACCGTCTGCTTCCCCAGACGAACCATCCCGGGAGAAGCTGCAGAGCAGCAACATTCTTCTAATGCTTGTATCCCAGGCCTTGTCTGTTTTCTCTGTCCCTGTAGGCAGCTCCAGCCTTCGCCCTGTCCAGTCCTTCTAGTCCTCCCTGTCCAGTCCTTCCAGTCCTCCTAGTCATCCTAGTCCTCCCTGTCTAGTCCTTCCAGTCCTCCCTCTCCCCAGCCCGCCTCCGCGAGCCTCTGTCCCTGTTTCCCCTCTCTAGTCTTCCTAGTCCTCCCTGTCCAGTCCTCCTAGTCATCCTAGTCCTCCTAGTCATCCCTGTCCAGTCCTCCTAGTCCTCCCAGTTCCTGCCCTTGTCCCTTGCCCTGTCCTGTTTCCCTTAGCCTTCCCCTTAGCCAGCTCGCCTCTTAAAGGCACTGTGTCCTTTTTCCCTTTTCTTGTTTTCCGTTAATTTGTGTTCTCCCTTAAAGGGACAGTGTCGTTTTCTGTGTGTTTCAATAAATGCCCAGTTCTTGGCTTACTCTCATACCTGTCTTGTGTTGTGCGATTGGGGTCGGTTACAAACCATAACACATCCCTTGTCCGCGAGCAGAGCAGGCGCGGCCGTGCTGCATCCTGCAGCTCCGTTCTCAAGGTTCAATCAACTTGCGCAATTCTGCATACCCTTAACAATTGTGTGTATTGAGCTGTACTGTATTGTACCCATTCTGCAATCTGTTAATACAATTTTCAATCAATCAATCAAGACCCGCGTCGCGGGCACTGCATTCCGTTCTCAGAATGGATTTGACTCGAGAGAGATCATCAGCAGGCTATATATGATATTCAGACTCTAGATCTATTTGAAGAGCCAGATGAGATGAGGCAACCTGTGCGATTGGCTCTTGACAACTAATTTTGCACGTACTGTATACAGTATGTGTATGCGCGCACTGCAGGAGGTGGCCAGAAGCGCGCAACTAGCCAACTACTATTATTACTACTATATTAATACAGTCTATTCCATTATATAGCTATAGGTGCTGTATGATGACAATACATTTGATTCCTATCTAATTTTGATCCATCGCAGAGCGCTCCAGAGCTTGAATACGGCCGGGGGATCCGCTCTATACAATGAAGACCCACGGCTCTCGTATTATAATGAGCCCGCGAGGCGTGTTATTATTAGAGTTAATAATATTGTATATTGTTTACACTGCCTTTTTATTCTATTTTTACTTCTCCACTGTACTATAATTATGTGATCTGTACCTCTATGTCTTCTACTACCTGTACCTCCCCTCCCCCCTCCCCATGCTGCTGAATTTATCTTATCTTATGAATACAACGTTCAATTAACGTTCGCTAACGTGGTGTATCCGGCGCAGTCATGAGCAGTCGCATTACTGAGAGCTCTCGCCAAACAACCAAATCAACAAGGTTTTGTGGACATTTTCTACTCCTACTAATATGGATTACGGACTTATACCTCAATTCATCAATGAAGCAACATCAAACAGAAGTGGAGAGAAGTGAAAACGGATTTAACGAGACCCACAGTGACTTCTACCTTCTCAATGGCTCGGAAAAGAAACACATAGACGTCGGAACAGCGGCTATACACACGCTACTAACAGCGAGCCCGGTACGGAAAAACTTACCCCCGACTGGCAGATTGAACCGTAGGACCATGATCATCATGGTTCTGCTACTTTCGGGAGACATTCATTTAAACCCAGGCCCGGTTTTGACCAGAACTCAGGCTAGAAGACTTGGTCTGGCAACGCAAGAAGCGATGGAGGTTCCCATCGCGACCAACAGCATCGACAACGCAACCTGTGGCTACATCCACAGCGCGGGCGGCGACGCTCCCCCAATGACGCCGCAGCAGACGAGCACACGTGAGGCAGAGACGAGAGGAGGTGAACCGAGGGTCGAAACCATGACGACCAACTCGACGCGGGATTTAAACATCTCGACGCCCGATAGCCGGCTAGCTAGCAGAGCTAACAACGAAAACATCCAGGAACGAGTCCTTTGTTGTTCCAGCACGGCGCGGGACCCTCCCCCCCCCTCCCCCCTTCTTTGTTGTTCCAGCACGGCGCGGGACCCGACCCCCCCCTCCCCCCTTCCCACCCACAACAACAAAGCCCCCCAGCCCCACACAGAGGAACAGATCACAAACGAACAATACTTCGAACCTGCCAACATCAATGAAATAACCAACGCCAATGGACTGAACATTTTTCACATTAACATTAACAGCTTAAAAAACTAATTGGATGAAATCAAACAATTATTCATAAATGGTAAGGCAAACATACTGTGCTTCTCAGAAACTAAGCTTGACGATTCTGTAAAAGATCCAGAGATAGAGATTGAGAACTACTCAATAATCAGGAATGATAGGAACAAACATGGAGGTGATGTCTGTATGTACATACACAAAGACACCAAATTCATCAACAGAAATGACCTGAATCATAAATCAATTGAAACTGTATGGGTGGAAATCCTATTCGAAAGGGCGAAATCCCTACTGGTTGGCACAGTCTACAGGCCGCCAGATCATAGTGGCTTTTATGATACACTGGATGGGTGTTTAGCTGGAGTTGAGGATGTAGACAAAATTCTTATTGGAGACTGGAACACGGATATGCAACGAAAAGATGCACCCGTCTTCAAGTCATTCAGTAGGTTTTGTGATCTGCACGGCCTCAGCCAGCTAATCACCCAACCCACACGTGTATGTGAATCAACTCAGACTACCATTGACCTCATTCTGACCTCCGACAAGTCCAAGATCTCCAATAAAGGGGTTATAGCATGCGGGTTAAGTGATCATTATATGATATTCTGTACCCGCAAAAAACTAAAACAAAAGGCTGGCTGCCACAAAACAGTCACATCTAGAGACCTCAAAACCTACTCTAGCGAGGCCTTCAACCTTGAACTGGAGAGTCTGGACTGGTCAGATGAACTCAATGGTACACTGGTTGAAGAAACATGGCTTGGTTTCAAAACCAAATTCTCAACAATACTAAACGACATGGCCCCCCTAAGAACCACCAGGGTAAAAAATCGCGCTGAGCCGTGGATGCACTCCGAAATACTGGCCGCTATGAAAACCAGAGACAAAAAATGCTCTGAGTTTCGTAAAAGTCAGTCAAAGCTTACTAAAAGCACGAGCAGTGAACTCCAAGCCCACGTGACTGAACTCAAACTAGAAAGAAACAGACTAAGAAACGACGTAAACTCCATGATCAAAACTGCAAAAAAGAATTTCATCAATGACAAAACTGAGGAAAACAAAAACAAACCACATGAACTTTGGAAATTACTCAATAATCAACTAGGATGCAGTAAAAAACTTAAAACCAGATTCTCAAACATAAACATAAAAACGGACAACACGCTCATCACAGACAAGCTGGATGTAGCCAATTACTTAAACATTTTCTTCACAAACATAGCCACAACACTGGTAAACAAACTACCCTCCCACTCAGGGCTTTATGGGGTAGAACACATAGTAGCTTACTACAAAAACCTAGGGGTCCGCAAGGACGACTTCAAGCTGGAAATGGTAACAACAGATGAGGTACTCAATAAACTGAGCGCCCTCCAACCTAACAAGGCCACTGGCCATGACAACATCCCCTCCAAATTCCTCAGAGACTCAGCAGCCGCCATCACCCCAATCATCACACACATAATAAACCTCTCCATAAAACAGGGACACGTCCCCAAGGACTTCAAAATTGCGAGGGTGACCCCTCTGCACAAAAAGGGCAGCAAATTAGACCCAGGCAACTACCGCCCTGTTTCTATTCTCACCTCCATCTCGAAAGTCATGGAAAAAATAGTCTACGAACAGGTCGAAAAGTACCTAGCGGAAAAAAATCTAATCTACGAATTCCAATCTGGCTTCAGAACATCCCACTCCACTGACACATGTCTTCTCTATTTGAATGACCACATCAAACAAGAGGTGGACGCAGGCAAATACTGCGGCATGGTCATGCTGGACCTACAAAAGGCCTTTGACACGGTCAATCACTCCATTCTGACTGACAAGCTAAAAGCAATTGGTTTTGATAGTCTATCAGTGAGCTGGATGCAATCCTACCTGGAGGGGAGGGAACAGATGGTGGAGGTAAACGGTACCCTATCCCCCCCCCTCACAGTGAGCTGTGGTGTTCCACAAGGAAGCATACTAGGACCGCTACTGTTCCTAATTTATGCAAATGACATGTCGTCAGCTTGTGACTGCAACTTGTTCCTGTTTGCGGACGACTCAGCCCTGCTGGTCTCTGACAAGAACAAGTTACAGGTTGAAAAAACCCTCAGCTCGGAACTAGGCAGAATCTGCATATGGCTCGCTGATAACAAACTATCATTACACATGGGCAAAACAGAGTCCATTCTCTTCGGTTCAAATAACAAACTCAGCAAGACCGACGGCTTCTCAGTTACAGTGGGTGACAATATTGTCACAAATGTAGCAGGGTGGATTATCCCTGCTTCGTGGGAATGGTGATGTGCGGTCAATAGGTAGCGAGACGCAGTAGCACTCTGGCCAGCTGCACCTCCGTCTTTGGGGTCCGGAGTGTCAACTGGAGGCTGGCAGTGGGGATGGATGAGGCCCAGGGTTTACAAACCTGGTCCGGTACTCTGGTCTTCCTCCCTCTCTCTGGAGCAGTCAGCCGTACTCCCCAACACACCCTCACTCTCCACAGTTGCCCCTTTTGCCCTCCCACACCCAATGACCGGATGGTAGCGAACTAACTTGGTTCCCCCCGCAAGCAGTACCCTCCCTTAGTGAACCCAGAACCCTTACAATGGAAATGGAAAAGGTAGAATAGCAAGGGGTTACGATTACATATATTACCCGTAGCAAAGGGTTAGGGTTAGGGTTAGAAATAATGAAATACACACACACCGTGCTCCCGTTCTGGATGACTGTATTGTAACTCAGCCTAGTTACAACAATGCTACGTCTGGTGATTACTGCACCATGGGTATCCATACAATAATTACTGGCATGAATCAATGGCATGAATCAATAGCATAAGTCAATTATAGTATTACACACAGGCACCAAGTGCTCTCAGGTACCCAGACTAAACGCTGCCCACGTCTGGGCGGAACACAGTATTTACCTTCTCTAAGGAATTACACTCTTACTGTCCCCGGTTGAGAATATGGGGAAGGAAGGGGGGAGCATAAGGAAGAGAATAAAGGGATTCACAGAACGGGAATTATTTAGGAAATACACGCCTTATCACGCTCAAAGAAAAGGAATAAAATAAAAGAGTGAGCCCACAAAATACCTTGCAAAAGTCCTATGCTAATACCGGTATATATTGTCTGGGGATCCCCTTATGCACTGTGGTTAACAACGTTAACTTCGCCCGCGGGCAGCACCACACTGTATACTGTATATGGAATCGGGAGCATCACTGCTCGTTTGTACTCATCCGAAATGGCCGCCTCGCCACTCCACTGTTGTCCGTGAGGCAAGATGGCGTTGAACGCTCTCGCGAGGATGTCAGCAGGCGGAGCTGTAGCAGAGAGGCAGCGCTGGCTGAGCTGGTGCTGGCGATGACGACCTCTGCTGGTGGTAAAGAACTCCCCGTGTCCTGCAGGCAGCCTGGAGCAGGTGTGCTGCAGCTCTCCGGTGCAAACAGCTGTTGACGCCCGGGCAGACTGCTTGGAGGTCCCGCACGTCTCTGGCACGCAGACTATACCGTCACTGTAACTAAGTATAACACGAGCAATACTACTGTGATCCTTAGCCGCACGCTACCTATACCGCTCACTGTAACTAGGTATAACTCGACTGTTAGTGCCTGACTCTGCACTTATTGTTCATATCATACCACTGGTACTGCTAGGATATCGTATCCACTAGCCAGTACTTCCTATCACCCGTTGTCCTCTCCCGGGGCACTCCGGCATAAACGTCAGCAACGGGGCTGTCTAGAGCTCCCGTTAGCTGTGTCCTCTCGTTGTCAAGTTCACGGCCGAAGAGAGCGACTTCCGCTGGGCTCCTCCCTTTATCATCTCTCAGCTCTCTCCGCCACTCTCTGCCTGCTACTGCCCCCTGCTGGTCCCGCCTGCCAGTCACAAGGGGAGACGCACTGTAGAATATGAATCAATACTGTCATTTATAATCCGTATTCCAATGCTCTTTGGACGGGGACGTTTGTGTCATTGTTCGTGTGAATCAATGACACTAGTTAGAATGTCTTTGTGTACAAAAAGGGATATAAACACAGTCAGCAGTTCTGAATAATATACCATATTTTCCAGACTGCTACATTTCCCCCCACTTTGAACTTGCTAAGTCCTCTGCAAGTTAACAACAAAACCACGCATGTATGACAACGGTCCTGAGACCAACAGTTTCACACATCGGTCGACAATTACACATTATGCCAACAGTTTTACACATCGGTTGACAATTACACATTATGCCAACAGTTTTACACACTCCCTCAGGAGTTGGACACACTGTTCCGCGAACACACTCTTGAGCAGGGACGTGCACAGGACTTTAGAAAGGCAGGTGCCCGATATTTCATAAAAGGGCATTTATTATCAAATGTAATGCGAGCGCGTGCGCGAGCGCGATTTTTGGGGTTAATACAAGTCTATCATGGTACATTCAGTTTCACCGATAGATGCCAACAGCTGCGGGAGGGAGGGAGGGGGAGAGGGAGAGGGAGAAGGAGAGGAGAGAGAGAGAGAGAGAGAGAGAGAGAGAGAGAGAGAGAGAGAGAGAGAGAGAGAGAGAGAGAGAGAGAGAGAGACCGCATTAATTAACTACCTTGTTTAGTTGAAACGTCCAGGTCAGGACTTGATGAAGTATTATGTCCACTGTCACAGACTGTTGTCTTGATGTATATCCACTGTCCTCCAGACTGCATCCAGCCAAATAGCTTATTGTTAGCAGCACTGTAGCTTTGTTGTTGTCAAACAACACAGGACATTCACGAAGTCAAAAACTAAGAGCTTGCCGATTGGTGCTAAGAACAGCAGGGCGGGTGCAAGCCGTGTGACGTAATTGGCACACTCGACTGTCAATCAAAATGATTCTGTTTTCCGTCAGAATGAATGAATGAGAACTTTATTAACAGATTGCAGAATGGGTACAATACAGTACAGGAGGATGAAGACCAGAAAAAGACTTTCGGATTTTTTACACAAGGGTCCTCCATTTTCAATTCATCAAAACATTTAGAGACATACAAATATAACGCCCAGCCCTAGCACCAAGTATGAAATGTAATTTTCACCACTAGATGTCACCAAAACTACATAATGTCCATTTAATAACACAATATGTAGCCTGCCTGCAATTAAGCCCATGTAAAATTTTAAATACATGTAGGCCTAACAATAAACAAAGTAGCCATAGATAGCTTAGCTGTGTATTCTGTAGCTGTGAGTGATATACAAGTATGTTTGTTTTCTTGGTTATCTTTTGTGTCACCTGTTTCCAAAATGAGCTTATTCAGATTTATCATAATAATGAGGGTTAGGAATTGGAAGACATGCAATTCAGCTGCAATTTTAAAAGAGAAACAAAACACTGGCTTTTTTTTAAAGCTTTTTATTGTTGAATAAAATAACATTGAACAGTGAAACATTGAAGATGGAAAAGAAAAGACTGAGAAAATGTCTTTTTTAAGTTTGTAAATACAATTATTATTATTGCTTGCTTGTTTCCTGTATTGCTAGCTTGTGTCCTCTCTTTCTGTACCTTCTTCCTCCCTTACAGCAGCAACCTTCTGGGGGCCATGTCCCTGTAGATGTCAATCACCTCGTTGTGATTGATGGGGATGTCTTTCTCGATAGCAAGGAGGAGGAGATCAGAGAGCCTCTCTTCTGTGCATAGACTTCTGAGTGTTGATTTGACCAGTTTGAGCTTGGAGAAGGACCTCTCCACTGTTGCTGTGGACACTGGAATGGTGGCATATGTTCTTATCATTTCCACCAGTGTTGGAAAGATGTCATGTCCGCTGTTGTCTCTGAGAGTTGTTAGCATCCCCTTTACTGTGAGTGTTTTTGGGAAAGAAGCGTGGAAAACCCTGAGCTCTGTTTTCAGCTTCTCCTCTTCTCCTCCATAGAATGCACACAGAGTGTGAACAGCCTCAGCAGAGTCAGGACCCATGGCATCTTTACCTGCCCAGTTGCTGGCCTTCGTCAAACTGTGGAGTGCATTTAGGATCTTGTTCGACTGTGTCTCCCCATCCCCCCTAAACCTCCTGTGTAGTTCCTGAGAGAGGACATCAAGGAATGGGTAGAAGAGCTTGACTCTGTAGTAGTCTTCCACTGTTGTGAAGGCGTGACTCTCTGTGGCTGCTGTGGAGCTTTGTTTGTACCTGGCAGGCCCCTTTCTCTGTCTTTGTTGTCCTGGGGGGACTATGGGGATGCTGATTCCAGCAGCTTCTGCCTTCTCTGTGGCACTCTTGTACAGTTTGGCAAACTGTTTTTCTGTCCTCAGGTTGGTCAGGGTATCCACCACTCCAGAAACAACGTGATAAGCCGTCGACAAGTCAATACCTTGATTCTGGAGTGCATCGGAAGCATGTGCAGTGACCTGAAAAATCGGCGTGGCAATCTCCAGGCAAAGGAAGAACTCGAAGTCAACGGCTTTAATGTACATCTTTGCATCCCCAGCAGAAGTATCTGGAGGCTCTTGGTCGGTGATATCAGTGAGGGCCTTCACCACAGCATCCATCACTTTGTTGAGGGCCTTCAGGGCTCTCTCCCTGCATGCCCAGCGTGTGTCCGAGAGCTTCTGAAGTTGAATCACACGTTCTCCAGGGTGCAGGTCCTCTTGGCATTTTATAAATGCTGTATGTCGTTTTGTGGAGGAAGTGAAGAACACATAGAGCTTCTCCACAAGGTTGAAGAAGGTGATAAAGTGCAGGCTTGATTTTGCACTTTCAACAAGCACTAGATTAAGGCAGTGGGCGTGGCAATGAACATACAGAGCCATGGCATTGTGCTGCAGTATTCTACTTTGCAGTCCTTTGTACTGCCCACTCATGTTGGCTGCGCCGTCGTAGCCTTGACCACGCATGTTTTCTATTTCTAGGTCATTGCTCTGTAACAAGTCCAGGACTGTTTTCTCCATCTCCTCACCTGTTGTTCTGGACACGTTACAGACCTGGAGGAAGCGCTCCTTGACATCCATTTCAAACACATAACGAACAACAAAGGATACCTGCTCACAGTGAGACACATCAGTTGTTTCATCTACAAGTATTGAGTAGATGTTTGCCTCCTTCATCTCTTTCCCTATCTCTCTTCTAGTGAATGTGGCCAGGGCCTTTATGAGATCATTTTGTGTCCTGTTTGAGAGTAAAGAAACCCAACTCTTCTTCTTTCCAACTTTCTTCTCTTTGACACGAGCTAAATGTAGCTTCAGTACACTGTCGTATTGGCTGAACATTTTCACAAGTTCAAGGAAGTTGCCCTGGTTTGAGCTTTCAGCAGACTCATCATCACCCCTGAGAGCCTTTCCCTGTCGTGCAAGATATGAAATGATGTCAATCAATCTGGTCAAAGTTTCTCTGTTCTTTTGTTTCTCTCGCTCTCTTATCGCTTTGCCTTGAACATCTGACACATCAAAAGCTGCTTGACAAGCACTCTTTTTGTATGTGTTCCATCGCACCATGCTTGTTAGGTGGGCCTCTGAGTTTGCATGCTCTTGTATAGATTCAAGCCCTTTTTTCCAACTGTTTAATCCAGCCACTCTCCAAGCAGACTTGCTGTACTTCTCTCCAAGGAAAAGCCGACAGCTGAAGCAGTACATTGTGTCCTTGTCTGGTGAATACTCTAACCAGGGCCTGGTAGTATACCAATTTCTTTGAAATGAACGTCCATATCTGTTTTTGGGACATCTAAGTACAGGTTGACTTGGTCCTCTATCAACACACATTTGTACATAACTGGCATTACATTTGAGATCAAAAGCTTGTTGGTGGGCAGGATCTGTAGGATACTTTAACAGTGCAATTTTCGATAGGACCTCTTCTTCTACATTACTTGTAGCTCCCTCAACTTCACCCTCATCTATGTCTTCTTTTATAGTATCATCCGTTTCCCTTCCTGTGGCCTCTTTCTCCTCAACATTTATGGGGATTTCTAAGGCTTCTGTGTCAGGAGCATCCTCTCTCTCAGGTCCTCCTACAGCCTCTTCCTCTCTCTCAGGTTCTTCTACAGCTTCCTTCTTCCTCCTTTTTCTCCCAGGTGGGCCTGGGAGAGAGGAGGAGGAGGAGGATGTAGAAGGACTTGGCCCAAATCCTTCTACATCTTCCTCCTCTCTTTCAGGTTCTTCTACATCCTCCTCCTCTCTCTCAGGTTCCTCTACAGCCTCATCCACTCTCTTCTCAGGTGTTGGTTTTAGCCAGGCATTCATGATAGACCTGCTACCCTTAGCTGCTTCCTGGCGCTCTTTCTCCTTCATTTTCTGATATCTTTCTTTTTTGGGCATATTTCTGCAGGCATAATTAACACAAATCCAGTTTAATTACAGATGGTAATATTTTAAACTCAGAATGTACAGCTGCTGAAATAAACATTTTACCAATTAATAATTTATTGCATTATTATAATAATAATACATTATTATTGTTGTTATTATTATTATTATTATTATTGCTATTGTTATTGAGAGAGAGAGAGAAAGAGAGAGAGAGAAGAGAGAGAGAGAGAGAGAGAGAGAGAGAGAGAGAGAGAGAGAGAGAGAGAGAGAGAGAGAGAGAGAGAGAGAGAGAGAGAGAGAGAGAGAGAGAGAGAGAGAGAGAGTATGCTGCGTGTTTTCCTGCACTAGCAGCAGGGAGGGAGGGGCTGGGGACTGGGGAGGGCTGATCTGCCGACGTGTTTCACGAAAATATACAGTGCACTGCAAACCCGACATTTTATTTTGTTGGGCAAATACCTTACCTGATGTGTACTCTTGCTTTGTTTTAGTTGAAATAGTAACTGTAAAAAAAGAGGTCTCGACTCGAGTGTGAGGGCAGTGCACTGTGAGCTCAACAACAGCTGGATATCAATTTCCTGTTCAGTGCACTTGATCATCCCCACCCACGTGCTGCTATGCCTATGCGTAATAGGTCCTTCAAGGCTGGAAGGACCTATTATTTACGAGAGGGGTGGCATTTCTCTCTCTTTCTTTACCTAATATTTAGATTCTATCGTGACATCTTTCATTTGGAAGGGCAGGGCAGTATATATATATGTGCAACAGTAAAAAAATTAAATAAAAATAGGGTGGCATAAAAAGGGCACTTTCTAATGAGAAATGAAAAAGGCAGGTGCCCGGGCACCCCTTCACCCCTATGTATGCACGTGCCTGCTCTTGAGCACGTAGTCCTGGCGATACCGAGCGGGTAGCCGACCTCTGGTGCTCCTCTGGGGCCGAGCGGCCTCCACTCTGGGGGGTTCCACCTCCCCCGCCTCCGACTCCGTGTCGGATTCCTCAGTGTCCGTCGGCGGGTCATGGACCACGGCCTCACCCTCCGGGGCCATCGATGGACCGCCCGCGGCCTCCTCTTCGACTCCGTCTCCGCCGCCTTCCCCCTCCTCTCCTGAAGGGGTCGACTCCACCTCTGACTCGGCGCTTACGGCCTCCTCAGGGGCGTCCCGCAGGGGACCGGGGTGGTTACACGCCCTAGGATGCGGTTCCCGCCGGTGCCCGAAAGCACCTCCGATGTCTGATTCGGACGAGCTCCGCGGTGCCACCGGGATCTGTCGAGGGGCCCTCCCCCGCACTTCCGGGTCAGAAGCCGGGAAGGGACAGGTCTTGAGCTGGTCTCGATGCACAGTCCTTTCTGGACCCCCTGCATCAGGCCTGACCGTGAACACGGGCGTCCCTTCGTGGCTCTGCTTAACCACCACATATGACGTAGGCTCCCACTTGTCTTGTATCTTATTACGGCCCCGGATTCGGTGGTCGCGTATCAGGACCCGGTCTCCGGCCCGCAGGAGTGCACCTCTGCTCTTCCTGTCATAAATTCTCTTGCGTCGATGGGACGCCTGCTTCGCCGTGGCCTCAGCGGCCTCCGTGGCGGCCTTTAGTCGCTCATGGTGACTCTGCACCCACTCGTCTAGGTCCGCCGCTCCCTCCTCAATGACGTCTCTGCCCCCCAGGACATCTCGGGGCATCCTAGCGTCCCTCCCGAAGAGCAGGTAGAAGGGAGAGTATCCAGTGGAGGAGTGCTCGTGGCAGTTGTACGTAAGTACCAACTCGGGTAGGTGCTCCTTCCAGTCCCGCTTCTTCTCTGCGGGCAGACTACGCAGCATGTCGTGCATTGTCCGATTGAACCTCTCGCACTGCCCATTCCCCTGGGGATGGTAGGGCGTGGTGCGGCTCTTTGAAATCCCGTACAGTCGGCAGAGCTCCTTGATGACGCTCGACTCGAAATTTCGCCCTTGATCGGCATGGAGTCGGGCAGGGCAACCGTAGTACACGAACCAGTACTTGATGATGGCAGCGGCGGGGGTCTTCGCAGTCTGGTCTTTGGTCGGTACGGCAATAGTGAATCTGGTGAACATATCGGTCAGCACCAGTACGTTCTCGTAGCCACCCACCGACCTCTCCAACACGGTGAAGTCCATGGCCAGGACCTCCATGGGTGGCGTCACGTTAGTGCAGGTCATCTGGGCCTGGGCTTTAGGGAACACGTCGCGGGCTAATGCACATCGCTTGCATTGCTTCACCCATTGCTTCACCTCCTCTGCCATTCCGATCCAGTAGTAACCTCGCCTCATCAGGACCACCGTCCCTTGTCCCCCGTAGTGTCCCGCGTCTTCGTGCTGGGTCTCGTAGATCCTCCTTCGCAGGGCTGTGGGCACCACCAGCTGGAGAACCTCCTCTCCATCCCGGGGATCGCTTACGCGCCGAAACAGCACTTGCTGGTGCAGACGGAATCGTTCCCACTGCCCGTATAACTTGCGGAGTTTCGGGTCTCCTTCCTTCAGCTGTACTTTAGTGGGGGGGACCCCCTGTGTCACCGCCCGCCACACCGGACCCAACTCGGGGTCGTCTGCCTGGAGCTGCCGCATTTCCGCCCAGTCATATCCGCTGTTCCCTTTCGGTGCCGCTACCCGTCGTGCGCCGACACTCGAGACCTCCCGCGTCTCCGTCGGTCTCCCAGGGCACAGCAGGGCCCGCACTCCCTCCGCTGGGATCCTGACGTAGCCCTCGCGGGCGACTGGGTCGGGGACGGACAATGGAGCGTCCCGTTCCTGGAGACCCTGACGGGTGTGGGTGCCGGCCGCGGCTATCATTAGGAAGTCTTTCTCAGTGTCTTCCACTTCGGGTTCTGATCGCATCGGCATGCGAGACAGAGCATCTGCGTTCTGGTTGAGTCGACCAGGTTTGTAGTGCACCACGAAGTCGTACTCCGCGAGCTGAGCATTCCACCGCTGCTCCACCGCTCCCAGGTTGGCCGTGCCGAGGTGTCTCAACGGGTTGTGGTCGGTGATCACGGTGAACTGGGCGTACATCAAGAGGTCTCTGAACTTCTCAGTGACCGCCCACTTCAGGGCGAGGAGTTCCAGCTTGAACGCACTATAGTTTTGGTCATTCCTTTCGGACCCACGCAGGCCTCGGCTCGCAAAGGCGATGACTCGCTCCACGCCCTCCTGTTCCTGACTTAGTACCGCTCCCAGGCCCAAGTAACTCCCGTCGGTGGTCACTATGAAGGGGAGCTGGAGGTCGGGGTAGGCCAGCACCGGGGGTGTCAAGAGGCACTGCCGCAGATGATCGAAGGCCGTCTGACACTGCGGCGTCCACTTGAAGGCCTCGGGCCGGCCCTTGGCGAACCCCTTTTTTTCTTTCCCCATCAGGGCGTGCAGTGGCTGGGCCACCTGGGCGAAGTGGGGCACGAACCGCCGATAATAGGACAGGAACCCGATCACCTGCCTCACTTCCTTCGCTGAGCGTGGCGCCGGCCAGTCCTCCAATGCCTTCACTTTGTCGGTGTCGACCTGTATGCCGGCCGCGGAGACGACGTGTCCCAGGAACTTGACTTCGGTCTTCAGAAGGAAGCACTTCCGGGGCTTGAGTTTGAGCCCATGCTCCCGAAGCCGTCCAAACACCAGGTCCAGCTTCTGGCAGTGGCTCTCGAAGTCGCTGGCGAACACCAAGACGTCGTCTAGGTAGACGAGTAGGACGTCGAAGGCCAGGTCCCCCAGCACGGCGGTCATCAACCGCTGGAACGTCGCTGGTGCGTTACACAGTCCAAAGGGCATACGAGTCCACTGGTAGAGGCCGAAGGGCGTCGTGACGGCCGTCTTCTCTTGGTCTTCCTCTTTCACCGCCACCTGGAAGTAGCCGGCGGTGAGATCGAGCGAGGAGAAGATCTTGGCCTGTCCCAAGGCGTCTAGGGACTCCTCGATGCGCGGTAGGGGGTACGCGTCCCGGTGTGTCACGTTATTTAGGCGGCGGTAATCGCAGCAGAACCGCACGGAGCCGTCCTTCTTTACGACGATCACGGCTGGTGACGCCCACGGACTGCAGCTCTCCACCAGGACACCCAGGTTCACCAGATCTTGCACGTGTCTCTTTACTTCTTGGAACACGTGGGGCGGTATTCGGCGGTGCCGTTGCTTGACCGGGTGTGCGTCACCAGTGGGAACGTAGTGTGTGACCGTGGTGGTGTAACCATAGTCCCCGTCGTCAACGGAGAACACCGCCTTGTATTTCTCCAACACTTGATTTAGCCGGCTCACTTGGGCCGGTGTGAGATCCTGCAGGTTGGCCTGCACGTCCACGGCGAGCCCGCGGGTCTTCCCGTCCGGCTCCGCCTCTGGCGGGCTGGCTCGAGTCTCAATCGCCGTCACTCGGACACCTCCGTCTACTTCCTCTACGGTCACCCTCTCCTGGGGCCGTACCTGACGGGGGCAGTGAATCTCTGCCAGTCTGGACCGGGGTCGGAGCACAATCTCGACGTCGGTCGGGTTCAACACCCGCACAGGCACTCTCCCCTGTCGGGCGTAGGTCACCACGTTCGCCACCAATAGTCCGGGAGGCAGGTTGGCACTCGGCGTATTCTCTAGCATCACGGGACGCCGCATCCCCGCTGTCGTCGCGCAACGGCCTGAGACGACCATTTCGCTGTGCGGGGGAATGACCACAGACTCTCTGCCGGCCACCTTGACGTACCCCATCTTTCCCGGGGCGGTACACTCTCGGCCTTCTTGGGCCAGGACGGCGACCACACGGCGGATGGCGATGCTTCTAGCTTCGACACGTCTTCGGTTCACCGGCCGCATCCCCTTGATCCCTGCGAACAGGCCGTCTACCCCGCTGAGCACGTTCATGCCCAGCAGTCCCTGGACGGCGTCTCCTAGGTCCCCTCGGCCTGGGTCGTCTTTTAGTATGAATATGCATTTCCCCGTGAATGTCATATCTAGGCACTTCACTTCGGCGTAGAGACACCCCACCACTGGGATCTCCAACCCGTTGGCGGCGATGAGAGTGATCCAGTTGGCGGGGGTCAACTTCGACTTCGGGAAATGTCTTCGAAAGTGGCTCTCGTACATGGTGGTGACTTCGGCGCCGGTGTCGAAGAGGCAGCGGGTCTCGACCCCGTCGATCTGGACGTCTAGTGTGAGGCATTCCCCTTGCGCGTCTTGCGTCTCGGTGCCCTCCGCGGCCGAGCCGGTGACTCCGGTTACGACGGCGTCGACTGTCCTTCGTGCTCCGGGTCGGTACCCTGATGAGCCCGGAGCTTCGGGGTTGGGAGTAGAGGTGGGGCGTGGCTCGCCGGCCGAGCGGGGGCAGTCTCTGCTGATGTGGCCCGGCTGATTGCAGGCATAGCAGATCAGCCGGCCGTCTTCGTCTCGGCGGGGTTCTCGCGTCGCGTCGTCTCGGCGTCGCCGTCCGGTGGCGCCTCTCCGGGGCGCGTCCCGCTCCCGTGAGAAGGTCTGAGCCAGTTGTTCCTGGCGCGCGCCTAGTTGCTCCATTCCCACCTGGATCTGCCGAATAGTCTCCCGCAGTGAGTCAACGCTCGGCGGGGTCTCCCGTCCCTCTCCAGCCGCGGCGTGGACTAAACCCCGGGGGGGACCCTTGTCGGCGGGGTGGACCAGCTCGTCCTCCGTCCAATCGATCGCCGCCTGCAGTACCTGGGGAAATGGCCGCGTCCCGTCCTCCCTCATGTACTTCCGCATTTCTCTCCTCAGGGCATCGTCCCTGAGGCCCACCACAAACCGCTCCTGCAGCAGGGCGGTGGCGTCGGCGACCAGCGCGGGCGCCCGACGTCGTAGGCGACGGATCCTCTCCTGCAGGTCGTAGGCGAACTGGCGTACGGTCACTCCGGCGGCCTGTCTTCGGTCGAAGAACTCCCCCAGGCGGACGCTGACCGGGACCTTGTCCCCATAGGTTTCTTCGAGTATCTTGAACAAGGCTTCCGTGTCGGGGACGGTTCCCTCCGTCAGGAAGCGTACCGTCTGCTTCGCCTCGCCTTTGAGGTGGAGCTGTACGACCTCCGCTTGTTCCTCCGCGGGCACTCGACTGGCACGGAGATGGGCCCTCATTGCCTGGATCCAGTCCTCTACAGGCAGTTCCCCCCTCTCCTGTTCACCTCCAAATTCGCTGCACTTCCGCTCTCGTTGGACGTACACCACCGGGAGGGGCGCTGGGGGAAGCTGTTGGATCATGGCCTGGGCCAAGGCAAGCGACTCTCGGTGCCTGGCCTGCTCCAGGTGTTCGTGTTGGTGGTCTAGGGCTTCCGCCTGGTCTTGGAGTTGACCCTTTAGGAACTCCACTTCGGCGGTCAAGGTCAGCACCGTCTCGGCTTCCCTCCCTTCCTCTTTGAGCGGGGGCGGCGAGTCCCCTCCTTGCTTCACCCGGGACGGCCCGGCTTTGGCCCCCCGCTTCGGGGTGTCGTCGTCCGACATTTCAGGTCTCTGGGTCGTCACTTACAAGGGAGTGGAGTAGGATGTTGATCCTGTTCGTGACGCCAAATGTAGCAGGGTGGATTATCCCTGCTTCGTGGGAACGGTGATGTGCGGTCAATAGGTAGCGAGACGCAGTAGCACTCTGGCCAGCTGCACCTCCGTCTTTGGGGTCTGGAGTGTCAACTGGAGGCTGGCAGTGGGGATGGATGAGGCCCAGGGTTTACAAACCTGGTCCGGTACTCTGGTCTTCCTCCCTCTCTCTGGAGCAGTCAGCCGTACTCCCCAACACACCCTCACTCTCCACAGTTGCCCCTTTTGCCCTCCCACACCCAATGACCGGATGGTAGCGAACTAACTTGGTTCCCCCCGCAAGCAGTACCCTCCCTTAGTGAACCCAGAACCCTTACAATGGAAATGGAAAAGGTAGAATAGCAAGGGGTTACGATTACATATATTACCCGTAGCAAAGGGTTAGGGTTAGAAATAATGAAATACACACACACCGTGCTCCCGTTCTGGATGACTGTATTGTAACTCAGCCTAGTTACAACAATGCTACGTCTGGTGATTACTGCACCATGGGTATCCATACAATAATTACTGGCATGAATCAATGGCATGAATCAATAGCATAAGTCAATTATAGTATTACACACAGGCACCAAGTGCTCTCAGGTACCCAGACTAAACGCTGCCCACGTCTGGGCGGAACACAGTATTTACCTTCTCTAAGGAATTACACTCTTACTGTCCCCGGTTGAGAATATGGGGAAGGAAGGGGGGAGCATAAGGAAGAGAATAAAGGGATTCACAGAACGGGAATTATTTAGGAAATACACGCCTTATCACGCTCAAAGAAAAGGAATAAAATAAAAGAGTGAGCCCACAAAATACCTTGCAAAAGTCCTATGCTAATACCGGTATATATTGTCTGGGGATCCCCTTATGCACTGTGGTTAACAACGTTAACTTCGCCCGCGGGCAGCACCACACTGTATACTGTATATGGAATCGGGAGCATCACTGCTCGTTTGTACTCATCCGAAATGGCCGCCTCGCCACTCCACTGTTGTCCGTGAGGCAAGATGGCGTCGAACGCTCTCGCGAGGATGTCAGCAGGCGGAGCTGTAGCAGAGAGGCAGCGCTGGCTGAGCTGGTGCTGGCGATGACGACCTCTGCTGGTGGTAAAGAACTCCCCGTGTCCTGCAGGCAGCCTGGAGCAGGTGTGCTGCAGCTCTCCGGTGCAAACAGCTGTTGACGCCCGGGCAGACTGCTTGGAGGTCCTGCACGTCTCTGGCACGCAGACTATACCGTCACTGTAACTAAGTATAACACGAGCAATACTACTGTGATCCTTAGCCGCACGCTACCTATACCGCTCACTGTAACTAGGTATAACTCAACTGTTAGTGCCTGACTCTGCACTTATTGTTCATATCATACCACTGGTACTGCTAGGATATCGTATCCACTAGCCAGTACTTCCTATCACCCGTTGTCCTCTCCCGGGGCACTCCGGCATAAACGTCAGCAACGGGGCTGTCTAGAGCTCCCGTTAGCTGTGTCCTCTCGTTGTCAAGTTCACGGCCGAAGAGAGCGACTTCCGCTGGGCTCCTCCCTTTATCATCTCTCAGCTCTCTCCGCCACTCTCTGCCTGCTACTGCCCCCTGCTGGTCCCGCCTGCCAGTCACAAGGGGAGACGCACTGTAGAATATGAATCAATACTGTCATTTATAATCCGTATTCCAATGCTCTTTGGACGGGGACGTTTGTGTCATTGTTCGTGTGAATCAATGACACTAGTTAGAATGTCTTTGTGTACAAAAAGGGATATAAACACAGTCAGCAGTTCTGAATAATATACCATATTTTCCAGACTGCTACACAAGGAAAGATGAAATTACCTACCTGGGTTCCATCCTAGAGGTTAATCTCTCCTGTGACAAAATGGTATCCAATGTAATAAAAAAAGTCAACCAACGAACTCGATTCTTGTACCGGATCTCCTCTCTGGTAAACAAGAATACCCTGAAGACTCTGGCAGGAGCACTCATTCAGGGGTACTACGACTATGCTTGCACCTCATGGTACCAAAGCACCTCAAAGGCGCTAAAAACAAAATTACAAACATCTCAAAACAAACTGGTCAGACTACTGCTTGACCTTACTCCTAGAACCCACCTCACCCCTGCCCACTTTGACAACCTAGGATGGGTTAGAGTAGACGACAGAGTACAGCAACTTGCAATGGGCCTGGTCTACAAGATACACTACACGACTAAGGTACCCATGTACATGTCAAAATACTTCCCAAAGGTCAGTGAATACCACGATCACAACACCAGAGGGAGCTCCACAAATCATGTTAAACCCAGATTCGGCTCAAATAAGGGACTAAACACGTTTCGCAATTATGCCACATCAATGTGGAACGCCCTACCCAAAGCTGTAAAGGAATGTGGATCACTACCCACTTTCAAAACCTCTCTCAAGGGACACCTACGGGAGACTGCAATTCAACACTGGCCCCTGTAAATATCCTAACCCAACCCCCTCCAATGTACAGTCATTTACCTAGTATGGTTTTGTCAATAGTCCAATGTACAATTTTGTTTGTTTGTACAGTGTCTCCTCCCCCCCCCCCTCAATGTACAGTTTTGCTTGTTTATACAGTGTGCCCCCCCCCCCCCAACCACCTCCAATGTAAATTACCCAGTATGGTTGTCAATATCCCAATGTACCCAACCCCCCCCCACCCAACCTCCTCCAATGTACAGTTTCTACGTCAAATGTATATACTCCCTTTTCTTGACTCCTTCTGTATCACAAACAGTACTGTATTTGCAAAT
Source organism: Notolepis coatsorum (assembly GCF_963971535.1). Classification (NCBI taxonomy): domain Eukaryota; kingdom Metazoa; phylum Chordata; class Actinopteri; order Aulopiformes; family Paralepididae; genus Notolepis; species Notolepis coatsorum. The sequence continues at coordinate 59,607,489 of NC_140169.1, forward strand.
CTGGTATGTCATAAATGTATAGATGTAGCAGTACTGACTATCTGTATGTCATGTATGTCATATATGTCCTGATGAATTGAAAATGGGGGACCCTGATGTAAACAAGACGAAAGTCTTTCTCTGGTCTGCATCTGCATTGTGTGTATTGAGCTGTACTGTATTGTACCTAGGGTGACCAGATGCAAAAAGTCCAAAAGCAGGACAACAGTAAGATTTTGGTGGGACAAAGTGGGACAAAGTGGGACAGATAGATAATGTAAATTTTTTTATTAGAATAACTCGTCTTCACCGAATAGATTAAGGTTAAATCAAAATAAATACAAATTAAATACAGAATTATATCTCTCCACATTCATCTTGGCACTGGCAGCCGGCTTGTTACCACCTAACATCTGTTTTAAATATTCAAACTTTATCACTTGACAGGAATGTCTTGTGTTCGATATTTTTTTTTTGCTTCGAAAAGAGGGACATCCTCTCAATATGTGGGACGCGGTCTCAAATGGTGGGACAGTACAACCAAAAGGGGGACACCTGGTCACCCTACCCATTCTGCAATCTGTTAATAAAGTTTTCAATCAATCAATCAATCAATCAACCAATCAATCAATCAATCAATCAATCAATCAATCAATCAACTTAGAGAAACGTCAGACGTAATTCGAGTTACGTCAGACGTACTTCGAGATACTGCCGTACTTTCCGCCAATCAGCGCACATTGTCCTGTCCCGGGAGAAATGTCGTGGGACCGGGCGGAAGTTGCTCAATCTGGAACAATCTCCAGGGCTGCAGCTGGAGGCTACTCCGAAAATGGGCAAAGACACAGCTCGTCACGCGATTGGGCAACAGTGGCCAATCAGAGAGGGGTCTGCAGAAATGGAGCTACGAAATGTAGGAGGACGACACAACTCCGGGGACGTCGATCGAGGAAGGAGCGCGTCAGACGAGCGGCGGATTCGAATGGTCGGCGGAGAGTACACGGAAGACAGACGTGGACGAGAGCAGCAGCGCGGCTTTTTGACACTGGAGAGAGGGAGTAGCAGGCCATGCCGCGGGTTCGTGGGCGCGGCTGTTGTTTGGAGAGGAGGACAGAAGTGCGGATTGTTCATGTGGGAGGGTGGATATTGAGAGGTGCGCCGAGTGGCGGCGTCTGCGTCCGTCGGAACAGTGCCGCGAAGACTTGCGTGGGAGTGGTAGTAGTCGGTGGTGGGAGGCGGAGGATGTGGCTGTGAGGGATCAGGCACAGCAGAAACCTATTGATTGGTGGCCCCGGCCTGTGAAAGGCTATCCAGGGTATTGGGAGGATCGTGATGGAAGTAAATGGTGTGAGGAGGGCGAGGAAGATAGCGGTAGGGATGAGAATGGCCATGACGACGGGAAGGGGACGGGTGGGGCCGGTATGGAGTGTAGTGGGGAAGAGAGTGGGGGAGAAGGGTGGACGAAGGTGGAGAAGAAGAGTAGGGTAAGTGAGGGGAAGGGGAGTAAGAGGAAGAAAGAGAGGGGAGATAGCTTGAGTGGGTCAGAGGATGAGGGTGGAGGAAAGGGTTTTGGAGGGTTGAATGTAGTGGTGCGTTTTGAGGGGGGAAATGGAGTTGGGGATATAGAGCCGGACCAGCTGTCGAAGCTCATTAAAGCACAGTTAGGTGAGGTAAGGTACGGGAAGGTGTTGAGGGATGGGAACTTGTTTATAGCGTGTGTAAGTGTAGTGCAGGTAGAGAGGGCAAGGGAAATGAAGAGCATTGGGAAAGTGGAGGTCAGTGAAGTAGGGATAGTAGGGGAGAAAAGGGATAGTGGGTGCAAGGGGGTGGTTGGGGGAATTCCAATTAAGGTTAGTATGGATCGGCTGTTAGGGGATTTGAGGAGTGACGAACGCAATGGGAAAGTTAAGAGTGTAGAGAGGATGAAGAGAGGGGCAGAGAAGGAGGAGACAGGGACCATAGTTATTCAGTTTGAGGGTGAGGTTAGTCCGAGGGTGGTGTTTTTAGGGTATTTGGCATATAGGGTTAGGGAGTTTGTGCCAAATCCGTTGAGGTGTTATAGGTGCCAGGAATTTGGTCATGTAGCTAAGTGGTGTAGGAAGGGACAGAGATGTGGTAGGTGTAGTGGGGAGCATAAGTATGGGGAGTGTGAGCTGGGAGTGGAGCCAAAGTGTTGTAGTTGTGGTGGGAAGCATAGTGTAGCGTATTGGGGTTGTGAGGCGATGAAGCGAGAGGTAGTGGTCCAGCAGGTGCGAAGGGAAGGTAGAATTTCATATGCGGAGGCAGCTAGGAAGGTAGGACAGGGACAGCAAGACAAGGGACAGGGGTTTAGGGAAGGGCAGTTGGCAGTAGGGATAGTGCAGGAGGGTCAGGGAAAGCAAGGTAGGGGGCAGGGTTTTGGGATAGGGCGTCGGGTGGTAGAGGAAGTTCAGGCGAAGAAAGAGAGGGTGTTTAGGGAGAAGTTAGGTGTGGTGGCCTTTGTGGCAGGAGTAGTGAACACGACAGCGGCGGTTAGTAGTAGGACAGAGAGGACTAGGTTGATAGTTTTAGCGGCAGTGGGACACTTGGGTATGGAGGGGTTGACAGTGGAGGATGTTTTGACGGAGTTAAACAGGGTGGCTGGTCAGGTAGCGTTAGGGAAGGGGGGTGTGAGTGAGCGAGTAGGACAGAGTCAGGCCACGGGGGGCGAAGCATGTGTCACGGAGGGGGAGTCAGTCAGGAGGAAGCAGTGTTAGCTGCACGTCATTGGACAATGTGGGGGAGGAAGGATAAGGATTCCAGTAGATGGCGGTAGAGTAGAAGGAGAAGAGAACTTGTGAGCAGATAAATCTGTTAGGCAGCAATACGCCGGAAGGTGTCCAGTCTGCCGGAAAGTACACGAAGAAGAAGAAGAAGATCCAGTGTGCCTGTACGTTAATGCCAAGCAAGCAGTGCAAAAATGCTTCCGCATTCGTCACCGCACGCTAGTGCGGTAAAGCGCCCTTCTTTTCAGACAAATGCTACCGTGCGTGCACCGGCGGCGGCGTGCTCGCTCAGGTGCGTGCGTGCGCCGGCGTGCTCGCGCGAGGTGCCCGCGCATGCGCATGAGATCCCGCCTTGAGCGGAGCTCAATATATATAAGTCACCGCCCCTTATTCAGTATCTACCAATAGCTCAATTGGCAAGGACACATGGCTGTGGATCCTATGGCTTGTTTGCTGGCGAGTTCGAATCCCATCAAAAATATTTTTTAACGTGATTTTTTTTTAACGTGTATTATTTCGCCGGTTAAGGTTATTTCGCCGGTTAAGGTTAGGCATGGTTAAGGTTAAGGTTAAGGTTAGGCATTGTTTCGGAGTTGGTTAAGGTTAGAACGGTTAAGTTTAGGCGCTGTTAAGGAGCTGGTTAAGGTTAGAGTTTGTCAAAGAGAATGGCAATATAATTTCTATGGTTAAGGTTAGGCATGGTTTCGGAGTTGGTTAAGGTTAGAACGGTTAAGTTTAGGCGTTGTTAAGGAGCTGGTTAAGGTTAGAGTTTGTCAAAGAGAATGGCAATAGACAGCCTATTTCCGCGCGACCTGGGCGCTGGGCGGCGGAAAATGAAAGGCGCATTACTGCATGCCACTACGTTAAATTTTTGCACTGCTTGCTTGGCATAAAGCTACACGCATCCAGTGTTGCCGAGCGGCCATTTTAGTTTTAACGTTATTCTTTCACTCCGCCTCGGGTCGAGACGTGCATTCACTCATTCACGTGAGATTGTTTACATTACTATTTAGTGTGTATATACTTGATATATCATTATATATAATATATGTGTGTTATGTTAGTGATGACATGCATGTATGTAATACGTTGTTGTCAGCTTATCTGCTGTACTGTTCTGTTTGAATGAATGAAATTTTTATTTAACAGATTGCAGAATGGGTACAATACAGTACGGCTCAATACATACAATTGTTAAGGGGATTCTCGAAGTCAACCTACTGTCTGTTGTTGCTACGCAACTGCAGCGTAGGGGGAAACTGCCCCGTCTGGTACATTGTGTACACTATTTAGTGGAGAAACGGATCGTTAAAGCGGCAAATTAAAGACAACCAAGCGGACTTTTCTTCAGTCCTTCACAATGCCAAAGAGCTGCTGTGTTACGCGTTATACTAATGACAAAAACAGAAATCCAAATCGCAAGTTATACCATCACGGAGGGAAAAGTGGCTGGCAGCTAACGTTCGGCTAACTCGCTCTGATGTTGTGGTCGTGGTAATCAGGGGGAGCTTCTTTGATTCATATCTCGCCTTAGAATCACCAGAAAGGCTTTCGAAATAGTGAAATGCCATGTTGGCCTCAATATTTTCAAAACAAATTGTATGAAAATGTTATGAAATGAACAAGAATGTGATAAAACTTGTAATAAAAACGGAGCTCAACGCATGGATTTGATGGTAGAAATCCGTATGGTCTGGTCTCCCTATACCAAGATGGCGGCGGTCTCGAGTGTCTTCGAGAATGCAGACCTGAGAAAGACGTTTGTCTTGTTTCCATCAGGGTCCCCCATTTTCAATTCATAATATATTATATTATAGACATTTATGACATACATGACATTTATGGCATGGGGACATATAGGTATTTAGTACTGATACATTTGTGACATAAACGGTATTCAAATATACAGTACTGTTACCCCTAGATCCTGACAGAGTATGATGGGGAGGGGACTGTACATTAGGAGGGGGTGGGTGGGTGGGAGAGAAATATACATACGGCGGGGAGGGAATATATACATGCGGTGGGGAGGAGACTGTCTATTAGGAGGTGGTGGGGGTTTTGGGCATTTACGGTGGCCAGTTTCGAATTGCAGCCTCCCGTAGGTGCTCTTTAAGAGCGGTTTTGAATGTGGGCAGGGATTCACATTCCTTTACAGCTTTGGGTAGGGCGTTCCACATTGTTGTGGCATAATTGCGAAACGTGTTTAGTCCCTTGTTTGAGCCGAATCTGGGTTTAACATGATTTGTTGAGCTTCCTCTGGTGTAGTGGTTGTGGTATTCACTGATCTTTGGGAAGTATTTTGACATGTACATGGGCACCCCGGTCGTATAGTGTATCTTGTAGACCAGGCCCATTGCAAGTTGCTGTACTCTGTCGTCTACTCTAAGCCATCCTAGGTTGTCAAAGTGGGCAGGGGTGAGGTGGGTTCTGGGATTCAGGTCAAGTAGTAGTCTGACCAGTTTGTTTTGTGATGTTTGTAATTTTGTTTTAAGCGCCTTTGAGGTGCTTTGGTACCATGAGGTGCACGCATAGTCATAGTACCCTTGAATGAGTGCTCCTGCCAGAGTCTTCAGGGTATTCTTGTTTACCAGAGAGGAGATCCGGTACAAGAATCTAGTTCGTTGGTTGACTTTTTTTTATTACATTGGATGCCATTTTGTCACAGGAAAGATTTGCCTCTAGGATGGAACCCAGGTAGGTAATTGCGTCTTTCCTTGTGACAATATTGTCACCCACTGTAACTGAGAAGCCGTCGGTCTTGCTGAGTTTGTTATTTGAACCGAAGAGAATGGACTCTGTTTTGCCCATGTGTAATGATAGTTTGTTATCAGCGAGCCATATGCAGATTTTGCCTAGTTCCGAGCTGAGGGTTTTTTCAACCTGCAACTTGTTCTTGTCAGAGACCAGCAGGGCTGAGTCCTCCGCAAACAGGAACAAGTTGCAGTCACAGGCTGATGACATGTCATTTGCATAAATTAGGAAGAGTAGCGGTCCTAGTATGCTTCCTTGTGGAACACCACAGCTCACTGTGAGGGGGGGGGATAGAGTACCGTTTACCTCTACCATCTGTTCTCTCCCCTCCAGGTAGGATTGCATCCAGCTCACTGATAAGCTATCAAAACCAATTGCTTTTAGCTTGTCCATCAGAATGGAGTGATTGACAGTGTCAAAGGCCTTTTGTAGGTCCAGCATGACCATGCCGCAGTATTTGCCCGCGTCCACCTCTTGTTTGATGTGGTCGTTCAAATAGAGGAGGCATGTGTCAGTGGAGTGGGACGTTCTGAAGCCAGATTGGAATTCGTAGATTCGATTTTTTTCCGCCAGGTACTTTTCGACCTGTTCGTAGACTATTTTCTCCATGACTTTCGAGATGGAGGTAAGAATAGAAACAGGGCGGTAGTTGCCTGGGTCTAATTTGCTGCCCTTTTTGTGCAGAGGGGTCACTCTCGCAATTTTGAAGTCCTTGGGGACGTGCCCCTGTTTTATAGAGAGGTTTATTATGTGTGTGATGACTGGGGTGATGGCGGCTGCTGCGTCTCTGAGGAATTTGGAGTGGATGTTGTCATGGCCAGTGGCCTTGTTAGGTTGGAGGGCGAACAATTTTTTGAGTACCTCATCGGTTGTTACCATTTCAAGTTTGAAGTCGTCTTTGTGGACCCCTAGGTTTTTGTAGTATGCTACTATGTGTTCTACCTAGAGGTGGGCATAGATAATTTTTTTTAATCTAGATTAATCTATCTGCAATCCTGGATTTAATCTAGATTAATCTAGATTAAAATGGCTAAAAAAAAAAGAAAAAAACCTGCAGAAGGCATTCAAAATATGTGTGTTCTACCCAAATAATGACCAGAAGTAAGTCCTTACTTTTTCTTTCCTCCTTATGTTTCTCAGGCCAGGTGGCCCATTACACCATGAGCCCATCTCCCGTTTCCAAAATGCATTACAGACTGTTTGAAAAAGCTGTTTTGCTATGATAATTGGTAATGAAATATCAAAATAATGTTCAATAAGATGTACTTGTGTTTAATACGTTGTTTTATTCAGAAGTTAACACAAATAAATAATATTACCAGTACAGTATCTAGCACACTCTCAGGAGCAAAACAGACAGAATCATTTCAAACTTGAACTATGTGACATGGCTTGAATCAACTGCTCCAGTGGAGTTGCTCAGTGGCCAATGGTGTCAACTGTGGTTGTACTGGGCGCCTGTAGCTGTTCCGCAACTGTTCCTACTTCCGGGGTAGGCCTGATTGGCCCCGACAGGCACGTGACGCGGCAGCCCCAAGGCTTTCCGCCTTCAACGCCGCCCGCAGCATAGGCAGGAGTTAGATTCACTTTGTCACATCGCAGTCAGTCATAATAATAATCACGCCGCAGTCGGCAGTCATGCAATCATTTATCATTTAACATTTGAAAGGCATACATTGTTGTATGAAATAAAATAGTATAGAGACATATGTACAGCGTCGCGATCGCAGTCATCAGTCATAATAATTGCGCCGCAGTCGGCAGTCATGCAATCATTTATCATTTAACATTTGAAAGGCATACATTGTTGTATGAAATAAAATAGTATAGAGACATATGTACAGCGTTGCGATCGCAGTCATAATAATCGCGCCGCAGTCGGCAGTCATGCAATCATTTATCATTTAACATTTGAAAGGCATACATTGTTGTATGAAATAAAATAGTATAGAGACATATGTACAGCGTCGCGATCGCAGTCATCAGTCATAATAATCGCGCCGCAGTCGGCAGTCATGCAATCATTTATCATTTATCATTTGAAAGGCATACATTGTTGTATGAAATAAAATAGTATAGAGACATATGTACAGCGTCGCGATCGCAGTCATCAGTCATAATAATCGCGCCGCAGTCGGCAGTCATGCAATCATTTATCATTTAACATTTGAAAGGCATACATTGTTGTATGAAATAAATTATAGCGGCGATAGCCGCTGTACATATGTCTCTATACTATTTTATTTCATACAACAATGTATGCCTTTCAAATGTTAAATGATTGCATGACTGCCGACTGCGGCGCGATTATTATGACTGATGACTGCGATCGCGACGCTGTACATATGTCTCTATACTATTTTATTTCATACAACAATGTATGCCTTTCAAATGTTAAATGATAAATGATTGCAGGACGACTGCGGCGCGATTATTATGACTGACTGCGATGTGACAAAGTGAATCTAACTCCTGCCTATGCTGCGGGCGGCGTTGAAGGCGGAAAGCGCCTGTGAACCACAGCAGCCTCGTTGCCGCGCGCCTTGGGGCTGCCGCGTCACGTGCCTGTCGGGGCCAATCAGGCCTACCCCGGAAGTAGGAACAGTTGCGGAACAGCTACAGGCGTACTGGGCAGCTCCCAGGTGTGAATGGAACTGTGTGAATGTGAAGCAGGGCGTTCCTGAAAAAGAGCATCTGTGCTCAGCGAACCTACAACGGGTAAATAAAGGTAAAAAAAATGTAAAAAAATTTTTTTTTTTTTTTAGATGAATGCGTTAATTATATTATCGCGCGATACTAGTATAGCGTTAACGCAGCATGTTAATGCCGTTAACGGCCCAGCTCTAGTTCTACCCCATAATGCCCTGAGTGGGAGGGTAGTTTGTTTACCAGTGTTGTGGCTATGTTTGTGAAGAAGATGTTTAAGTAATTGGCTACATCCAGCTTGTCTGTGATGAGCGTGTTGTCCGTCTTTATGTTTATGTTTGAGAATCTGGTTTTAAGTTTTTTACTGCAGCCTAGTTGATTATTGAGTAATTTCCAAAGTTCGCAGGGATTGTTTTTGTTTTCCTCAGTTTTGTCGTTGATAAAAATTTCTTTTTGCGGTTCTGATCATGGTGTTTACGTCATTTCTTAGTCTGTTTCTTTGAATTTTTAGTTCAACCACGTGGGCTTGGAGTTCACTGTTTGAGCTTTTGGAAAGCTTTGTCTGACTTTTATGAAGTTCAGAGCATTTTTTGTCTCTGGTTTTCATAGCGGCCAGTATTTCAGTGTGCATCCATGGCTCAGCGCGATTTTTAACCCTGGTGGTTCTTATGGGTGCCATGTTGTTGAGTATTGCTGTGAATTTGGTTTTGAATCCAAGCCATGTTTCTTCAACCCAGGGTTAGAAATTAACATTTTTTTTCAAGGGCTTTTTTTGCCCCCCTTAATTGATTTTCGGGGGCTTTTTTTTGTATTTCGGGGGCACTGAATTTTTATGATGAAAATTAACATAAGGATTATAAAACATTGTTGACACTTTTTTTTACAGTCTTCGTCCCTATGTTTGATAATGTAATGTTAATGTCTCCATATATAGGGCTCTACGCTAACCTTTTTCCCAAGGAGCACATGTGCTCCTAAATAAAATGTTAATAAATAAAATCTAAATAAAAATTTAGGAGCACACAAAGAAATTTAGGAGCACAGTGAAAATTGTTCAAGTAACACAGAGTTTATTAACTATTTATCTCATGCATTATTATACTGTGCGTGTGCACACTATGAATTGAAAATGGGGGACCCTGATGTAAACAAGACGAAAGTCTTTCTCTGGTCTGCATCCCCTTAACTTGTGTGTATTGAGCTGTACTGTATTGTACCCATTCTGCAATCTGTTAATAAAGTTTTCAATCAATCAAACGCAAAGGATATCGGTTGTCAAGCTGCTTTTGTATGTTGTAGTGTTGTTATGATACCAACATTTTGACTTTGATACAGATAGGAAAGGTAATGGAATATATTATTAGATGACAGAACATTGAAAATTCTTTATACAATTATTTAATTCATTATGAAATAGAAATTCCGTTTTTGGGTGGAACGTTTGTTGCAAGGAGGGAGGAGGCGGGGACCGCTGCGTGTTACACACAACACGGAGAAATGGTCTAGCTGCTTCGGTGCGTCGTTAACGTTAACGTCGGAAGAAATTCCCCACTAAGCCCTAAATTCAGAGCAGAGCAGTATCCTAATGACTTTTATGCTTCAGTCGATAAGGTGTTTTGCGAATTCTGTCAACATACCGTGGGGACTGGACCCGCAAAAACACGTGCGAATATCACTTCAAAAGCCATGTCAGCCGGATTCCTCTCTTTCTCCTCGTCTCTCTTTTGCTCAAAATAAAAATGAATGGGCTTCATGGCTGGCTGATTTTTTTGCGTTGTCTGATTCTGAATGTATAACTTGCCTAAGCCGGTACCGTGACTTTGTTTTCGGGCGCTACTGTGATTGGACGTTTATGCGCCTTGTGTAATGTGGGACTATTATAACAGCGGAGCTGTTTTGTAATCGTCACTCGTCTCGAGTAAATGATTTTTCCGGGTGGCGCACACACACATATTATTAGGGCCAAATACAAGGGAAATGCTCGCACTGTAGATCATATATATAATTATATAATTAGTAAACTGTCGGGGGCATTTTCTGCCCCCCTTAACTGATATTCGGGGGCATTTTGTCCATTTTCAAGGGCATTTTGCCCCGAGCCCCCGTTAATTTCGAACCCTGCTTCAACCTGTGTACCACTGAGTTCATCTGACGAGTCCAAGCTCCCCAGTTCTAGGTTAAAGGCCTCTCTAGAGTAAGTTTTGAGGTCTCTAGATGTGACTATTTTGTAGGGCTGACCTTCGAAGCTTTTTTTGGCAATCGAAGCTTCGGGGCCGAGCTTCGATTTTAATTCGAAGCTTCGGATTTTTTTTATTTTTTTTTTATCTTATGTTGTGGGACTTGTACAGCACTTTCGTAAACGTTGTTGTTTTTAAATGTGCTCTATAAATAAAGTGGGTTGGATTAATTAATTAAGTAGCCCCTTTCGTGACTCACGCATCCAACAAGGTTTCACTCGGCTGTGTGATTTAATTCAAGGTGGATCGCTGTTGTCGTTTGAACAACTTCAGATTTCATGGGAACTACCAATCCCCCAAATCAAGAATGTTTAAGATGAATGAAGTAAGATTTTGATTATTTGAAATATGGCCTGTGTAGACTAAACTATGCACAGAATTATGTCAGTCTACAAGGTCCGGATTCTACATGGTCCGGCAATGTAGACCTTGTAGACTCCACTACAGACCAATTATCAGTGAATGCATTTTTAAGAAGGGCAACTTCCACAAAAAAACAAAGAACTCACCAAAACATCTCAGTAGCACCTTATCTAAATGTTATATTTCATATATGGAGATTCATATTTATTTATGTATTGCATGCATTTCTACATTTTATTTCCTATTTTGTTTATTCATCCCAGTATCTTTCTTTCTTATGTGTGGAATTCTACAAGGTGCGCGCACACACACACACACACACACACCTACACACACACCTACACACACACACACACACACTTACATTTAGTCATTTAGCTGACGCTTTTATCCAAAGCGACTTACAAGTTCTGTACGACAAGACAGCAAGAAGGGTACAACTCTATCAGCTGAGTAACAATGTTCATCAAAGTGTTGCGTGTTACAGTGTAGGTTAGTTTATTAGGACAAGTGCATGACAGTAAGGTTAGTCACGGTTAGATTTTTTTTTTTTTTTATCATTTCAGATAATGGTTGAAGAAGTGAGTCTTTAGTCGACGGCGAAAGATTGGACGGGATTCGGCTGTCCTAACTGGGATGGGTAGTTCACACACACACACACACACACACACACCTACACACACACACACACACACACACACACACACACACACCTACACACACACACAAATCGAAGTAAAAAAAAAAAAAAAAAAAAAATTTTAAACTTCGATTTTTTTTTAATGTTCGAAGCTTGTGCCATCGAATCGAACGTTCGAAGCTTCGAAGCATTTAAGACAGCCCTTTTGTGACAGCCGGCCTTCTGTTTTAGCTTTTTGCGGGTACAGAAAATTATATAATGATCACTTAACCCGCATGCTATCACCCCTTTATTGGAGATCATGGACTTGTCAGAGGTCAAAATGAGGTCAATGGTGGTTTGTGTCGAATCACATACCCTTGTGGGTTGGGTGATTAGCTGGCTGAAACCGTGCAGATCAGAAAATCTACTGAAGGCCTTGAAGACGGGTGCTGCTTTATGCAGCATATCCATGTTCCAGTCCCCAATAAGAATTTGTTTCTACCCCCTCCACCCCAGCTAAACACCCATCAAGTGTGTCATAAAAGCCACTCTGTTCTGGCGGTCTATAGATTGTGCCTACTAGTACTGGTTTCGCCCTGTCTAATAAGATTTCAATCCAAACAGTTTCAATTTCATCATGGTTAAGGTCAGTATGGTTGATGTATTTGGTATCCTTGTGTATACACACAGACGCCACCTCCATACTGGTTTCTACTTTCTATCCCTCCTGACTATTGAGTAGTTTTCAATTTCAATCTCTGGATCCTGTACAGATGAGTCTAATTTTGTTTCTGTGAAACACAATATGTTAGCCTTACCGTTTAAAAACAACTGTTTGATTTCAGCCAGTTTAGGTCTCGGGCTATTTGTATTAAGATGGAATATGTGAAGTCCATTTTTGCTGGTAATCAGATTGATGTCGTCACACTTGAGGTAACTCTGTTCATTTGTGTCCTGTCCTGTGGTGGGGGGAGGGGGGGCGTTGTTGCTGTTTGTGCCGTGAGTGGGGAGGGGGGGAGGGGGTGATCCTTTGTCCTTTGCTGGAGTCTGTATTCCTCTGTGTGAAAGGCAAAGCCCGCGATGTGGGGGGGGCCAGCCGAGCTAACCGTCGGGTCCTTGGTGATCTTGATGTCCCGCGCCGCTCTCCAAGTCTGCTGAGGCTTCGGTGAGGGTATGTCGCCGCTTGCTGGTCGGCTGGTGCAACTGCTGGCTGAAGCGTCAATTGCGTGGATGCTGTTGATCTCCGGCGCCGGTGTGAGGAGCGATGCCTCGCTGTTTTGTCCCCGCGACGTGCTGGGCGCCTCGGTTGTGAACCCCGGTTCCTTCCCTCTCGCTGTGGCCTCTCGTGGGTTCTTTTGCAGAGGTGGTAGAGGAGGAATGTTGCCGTTGATCAGGGTGTCGTCATCCAGGATCTAACATTGACACATTCAGAATGGAGAGGTTGTTTTCCACGTCAAAGCAAAAGGTTAAGTATGTCTGTGGGGACTTTAACATTGACCTGTTGAACCCTAACAAACATGGAAAAACGGATGAATTCATGGAAATAATGTACAGTATGAGCCCTTTTCCAACTATTACAAGTAGAGATGTTCCGATACCATTTTTTCCTTTCCGATCCGATTCCGATACCTAAGCTTTGGGTATCGGCCGATACCGATACTTATCCGATACCAGTGCATACATTAAAAAAATAAAAAAAATAAAAAAAAATATTATATAAATTATAATTTTTTTTTTTTTTTTTTAATACAGCTACTGTTTATATACTGTTTTTTAGTAATAACTATAAAGTTTTATTCAACAACAGGTGATTGTATAGATTAGTATCAGTAATTGAAAACTATCTCAATGAGTTCACCCACGGAAAGGTTGTTGGCACATTAGTTCCACACGGACATTATTCGTTGCTGCACTTGCTTCCACAAGAAGGCTCCGTTTAGTAGCAGAGGCTCTGTTGTTGTGATTTTTGCACAATAAATATTCAACATTCTCTTTTGAGACTTCGCCTCAGACTCTTATCATTTGGCACTAAAAGCTAAACATTGTCGCCGATATGGCTGTCCGCAACATGTCATTAATTGTGTACGCGACGTGCAATTGTGCAATGATGACGTTACCGTGAGCTAGGTTAGCTAGCATCAGAGCTACCGGTATATGGAAAAACTAACGTTACTGGTGACATTGTGATTTAACTTGGAATACTCCTTTGCCAACCTGCTGTACTTTGCTTGCAGGTCTGCAGCCATTATTGCTGGATTATGATTAGCCCCAACTTTAGCCAAGGTAACGTTATGGCTAAACCTTTAACGTTAGTTAATGCTAGCTTTCGGTTAGCTGTTCAGCTAATGCTAATAACATCAGAGCTCCCCGTCAACAGCGCTCTGCCGGGACGATGGCATTTTAAGAAAGTATCTGCTCTGCTGTTAAAATGGCAATTGACACTTTAATTCACGGTCGATTAAGCACACGTTTGTTTTATAATGCTCACTCAGCGAGTAGGGTATATCTACAGAACCCAACGTCCGCAGTGTTGTTGATAAATTACGTCATATGGTATCGGAGCGCAACATTAGAGGGTACTCGCCGATACTGATACCAGCATTTTAGGCAGTATCGGCGGCATTTCCGATACTGGTATCGGTATCGGAACAACTCTAATTACAAGACCTAGTAGAATAACATATGCGTGTGCTACCCTAATCGATAACATGTTTACAAACAATATGGAAAGTAATACGACAAGTGGATTATTAATTGAAGATATAGTGATCACTTACCTGTTTTTACAGTTTATGAGTGTAACTATAGGAAGAGGAGGGAGTCAAAGGAAATAAAATACAAGAGAATAAGAACTGACAAAACAATATCTGCTTTCAGAAATGAGTTATTGCAATGCAACTGGAAGAGTATATGTGATGAATCAGATGTTGACGAAGCTTATGGGTTATTTCTAGATACATTTAAAGTCATGTATGAAAAAAACTGCCCACTGAAACAGTGTAGCAATAAGAACAAGTTGGCAGAAAATCTGTGGATGTCAAAAGGTATACAAAATGCATGCAAAAAAAAAGAATACTTTATATAGGATATTTATTTTAGACAAAACAAAAGAAGCCAAGTTGAAATGTAAAAAATACAAAAACAAACTAATTAGTATTATGAGGAAATGCAAGAAGGATTATTATACCAAATTATTGGATACAAATAAAAATAATGTTAAAGGAATATGGGACATATTAAATAGTATTATTAGAAATAAACCAACCAACCTAGCTTATCCTGACTATTTTACAGAAAAGGACAGAAATATTACTCTTATAAATGAGGTAGTGGATGGGTTTAACAACTTTTTTGTTGATGTGGGACCAAAACTAGCCAATGAAATAGTCAACACTGGGAAGAGTTTTGCGGTGGAAGATTGTGGAGAAAGAAACCCTGCTTCAATATCTCTGGGATCTGTGGAGAAAGGACATTATTGAGATGGTAAACAAATGCATGAATGGGGATGACATTGATATGTCTCTCGTAAAAAATATTATTCAAGGAATTGTGGAGCCACTATCTCATATATTCCCTCAAAAAATGAAAATTGCAAAGGTTATACCATTATTTAAAGCTGGAGACAAGCATTTGTTTACCAATTATAGACCGGTATCCCTGCTATCACAGTTCTCAAAGATACTCGAAAAACTATATGTTGCAAGATTAGACACTTTCATTGAAAAACATAATCTCCTAATGGACAGCCAGTATGGTTTTAGAACAGCTAGATCTACCTCCATGGCATTAATGGACCTTGTAGAGGAAATAACGGACGGTATAGAGAGAAAGAAATATGTATTAGGAATATTCATTGACCTAAAAAAAGCTTTTGATACAATAGATCATGAGATTTTACTGAAAAAGATGGACCGGTTTGGTGTCAGAGGGGTTGCTCTAGACTGGCTGAAAAGCTATATTAGTAACAGGCAGCAATTTGTTCTGATGGGTCAGCACAAGTCACAATGCTTAAACATTACCTGTGGTGTTCCACAGGGGTCAGTATTGGGACCCAAATTGTTCATTTAATACATAAATGATTATGTAAAGTATCTGACATACTGAAACTTGTTGTCTTTGCGGATGATACAAACATTTTATGTTCGGGGGATGACCTTCAGCAGCTTTTAGAAGTGGCAAACATAGAAATGGACAAATTAAAAGGTTGGTTCAACACAAATAAGTTATCACTTAATTTGAAAAAAAACAACTTCATGATATTTGGAAATTGTAAAATAATCACTGATCCTCAACTGAAAATTGATAATGTAAAAATTTAGAGAGTATATACAAACAAGTTTCTAGGGGTCTTAATAGACCACAAACTCTGCTGGAAACCCCATATAAAATATTTGTGTTCAAAGTTAGCGAGAAGTATTGGTATACTGGGCAAGACTAGATATATCCTGAATCAGAAAACTATATACATTATATTGCACACTCATTGTACCATATCTATCATATTGTGTTGAAATCTGGGGAAATACTTATAAAAGCAACTTACAAAAGATATGCACACTGCAAAAAAGAGCCATACGGATAGTACATCATGGTAGATATTTAGATCACACAAATAGTCTGTTTGTAAGCAGTCAAACATAAAAATGCATGGCCTTAATCAAATTCAAATCTGCACAAATTATGTTTCTGGCAATAAAAAACAAATTACCAAGCAACATTCAAAAAATGTTCACGGCTAGAGAGAGTGTTTATAATTTTAGAGGGACATTAGCTTTAAAGCAACCTACGGTACGTACAACTCTTAAAAGTATGTGCATTGCAGTTTGTGGGGTATCACTCTGGAATGGTCTGGATGCGAATATAAAATTTAAGCAAAAATATCAATACATTTAAAGGTAGCTATAAACAAGCACTTATGGACACATATAAGAGAGAGGAGCTTGAGCAGTAATGTGACCCTATTATTTTTTCTCATTTGGATATATAAAAAACTGTACTTTTATTTAATTTTTTATTATTTGTTATATTATTTTTATTTTTATTAAATTATAATGTCAAATATTGTAAGGAAGGGGCTTGATAAGTTGTTTTACTTCCCCCTGTTCCTTCTCGAACACTTATTGTATGGAAATAGTCTTTGACTATTTACCTTTTTGTTTTTTAAACTTGTTTTATGTTTCTATGTTCGAGACAAATAAAAATCAAATCAAATCAATTAAATTCTCTTCAAAAAGGACCCTAAAATATCATTTGACATTTTTATTTGTGAGTTCTTCCAGACATGTAAATGAAAAACAATCTATTGTTTTTAATACAAATCGACCTCCTGTTCACTGTGTAAAGTGCCACGTTTTGATATATTGAGCTTTACAATGTTCACAATCCTATATAAGAAACTTGAAATTGGAACTCACAACCTAAAACCCCTCCCTACCTCTCTCCCAAACCGTTGCTACAACAATTGTTTTATGTTGCATGATCATGTATATCATGTACCACTTGTCCTAGCCCCTTCCGTGACTGCGATGTGCACTCGGGGTGGGTCAAAAATATATCAGATATGAATTTCAAAGGTACCCAGCGTACAATTAGGGTTTCACACACCGACGCGCTGGGGTCTGAAAGCTCGGAGTTGCTAATAAACATTTTAAATCATTTTTATAAAACGAGTGGTACTCACAGAGCGAGCCGTGTATTTCCGCCGTTGGTGTCACAGCGCATGCGCACCAGGAAGCCAAATACGGAAATACGCGGCTCGCTGTGACACCAACGGTGGAAATACACGGCTCGCTCTGTGAGTACCACTCGTTTTATAAAAATGATTTAAAATGTTAATTAGCAACTCCGAGCTTTCAGACCCAAGCGCGTCGGTGTGTGAAACCCTAATTGTACGCTGGGTTCCTTTTGAAATTCATATCTGATATATTTTTGACCCACCCCGAGCTTATAAGCAGTGCTTGGTGGTCCAAATGAGCCTGTAAGCTATATAGCTGCGAGTGGCTGCGGATTCAAAAGCCCCTGGCTTGCACATCGCAGTCACGGAAGGGGCTACACTTGTCCAGAAGCTTATGGGGATAATCCCCTCAATAATCAAATGGTTCTATTCTCTTCTTACCAACAGACACAACAAGTCAAGGTGAATGACTACACTCTCTGGGGTCCAATTCTGCAGCACCGGGGTGCCTCAATGTGCTGTGAGCTCCCCTCTCCTATTTACACTGTACACCAATGAGTGTAGCAGCAGTCGGCCTAACAATCATGTCTGGAAGTTTTCAGACGACACGTTTATTCTAATCCTATTGAAGGCTGGCGACTGCCCCTCTACTTACTTTAGGTTTATCTTTTTTTATTGGAAGAATTAGTACATATTTATACATTTCAGTTATCCAAATTATACAACTTCCATTTCCTTCCCCATTCCTATCCCCTAATCCCACCCCATCCCACCCAGTGAGGGCGATGACAAACATACCGTACTTTTCGGACTATAAGCCGCGGCTTTTTCCCCCATTTTTCTACCCTGCGGCTTATATAACGGTGCGGCTTATATGTGACTCGACGTGACCAAACCTGAAAATGTAAAAATCTAAATATTGCTTTTTTGACTGCATTGAAATGTTATTTATCTGTTCCCTTATTTGCTAAACTTAATACAACTTGTAAATGAGTTAATTCTTGTTATTTGTCCGACAGTATTGTGTCCCAATGCTAATTACATATGGTAATTAAACATTAAAACACCTGCGGCTTATAGTCCAGTGCGGCTTATATATGTACACATCATTCAATTTAGCTGCTGCGGCTTATAGTCAGGTGCGGCTTATAGTGCGAAAAGTACGGTACATGTAAAAAAAAAAAAAAAAAAAAAAAAATGTAAATAGTTAAACATAAGTACAGATGTGGCAGACAAAGCTACGCAAAAAGAAATTAAGTAAAATTAAAAGAAAACAAAATAAAAATAAAAAAAATATATATATATAAATAGGAAAGACCGTAATAATAATATATAGTATAAGTAATGCTCTCCGTTTTAGTAGCGTGATTTCCAGATGGTAAAACAAATAAAATGGAAAGTAAATTTAACACCCTTAGCAGACCACCACAATGCCATCTCCCCAGCCATACGTGGGCTAGCAGTGTCAGGAAGGTAGATAGGGGGAGGAGGGGGGTCATGGGGTCCCAAGTTTGGAAGGAGTCATATGGGTTTTGAAATGAGATAGGAAGGGCTGCCATGTTTTGTGGAAGGTATCTGTGTGGCCTTGTGTTGTAAATCTGATTTTCTCTATATGTATAAGAGACATGACATCCCTCATCCAGTGTAAGTGTGAAGGGGGAGTGGCTGCCTTCCAGTTGAATAGGATGAGGCGTCTGGCAATGAGTGAGGAAAAGGCCATGGCATTGGATTGCCCAATAGATATTGCAGCGTTCTCCGGTGTCAGACCAAATAATGCAATAAGAGGGCATGGGTCAATATTCATAAAAAATATGTCTGAATAAGATTTAAAAATGGATGTCCAGAAAGGGGCCAGTACTGGACAATGCCAAAACATATGAATAAGTGAGTCAGGGGCTTGGTGGCACCGGTCGCATGTGGGATCCATGCCAGGACTTATCTTCGCAAGTCTAGTCTTTGACCAATATAGACGGTGGAGGAGCTTGAACTGTATCAGTGAATGGCGGGCACATATTGAAGAAGAGTGTATTCGGGCAAGAGCATTTTCCCATTCTTTGTCTGTAAATTGATGATTTACAGCCAATACTGAGGAGGGTAGGGATAGGGATATGATGTTATATAGTTTAGATATTGAGCCTTTGATTACAACCTTCACCTCCAAGATGCGGTCGATCAGTTTTTGGAGGTGTATGGGGGAACTGGGCAAATTTGCTCTTAACAAAATCACGTATCTGTAGATATCTGAAAAAATTTGTTTTTGGTAAGTTAAACTTTAGGGACAGTTGTGTGAAAGACATAAATGAACTGTCTTGGTACAAATCATAAATGTTCAGAATGCCATTCTTAAACCAGTTGCTGAAGGTTTCATCCACCATAGAGGGAGGGAAAAGGAAGTTTTTGTGGACAGGTGACGACGGTGACATGGCGTGGAGACCAAAGTGTTTTCTGAACTGGGATCAGATCCGGAGGGAGTGTTGTACTAAGGGGTTGTTGGTGTACTGGGCCGTTGTGACTGGGAGCGAAGAGCAAACTAAGGATTGCAAAGATGTTCTAGAACAAGATGCCCTTTCCATGTCCACCCATGCCGGTACTCACTGACAGAGTCCGTAATGGGAATGACTCCAATAGAGAATGCTGTGAATATTTGCAGCCCAATAGTAGACCAAGAAATTGGGTAGTGCAAAGCCTCCCTGCGATTTAGGCTTCTGGATGGCCATTTTATTTATTCGGACTGGGCGTTTATTCCAAATAAAATCTGATATTGCCTTGTCGAGGGCTTTGAAAAATGACTTTGGAATGAAGGTTGGAATATTTTGAAATAAGTACAGACATTTCGGTAATGTGTTCATTTTCACAGTGTTCACTCTGCCAACAAGTGATAAAGGAAGTGATGACCATCTGATAAAATCCTGCTTGGTGTGCTCCAGTAGAGGGGTGAAGTTGGACGCTATGAGATTAGAATGTTTATGCATTATCGTTATGCCAAGGTAACGGAAGCTGCTTGGGGAAAGCTTGAAGGGGAACATAGAGGGGGGGGGGTATTTCTAGCTGAGGAGTTTATGGGGAAAAGTTCACTCTTGTTTAAGTTTAATTTATAACCAGAAAAGACACCAAACTTGTGTAGTAAGTGAAGGACACGTGGAAGTGTGGCCGCTGCCCCTCTACTTACTTTAAAGAGATCGACTCCTTTCAGGTCTGGTGTGAGAGACATCATCTCATTCTCAATACCACCAAAACCAAAGAGATGATCTATGACCCCAGAGAAGTGAGAGTCCATGACCCTGTGGTAATTGGCGACTGTGATATAGAGCAGGTTGCATCATATAAATACCTAGGAATCCATGTGGATAATCGACTGAATTGGGATGTACATGTTGATGATCTGTGTTCCAAACTAGCCCAACGACTGCACTTCCTCCGTAGTCTCAGACTGTTTGGTGTGAGCACAGCGATCGTGACCACATTTTATAAAGCTGTCCTAGAAAGCCCGATGAGATATGGGATGGCAGCGTGGTTTGTTACGCTCACATTACAGTGTGTGTCGAAGATTGAAAGGCTAGTGAGAGCAGCGATGAAGGTGACCGGAAACACCATGTATCCTTCACTCCAATCTATCTTCGAGAAAGTAGTGGTCAGCCAGGCACAGAGAATCTTACAGGACCCTTCTCATATTCTTTATCCTGAATATGAAGTTCTTCCCTCAGGGAGACTGTTCAGAGCAAGTAGATATAAGAGCAACCGCTACAAGCTCTCCTTCCTTCCTACATCCATCGCTCTCCTAAATAATACTAGAGGTCTATTACTTTGAGGCGCCACCTAACAGTGGGCTGTCAGCCTGTCACCTCTTTCTTTCTTGTCCAAGTTTCAAGTTTCTTTATTAGTACAGAATACTTTGCATGAAATTCTTCTTTCTGTTTTGCTCCTGAGAGTGTGCTAGATAATAACACGATAGTATAAAATAAGTATAATATAGGTATAAAATAGAAAGTCAAGAAGTCAAGTACGTAAACAAGTGTAAACAACAAAATTGTTCAGTATACCTATATATCAGTGGCGAATTCTCAGGGCCTTCAAGGTATTCAGAGAAGGCCCTGTGAGCCTCAGAAGAAAGAAAATATGAATTTTAAAAATTACTTTTTTTATTTTTATTTTTATTTTTTTAATCAAATGTATTAAAATAGTTTGTCGCTAATCTGTTAAAACCGCACTGTTTCACTCGCCATAGTTGTTTTCGACCCATTCACTGCGCATTAGAGCGTTTTTGTACAGGAGAAAATAACAGCCAATCGGAGATTTCTTTTCACAAGTCTCTGGGCAGACTTTCCTCCATCGGGTATTCTAGCTCGACCTGCCCAATATACCTTAACAGGAGCCCAGGTGTGGAGTGACAGTTTGATCAGCCAATCACATTTGGAGCTGTAGTCAATGGGCGTAGTCTTTTAGATGCCAAGGTATTCTAGAGTCTGGCTGCGTCGGCCAATCGGAGCGCAAAACGGCAAACGCGGAACTGGCTACCTTAGTGAACTATCAAGCAAGACAACACGAGACAAACTGAAACATGGCAGCAGCAAATGATACCGTCGATGTTGTTGCGGATTTATTAACAGTTCCCTTTTCAAGAAGAACATTCAATGAAAAGATGGACATTGTCAAAAAAGGCCGCCCAACCCCAGAAGGACTGGAAATCAGCCAGGCATCAAAGGCCGGTTACGAGCGACATTTCCAGGCTAGCAATTGGGAACGGTACCCCTGGATGACTGGCTCGGTTTCACGGAAGAAGCTTTTCTGCTGGGAATGTTTGTTGTTTGGGACCGACTTTAGAGGCTTCGATAACCTTAGCTGTTTAACAAAGTCTGCACAAAAGCATGAAGGCTCGGCAAGTCACCTTAAGGCAACAATTAGTCTGAAAACATTTGGAGACGCAAGGATTGATTTACAGCTGGATGAACAGAGACGGAGAGAAACAACGATGCACAACGAAAAGGTCAAAAAAAACTGGAGATTTTAAAACGGCTCATACACTGCGTGGTTTTCCTAGGGAAACAGGAGATGGCTTTCAGGGGCCTGCCATGATGAGAGTGGAACATCTTTGAACCGGGGGAATTACCTGGAGCTTTTGTCATTTTTAGCAGAATGTGATCCAGCTTTGCACTACCATCTGACCACTTCCAAGGTATTTATTGGAACCTCAAGTCAAATACAGAACGATTCGATAAGTGCTGTTGCTGATGTGATGAATGACGAAATTAAAGAAGAAATAAGGAACGCGTCATGTGTAGCTCTAATGCTGGATGAAACGTCCGATGTGAGCAATGCTGCACAGCTGTCGATTGTTCTTCGTTATGTAACAGACGGTGGCGTAAAAGAGAGGTTCATTAAATATGTGGATGTGTCAGGGGGGCAAAACAGCAGAAGAGGTTGCAACCCTGGCTCTTAATTTCTTGGAGGAATATGCATGCACAGATAAACTTGTAGCGCAGTGTTACGATGGTGCACCTGTTATGGCCTCGGGACTAAACGGTGTCCAAGCCAAAGTGAAGGAAAGGGTCCCTGATGCGCTTTTCATACACTGTTATGCACATGTCCTTAATTTAGTTTTATCTCAAGGTGTAAAAAAAAATTCAAGAATGCAAAATCTTCCTCTCACACCTGTCTTCCATGGCTGCGTTCTTTACTAAATCGCCCAAACGTACGCAAGTGCTTGACCAGATGTGTCAAAGGCGACTGCCACGAGTTGCACCAACTAGGTGGAATTTCAAGATTGGTTTGCACTGTATTTGAATAGAAAGATGCTCTTAAGGACGTGTTCCAGTACATAGTTGACCACCATGAGGAATTTGACGATACTGCTACAGGCGGTGCTGATGCTCATATATCATACTTGAGCACCTTTGAATTTAGCTTTTTAATTTCAACATTTTACGAAATGTTTTCCCATGCAGATGTTCTTTTTGACATTTTGCAGAGCAAGTCATTTGACATGCAGTTTTGTTTGGCTCGGGTGGACGAGTTTTGCATTCGCATTGAGGAGCAGAGGCCACGTTTTGATCAACTCTATGACGAGACAGTGAACACCACCGGTGTGCCACCTGGGCGCAGAGCATGCGGAGATCCACGTACATACTACAAGAAGGTGCATGATGGCATTATTGACAATATTCTAAATCAAATGACAACTCGTTTTAAAGATCACGAAAAGCTTTCATTCCTTTCCCTTCTGGATCCCACGCAGTTCACCATCTATAAGAAAACGTTCCCTGAAACTGCTTTCACAAGCCTGACTGACAGCTACGGGCTGCGTTTTGACTTGCCACGGCTGAAAACCGAACTCGGTGTCATGTATTCTATGGCAGATTTTCAGGGAAAGGACCCATCTGACCTTCTTCTATTTCTTCAACAAAAAAAACTCAGTGAAAGCATGAAGCAGCTATATAAACTGACGTGTTTAGTTGTAACTATCCCTGTCACCACCTCAACCGTGGAAAGGACATTTTCTGCCCTCAAGCGCATTAAAACATATGCGAGGAATACAACCGGACAAGCCCGACTCTCTGCATTATCCTCCATGTCAATTGAAAAAGAAATGCTCCTGGATCTGAAAAGGACTGATCAGCTGTATGACCGGGTCATTGAAAAGTTCACCCAAACGGACAGGAGGATGGATTTCGTCTTCAGGTGAACCACGTCAAAATTGTGAGTGAAACAAATTAATTTATATTGATTATATTGATCTGCCGCTGCGCATTTTATTTCCACACAAATATATGTCTGTCTTGAAATATTGGCTGGGCTGCTGTGCGTTTCATTTGGTAATTCTTGACTTGATCTTTCTTTGCATACCGTAACTTCCCTCTAAGCACAATTTGAATTGTATTAAAATAGTTACATTTGTTTCGTTGTTGCTTCACCATGCATGTCTAATAATGACAACTCGCTGGGAGGCGGAGATCGGCATTGGTTTCAGCGATCACGCAACGTTGAACCACACGATAATGTTGCCGTCTCTCTCTGCTTTCTCAATTCTTCGCTTGATATAATTAATACAAATGTCCAATATAACGGAATTCGTTAGCTCATACAAATGTGATTATAACAGACTGCTGTTTAGTGTCGGGCCGACTGCCCACAGAACGGTCTATTTTATTTCAAGTCAGCAGCAGCAGCACGGAGTATCGAGGGACTTATTTTATTTGGAATATAATATTAATAATATATAATATTATGAAGGCCCGGTTAACTCCGGTACGCTTCGCCACTGCTATATATACAGTAGGTACAGCTGGTACAAAAATGGTGAGGTATAGCTTAGCTTGTGGTGCCACCTTCTGGTGGTGGTGGTGAGGTGCAATATGAAGCTTTTTGAAATGAGTTTACCTACTTATGTATTATGGTTGTACGTCTCTATGTATTGTCATATTTGTCTGAAGTCCTTTTTACTAACTGAACGAGTTAATGATTGTATATATTTTTTCTTATTCTTTGTTTACACTGTTATCGCAGAATGATGCAGCACTGATGTTTCAAGTAAATCTTCCCCTCTGGGACAATAAAGTTTATTCTTATCTTATAACACCCGTCCGTTACTATGACATTATTTATCAGTACATACAATGTATCCATGCCTGTAGCTAGATGCTGAAAAACAGGGATAGTATATGTATTGTGTGTTATCTCTCCACTCCATTAGAGCCATATGCAATCAGTTTTATTTTTTTCCAAATTCCGTTTTTTCCGTTTTAATATTTCAGAATTCTGTATTTTGCCATCAGAATTTTTTAGATTTTTTTTAATTTGATTTGAAGTCTTTATTTCGAACATGCAATGAATACAACAAACAATAACAAAAAAGAAAAACAACTCAATCTGCATGTTCGAAAAGGAGTAGGAAGAAGTATACACTTATTTAATCCTACCCCTTTTCCACTACTCAAATGCGTGTACTATTTTAAACATAAAAAAGAAAAGAAAAGAAAAAAAATATATATATATATGCAAAACAAAAACTATATATGTATAAAATAAAATAGAAAACAAAATAAAAATGTAAACACCCGTGAATATCAAGTCCCTTCTTCATCCCTGTACCTTGTGAACATAATTTCCTTATACATCAGTTTGAATTGTCTCATGTTTGGACATTGCTTTAGCACCACATTTAGACTGTTCCACAGTTTCACTCCACATATTGAGATGCAGTGTTTTCTCATGGTAGTGCGTACGTTTAGCACCTTTAAATTGTGTTCTCCCCTCAGATTATAACCCCCCTCCCTATCAAAGAACAATTCTTGAATGTTTCTTGGAAGTGCATGACTTTTTGCTTTATACATTAATTGTGCCGTTTTAAATTCCACAAGATCATTTAACTTCAATGTCTTTGACTCCAGAAACAATATGTTAGTGTGATCACGATAACCTGCAATGTGAACTATCCTTATGGCCCTTTTTTGGAGTATAAAAAGTGGTTGTAGTGTAGACTTATAATTGTTTCCCCAGACTTCAGCACAGTAATTTAAATATGGTAAAACTAGTGAACAGTAGAGAATGTAGAGTGATTTTCTATCCAGGATGTGCTTTACTTTACTCATGACTGTAAAGTCAACTCTTGCTTTCCACTCCAAAGGACATAAGGAAACAACTCCAAGTTCCAACTCCAAGTCAATTTTTATTTTCAACTTTTCAACAGTTTTAGTTGCAGTTGATTCTTGACTGGTTGGTTCTTCATATAGGTTGAAAACCTTCGAAAACAAAGAAAAAGGTTTTAACAATGCAATAAACATAAACAACAACAATAACCATCTTTTCAAACCAATAAGTTCTTTTTAAACATGGTTGATTTTAAACATTAAATATATATTTTAAATAATCAAACGTCTTTTAACGATAGTGTTTACACAATGAATGCCAAAATGTAAAGTATTAAATTACCTTATAAAGTCGACATTTTAACACAGTCTTAAATTAACTCGACATTTTAACCCAATTATTAAAGTAATTTTCAATGAATCATTTCTGAATTGTAACCTTTAATAAATGATTCAAGTTAGTAAACATTTGATTCAAGTCAAGTAAACATTTGGTATTTTAAATTGAATAAGTGAAGAAATATAGCTAAACTTTAAGCTTGTAGATCAGCTCTGATTGAACAAGGCATTTTAAACCTTTAAACATGAGTTGTCGACCTTTTTAGTAGTCTTTCAAATTCTTAAATCATTTTAACATTTCTAACTTGGTCTTAACTTGTAAAGATACTTTTAAACATAAATGAAAACCAACTCTCAAGCAAGTGAATGTGTAGACTGAAACAGTTGGAGCTACTAAACACACAATTGAATTAGCCTGATTTTAACCACATTTAAGCAGAAGTATAAATAAACAGTAGAATAAGTAGAACATAACCGACCATTGGCGTCTTTGGGGGTAGAGCTCCTTGGGTCGACCTTCAGCTTGCTTTGTTTGTTTGTTCTGTGAGTGTCTCCACCACCTCCAGCTTGCTTTGTTTGCTTGTTCTGTGAGTGTCTCCACCACCAGCCTTTAACAGCTGTTCAATCAGCCAACGGCAGCCATCTTGCAGCTGATGCACTCTGGGAGATGTAGTTGGTAGTTGTCTGAGGTGTCTTGACATGCTCCACTCATGAGTTTTAACTCAACAATGACTGAAATGCTTCGTGAGAGTTTAGATTGGACATGTTTTATGTGAGGTTTCCAACAGATTTTATAGTCTATTATTACACCTAGGAATTTATTTTCATAAACTCTTTCAATAATCACATCATTTATTTTAACTTGTACCTGAGTATCCAATCTACAGTTTCCAAACAACATAATTTTAGTTTTGCTCAAGTTCAATGATAATTTGTTTCTATCAAACCATTCCTTCAATTTCTTCATTTCAGATGTGATGACCTCTAAAAGCTGCTGGACATTCTCACCAGAAAAAAAAAGATTAGTGTCATCCGCAAATAAAATACATTTAAATATATTGGATACTTTACATATCTCGTTAATGTACAAGATGAACAGTTTTGGACCCAACACTGACCCCTGGGGGACACCACAAGCAATGTCCAAACATTCAGATTTATAATCTCTCATTGTCACAAATTGTTGTCTTTTATTTAGATAGCTTCTTACCCAGTCCAATACTACCCCCCTGATCCCATATCTCTCCAATTTCCTGATTAATATATCATGATTAATAGTATCAAATGCTTTTTTTTAGGTCAATGAAAACTCCAGCTACATGTTTTTTTTGATCTATGGAATTTGTGATTTTTTCAATGAGTTCTATTAACGCTAGTGATGTTGACCGGTGTGTTCTGAATCCATACTGGCTATCTGTGAGTAAATTATGTTTATCAATGAATTTATCTAATCTGTTGTTGAAGAGTTTTTCTAATATTTTTGAAAACTGAGGAAGTAGAGAAACAGGCCTATAATTTGTGAAGTGGTGTTTATCTCCAGTCTTGAACAGAGGTATGACTTTTGCTATTTTCATTTTATTCGGAAATCGACCAGTTTTGAATGATAAATTGCAGATGTGCGTGAGTGGTTTTGAAATCCCAATAATGACATTTTTTACTATTTTCATATCTATTTCATTACTGTCTGTAGATGTCTTGTTTTTACATTTATTAGTAGTTTCTATAATTTCATTTTCATCTACCGCTTCCAGAAACATTGAACTAGGATTTCTTTCAATGTAATTGTCTTTTATGTCTTCAGGAGTCACTGGATCTGGGATATTTTTTACTGGAAATAGTGTCTAATAAGTGGGAATGAATAAATGTCCACAATTTAATAAGATATAACAGTCCATTTAATAGGGCTGTCTTAAATACTTCAAAGCTTCGTTCGATGGGCATGGGATTCGAATATGAAAATAAAATTTGTTTATTAAAAAATATAAAAATATAAATGATATATATATTTTTTTTTGCTAAATCAACTCTGCCTCCCTTTGTTAATTACAACAAGCAATGCTGTTTGTTATTTAAGATGAGGTCGGACTCGGCACTGACAGATTTGTGTTCATTGTGCTGCTTTTATAAAGCCTCAAATGACGGCTTACAATAATTCATGAAAGCAAAGTGTTTTGTTTGTCTAAGATTTAAAAAGGTTTAAACTTTACAGCACTGACAAAGTTGAACAAAGTGCTGTACAAGTCCCACAACATTAAAAAAAAAAAAAAAAATATATATATAATTTTTTTTTTTTTTATTTACAGTTGATTCCATTTTTATTGCTCAATTCCGCGATTCCGTCCGCGATTCCGTGATCGCGGATTTCATATGGCTCTACACTCCATGCTATGGTAGTGCTTGTGCCAGCACAGGAGATACGATTACAATTTATTTTTTATATACATATTTAAATCAATATCTTCCTTTTGAATAAAATAGTCTCAGGAATAAAAAAAGCCAATTGGCCTAATCCATGTCAAAAAGAGTAGCCTATAGTAAATGTATACACACACACACACACACACACACACACAAGAGAGAGGGAGAATAGCTTATAGCAGACTTACAATATTTATTAATTATTATATAATTTAATTATCCAGTTCGTTTTTATAGTGTAACGTTTGGCTACTTCATTGAATAGAGAGAGAGAGAGAGAGAGACGGGCTCACCCCCCCCGCCCCCCCCCCCCCCTTTTCCACACTATTGGAACTCCACAAAACTAATTTCTCCTGTGTCTGTGAGCTATTTAGATTAGTTTAGTTAGCAGCTAACGTTAGTTAAGGTTTTTACAGCAACGTTTATTTATTTATTTATTTATTAGATCCGTTGCTCGCGGAGTTTACAGCACGACTCGCACGAGCAGGCTGTCATAGCTTTTAAAACTGAAGGTGGCGGGTATTGGGCTCAGCCCCTCCCTTCCAGCTGGAGTTGACGTGAAACATCAAATGCGAGTGAATGTGCACTGTCGAGTCCTGGCTCTAGGCAGAATCACGAATAGTCGATTAAGAGAAGTTATATATATTTCGAACGTGATTCAATGCGCACTAGTTGGATTACACGTTGCGAATGTTATGACTTTGAAAGTCTGCCATTTCCACCGCAAAAGGCATACAAGTAACAACAATATGATGCTTTGATCATGAATATGCAAATCGATGAAACTTCATAGTCGACATGGTCGACGAATAGTGACAGCCCTAGTAAATTGTAATGAACCAAAGGAGAATATAAATTATTATAAAAAAAATGTCATCTTTGACAGTGAATAACCATGCTTACAATGGCTAAAAGATGCAACTGAGCTCATTCAGCTACTTCTTAAGATCAAGTATAGTCAATATCTAAACAAATTAACAATGGGCAGATCATTTACAGGGGCTTTTGTAGATGCAGTACTGGATTTTGCCATCCGGACACATGCAATATGAATGTAGAATATAAAATGCTAGGCCTAGAAATGGCTTTATAGGGTCATGTGAGGCATCATTTGAAAGGCCAGAATCTCCTCTATTATAATACCATAGTTAAATCTGTAACCCTCTTACATAGAAACTAAATCACCTATTCTTTCTGTCCTTCCTCTGACACTCCATCACTATCTCCCTCCAGATAGCTGTCCTGTCAGGCCTGGGAAGAAACCAAGAGTTAATGTACTATAGGCTACTCTCTTTTACATGGATTAGGCTAATTAGCTTTAACAATCCTGATTCCTGAGCCTATTTTAATAAGGAAGATTTGATTGATTTAAATATGTTTATAGTAGAGCTGGGCATAGATAATTTTTTTTAATCTAGATTAATCTACCTGCAATCCTGGAATTAATCTAGATTAATCTAGATTAAAATGGCAAAAAAAAAAAGGGTCTGCCGAAGGTGTTCAAAATAGGTGTGTTCTACCCAAATAATGACCAGAGGAGGAGATTTATCCTCTCCTCTTCATCTGAGGAGTCACTAGCTGTTCTATCTCCTTGTTCAACAGCATGAACATGTCTCTTCTTTTTGTAATTTCCAGTGTTTCTTTTAAAACCAGATTTATCGTAATTTTCTGTGCCCTTCCTTTGATGCCATTAACATTGTTACACTGATATTGACAGCTCTCTCCAGTGTCAAATCACTCTCTGTCAGTTTCTTCTGTGAACCTTCATTTCTTAATCCACAGACAAACCTGTCTCTCAATGTGTCTTTTAGTGAATCTCTAAATTCACAATGCTGCTGACTGGTTGCTCACACACAGACTGCTGCAGAAGCAGGTTTCTCAACAAATTCAGTGCAAGCTCAGTGTAACAGTTCCATGAATGAATGAAAACGTTATTTAACAGATTGCAGAATGGGTACAATACAGTACGGCTCAATACATACAATTGTTAAGGGGATGCAGACCAGAGAAAGACGTTTGTCTTGTTTACATCAGGGTCCCCCATTTTCATTTATTTGCTCCACATTGTCATTAGCCCCTTTCGTGACTGTGATGCACTGAGTGAATCCACAGTCACTTGCTCCTCAATAGGAAACCAACCTAGATTTACCATGAAGGACTGGTTCTGGCCGAACCGTTCGTTATACAAGAATCACAGAGAAATTACAAAGGTACTCACAGTTGCACGAGGATTTCGGACAGAGATAAGGGATGGTGCGCATGCGCTAGCTGTGATCACCCAACGGCGGAAATAATGCCGTTTTGAGCAGTTTATAAAAATTATTTAAAATGTTTATTAGCAACGCAGAGCTTTCAAACCATCCCGTATCTCTGTCCGAAACCCTTGTGCAACTGTGAGCCCCTTTGAAACGTCTCTGTGATTCTTGTATAACGAACGGTTCAGCCAGAACCAGTCCTTCATGGTAAATCTAGGTTAGTTTCCTATTGAGGAGCAAGTGACTGTGGATTCACTCCGTGCATCACAGTCACGAAAGGGGCTACATTGTCATCAAACGGTCCAATATTTCCAATAACCCAAGCCATTTCTGTTGTAAACACTCACGATAGTCCAGTCGATCCTTCATTTAGTGTGTAAAGTGGATTTCCTCCTCTTGTAGATGTTTCCCAGTGCCGCCCGTATGAACGTGAGCTAACATGCTAACTCGCTAACGTTAATAATGTAAACAAGGCTTGCAACGGACTTCTTTTTTCTTGCATTGCGCAGATTCAGACGTCCTCATCGCCGAATTGTGTTATATCCTGAGGACTTCTTAACCTCACCTGTATAACAATGATTACCGGACCACTACTTTAGTTTAACACATTATTCTGACTACAGCTCCGGTAGTGCAATCACTTCCTGGTACCACAGCTGGGAACTACGGCAAGTATTTAAGGACAATACAGACCCAACGTTGAGAAAAAGATTAACGGCATCAATTATATTATCGCGCGACACTAGTCTCACGATAACGCAGCACGTTAACGGCCCAGCTCTAGTTTATAGCCTATATATAAAAAATGTAATCTTATCTCCTGTGCTGGCACAAGCACTACCATAGCGTGGAGTTGAGAAATAACTAGGGCTGACATTCGAATTTTTTTTGGCAATCGAAGCTTCGGGGCCGAGCTTCGATTTTAATTCGAAGCTTCGAATTAAAAAAAAAAATAATAATTTTGTTTTTATATATAATTTTTTTTCTTTTTTTCTTTTTTTTATCTTATGTTGTGGGACTTGTACATCACTTTGGTACACTTTGTTGTTTTTAAATGTGCTCTATAAATAAAGTGGATTGGATTAATGAATTAAGTAGCCCCTTTCGTGACTGTGAAGGGATGATCAAAGACAAAAGTTATACACACCCAAAAACGGGCAAACGATTATCGGTGAAAGGGCGTATTACCTGCAATTCCTCCAACATAGTATACCTGCTGAAATGTCCTTGTGATTTTTCATATGTAGGCAAAACAACGAGACCATTCAAATTAAGAATCAGTGAACATAAATGTTCAATCAGAAATTCAGATGTCAAATCGGCGGTAGCTAGACACTTCAATACTTGCAAGCATGCTGTCAAAGATCTCCGTTATATGGGTCTAGAGTTAGTTCATAGGCCCGCCAGGGGAGGTGACAGACATAAGCTACTTTTGCAAAGGGAATGTTATTTTATTCACCTCTTTAACTGTATAGAACCAAGAGGTATGAATGAAGAGAACTTGTTAACCTGCTTCCTTTAATTACTTTTCCCATTAAGGCCGATTATTAGTTTTAGTATCCTTAGAAAGAAGTATGCTGGGTTCAGTAAATACGAGTAAGATCAATTTAGCCCAACAAATAAGTTTATTTTAAGCAACAAGTATCTAAGTATACAAGGGAGTATTAATGATTAGACTATAGATCTATTTTAAAGAGCCATTAGTAAGTCTAATAACCTTCAGACACACCGAACAGGTGTAGTTTTTTCCTTTTTTCCCCTTTTTTTCCGCTTTATTACGAGGCTCAAAAAAAGAGTTTGAATTTACGCCTAATGGCGGACTTATTTACCCAAGGGTTTCTTGTTTACTTTTTATTGTTTATTGTTTATTTATATAAAATGAATAAGGCATTAGAGTATCTATCTAGCCATACATAATGGCGGACTTATTTACCCAATGGGTTTCTTGTTTACTTTTTACTTTTTATTGTTTATTGTTTATTTATATAAAATGAATAAGACATTAGAGTGTATCTATCTAGCCATACATACTAGATGTTATTGCTATTTTGATTTATGTTTTTTGTTTCCAGTATAACAACAATTTTACTTTTAATTTTACTTTTAATCATATATCTACATTTACCATTTGTATATTGTGGTAATTTCGACTTTAGTATTTTCATCGGTTTTCCTCTTTATTACGAGGCTCAAAAAAAGAGTTTGACTTGACGCCAAAGGGCGGACTTATTTACCCTAGGGTTCTTGTTTAATGTTTATTGTTTATATTTAAAAAGAATAAGGCATTAGAATGTACCTATCTAGCCATACATACTAGATGTTAATTTTGGTTTTGTTTCTAGTATAACAATTTTATGTTTATGTATCTATTATCTACATTTAGATCTACATTTTTTATTTGTATATTTAGGTAATTTCGACTTAAGAATGGACTCTTGGCATCAAAGTACTTCCTGGGTCAAATTAGACCTTATAGCAATTCTCAACACACCTGTGGATGATGTCACTTCCTGCTTTTCTTGGTATAAAAACAATATTGTCGGTGAGAACATTTGCTAGCCATCAACACTGAGGAAGGAACATTATGTTCCGAAACATGTTTGTTTCAGGCTGCCATTAAATATACCAAAATCTGTGAGTGCTGGTCCAAGCGTATTGCTTTCTTTTTCTATTAGCCTATATATAAAAAATGTAATCTTATCTCCTGTGCTGGCACAAGCACTACCATAGCGTGGAGTTGAGAAATAACTAGGGCTGACCTTCGTATTTTTTTTGGCAATCGAAGCTTCGGGGCCGAGCTTCGATTTTAATTCGAAGCTTCGAATTAAAAAAATAATTAATAATTTTGTTTCTATATATAATTTTTTTTCTTTTTTTCTTTTTTTTATCTTATGTTGTGGGACTTGTACATCACTTTGGTACACTTTGTTGTTTTTAAATGTGCTCTATAAATAAAGTGGATTGGATTAATGAATTAAGTAGCCCCTTTCGTGACTGTGACGCAGCCAACACGGCTGTGTGATTTAATTCAAGGTGGATCGCTGTTGTCGTTTGAACAACTTCAGATTTCATGGGAACTACCAATCCCCCAAATCAAGAATGTTTAAGATGAATGAAGTAAGATTTTGATTATTTGAAATATGGCCTGTGTAGACTAAACTATGCACAGAATTATGTCAGTCTACAAGGTCCGGATTCTACATGGTCCGGCAATGTAGACCTTGTAGACTCCACTACAGACCAATTATCAGTGAATGTTCATGCATTTTTAAGAAGGCCTACTTCCACAAAAAAACAAAGAACTCACCAAAACATCTCAGTAGCACCTTATCTAAATGTTATATTTCATATATGGAGATTCATATTTATTTATGTATTGCATGCATTTCTACATTTTATTTCCTATTTTGTTTATTCATCCCAGTATCCAGTGGCGGCCGCCACTGGGGGGCGCTAGGGCGCCGCCCCCCCTCAGGCCCTGCCCTGGTTATATGAGAACAAGAACAATTATTTTAAAGTTTTTTGTTTTATAGCCCTATAAATAATATAAACATGTTTAAAATGAATAATATTTACTCATTTTAAGTGTTTGTGTTTCCAATGCACAATATAACGTTACTATATAAAATAAAAAATACTCGTTTTCAGGAACAGGAAGTGACTCACTTTTTTTTTATTTTTATTTTTATATTTTTTTTTATTTCTCGGCCCGGGCTAGACGCGATAGCGCTC
This sequence comes from Notolepis coatsorum, assembly GCF_963971535.1. NCBI lineage: Eukaryota > Metazoa > Chordata > Actinopteri > Aulopiformes > Paralepididae > Notolepis > Notolepis coatsorum. Next base: position 59,641,834 of record NC_140169.1, read on the forward strand.
TGAGTGCGCGTCACTGTTCGATCGCTGTATCCGTCACAGCCAATCAGTGCGTAACGCGTTGTGCGTTGAAATATGACTATTATGTTGGAATCCGGGCGCGATTTGAAGCGGTCTAGTCAAGCGTTTAGAATTTCCGTCTAGAATTTCCATAGCCGCATTTCGCGGAGACGCTCTCTGATTGGCCAATGCGGTGATGCCAGTTTTTTCCTTAGCCACAGTTTGCAACATGTTCGAAGCTGTGTGTTGTGAACTTGTGATTCAGTCTGGAGTCTGGACAGTGGGCAGTGAGTGGAATGGATATACATCGACAACAGTCTGGGGGACAGTCAGTGGACATACACTTTATTAAGCCCTCCGGCTGGACCACGTTTCAATTAAACAAAGTGAGTTAATTCTCTCTCTCTCTCTCTCTCTTAGCCAACTCAGCTAACTTTAGCTGCTGTTAGCCACTCAGCTAATGCTTAACTAACGCTCTCTCTCTCTCTCTCTCTCTCTCTCTCTCTCTCTCTCTTCTGTTATGCTGCACCCGCCGTGGTCTCTCTCTCTCTCTCTCTCTCTCTCTTCTGTTATGCTGCACCCGCCGTGGTCTCTCTCTCTCGCTCTCTCTCTCTCTCTCGCTCTCTCTCTCTCTCTCTCTCTCTCTCTCTCTCTCTCTCTAATTTCGCCGCGTGTGGGGCATAACCACTCAGACAATGAATGGTAACTTGTTTAAAATGACGAGATATACAAATGTGTTTATTATTGAATGGATCTGACATCATCTGAGAGAGAGAGAGCGAGAGAGAGAGCTGTGCATGTTTGTGTTGGGCTGGGCGATATAACGATAACGATAAATATCGCGATATATTTTAATAATCGATATCGAATATCGGAAGAAAAAAAAATCGAAAAATCGTTTTTTTTTTTTTTTTTTTTTTACCTGCAACAGGGCAGTTTTAAAACCAGAGACAGTGGACAGACTTGTCTTTCTTGCCTGCAACTTAAAGTAATGGCTTTGCTTGTCCAAATGACAATACTGACCAAATTCAGATTTCTTTTTCTCTTGTCCATTTATTTTGTTTGCTTTCTAATTTAAAATACATTTTGAAACCGTCTGTACACAGTAGGCTATGTGTGCTAGCAGAACTAGACTCCAGTCATGAGTCACGGTGCACATGTGCGGTGGTTTGTCCACCAAAAAAGCGCCAAAAGATCGAAAATAAACTAGCAGAGCCAGAACTGTTCAACTCCTCTGGAGCCACAGCCAGCAGAGAAGCCGGTTTACTTTAGCTTTTAAACCAGCTGCAGCCTGAGAACTGGAGTGTGAGGGGATGTAACACTAAAGATGGCGGCAATGACAAAGAATTGCTACAAAATAAACATACATCTGTTGTTAAAAAAAAAAAAATGTTTTTTTATTTTTTTTTATTTTTTTTTTACTTATAACAATTCGATAATTATCGATATCGAGAAATAAAATAAAATTATCATATCGTTATCGCGATATAATTTTTTTCCATATCGCCCAGCCCTATGTTGGGCTATTGGAAACGTGGTTGCATTTGACTGACTGTGATCATATATTGATCGATGGCAATGGTGATAATATTCGCCAATGCGTGCCTTGTACATGTTTGCAAAATGTTTGATATAGCGCCCCTAGTGGCGAAGCATCCACGAGCCGCTACTGCCAGTATCTTTCTTTCTTATGTGTGGAATTCTACAAGGCATTTACATTCACATTTACATTTAGTCATTTAGCTGACGCTTTTATCCAAAACGACTTACAAGTTCTGTACGACAGGTCATCAGGAAGGATACAACTCTATCAGCTGAGTAACAATATTCATCAAAGTGTTGCGTGTTACAGTGTAGGTTAGTTTATTAGGACAAGTGCATGACAGTAAGGTTACCGTAGTTAGGGTTAGATTTTTTTTATTTCATTTTTTTTATTTCATTTCAGATAATGGTTGAAGAAGTGCGTCTTTAGTCGACGGCGAAAGATTGGACGGGATTCGGCTGTCCTAACTGGGGTGGGTAGTTCATTCCACCATTGTGGGGCAAGGACTGAGAATAGGCGTGTAGGTGGTGTATATGTGTTTGAGGATGATATCCTTCAAACAGGCAATAGTGATGATATAATTTGGGCAGTGCTGAGCTGGGTTCCTTTCCTCCAGTGTATTTGTCCCCCGGCCCCACCCAATGGCCCCATGCACACACACACACACACACACACACACACACACCAGCGTTTCCGTTAGAACATATTCGTGCCGGTCTAGGTGTCCTGCAAGATTTCTATCACCGGACATATTCGAGATATTCCGGTCAGAGTTTTAAACAGCAGTCTATTATAATCACATTTTTATGAGCTAACGAATTCCGTTATAATTGGACATGTGTATTAATTACATCAAGCGAATAATGAGAAATTGATTTGCAGAATCAAATTACTATCTCTCGCCTCTCAAGTTAGTGCGATACGCTACCAGCTTCAAGCTCCCGCCCCGCAGGCTTGCGCTGCAGCAGCTCTGTCACACGCACCCCCAAATGAATCTCGAGTAGACATCGCTTCACCTCGTTGTATCAGACACGTCACACATATCATAATGTTCAACTTCACACACAGCAAACTGTAGTTGATCATCACATTGCCTCGTTTGCTAGCTCGTCGCCACATGCAGAGAGGACGAGCCACATGCGTGTAACGCATTTGTTAATTTCATTATAGGTTATAGCCTACATTTAGTTATAATCAATAATATGCATTACTATGTGACACGGCAGTCAACCAACAGTTGCATATGATTAAAAATGTCAACACTCACTCACCCCGTCTCTCGTCCGTTTTGTACCTGCGACGGCTGCGAGAACAGCGACTTTAGTTGCTGGTTCGATTTAATAGATCCCCATTGGAACAGGCGAGGCTCGCAACGGTAGCAGCAGACTGGGGATGCTCTTTGTGGTTCAATCAATAAATTAATAGTAAAAGTACGCTCGACATTTTTGTTTCTTTTCCGCGGGAGCCACCACGGCATCAGCGTCAGCGGTCTCTGTGACTTCAAGTTCAGAAGACTCATCTTCGTTGTCATTATTAGACCTGCTTGTGCTTGGTTTCATGACATATTTACTAAGCTTAGCTTGTTTCGCCATCTCTCTCTCTTCCTTGTATACCTGTTTGTCGTTATGGTGGCCAGAGCGTGCAGGCTCAAAAAAAAAGAAAAATAAGTTTCACATCTGAGCGGCGCCATCCTGTCAGAGTGAAGCAACAATTAAACTGAAAATGGAATTATTGTTTCGTTCATCGCATAGGCTATTTAATTTTAGCCGATTTTAATACAATTCAAATAATAAAATTGTGCTTAGAGGAATTATTTTCACCGGACATTAAGACCGGAGAGATTTAAATATTCTGACTTCAACATATTTTGCCGGTCAAATACCGGTAATTACCGGCTAACGGAAACGCTGACACACACACACAGAAGTAAAAATATATATATATTTTTTTTTAACTTCGATTTTTTTTTAATGTTCGAAGCTTGTGCCATCGAACGAAGCTTCGAAGTATTTAAGACAGCCCTAGAAATAACACACAATACATATAATAACTCATGGAGATAAACAAAATATAATTTAAAATTTTTGCCCAGTAAAAAATATATCTGGCTGGTAAATTTTTTACCTAAAGCTAAAAAGTTAATTTTGTTCCCTGAATGAAAAACACCATTTAGCTACAGTATGTATGTATGTATGTATGTATGTATGTATGTATGTATGTATGTATGTATGTATGTATGTATGTATGTATGTATGTATGTATGTATGTATGTATGTATGTATGTATGTATGTATGTATGTATGTATGTATGTATGTATGTATGTATGTATGTATGTATGTATGTATGTATGTATGTATGTATGTATGTATGTATGTATGTATGTATGTATGTATGTATGTATGTATGTATGTATGTATGTATGTATGTATGTATGTATGTATGTATGTATGTATGTATGTATGTATGTATGTATGTATGTATGTATGTATGTATGTATGTATGTATGTATGTATGTATGTATGTATGTATGTATGTATGTATGTATGTATGTATGTATGTATGTATGTATGTATGTATGTATGTATGTATGTATGTATGTATGTATGTATGTATGTATGTATGTATGTATGTATGTATGTATGTATGTATGTATGTATGTATGTATGTATGTATGTATGTATGTATGTATGTATGTATGTATGTATGTATGTATGTATGTATGTATGTATGTATGTATGTATGTATGTATGTATGTATGTATGTATGTATGTATGTATGTATGTATGTATGTATGTATGTATGTATGTATGTATGTATGTATGTATGGTCATAGTAACCGGCCGTTGTTATATTATTTCAAAATAATAAAGTAGCTATATCAATAGATAAAAAGCAGTAATGGCATGTAACGTTACTCACCCTACTCATGTACAGTAGGAATTAGGGTTGGGTACCGTTCACATTTGAACCGGTACCTGGGAATCTATACCGGTACGTTCATTATAACTAAATGTTATTTCTGTTGTAAAACTAAACTAAAGTCTAAACTTCTCAATTTCAATAAATTATTGTTACCACACAAACTAAAACCCCTCCCTACCTCCCTCTCCCAAACCATTCCTACAACAATTTATTTTAATGTTGCATGATCATGTATTGATGTATACATTTATTATGTATTATTATTTTTTAAGTTTAAATATAAACATTATCTGGCCATCCTCAGTACTATCAAACTCCTCTGACCTCATCTGGTCTTTCCACAGACCAGAGATGGGACGCGAGCATGCGCGAGCACACACACACAGAAAGGGAGAATGGTTTATAGCAGACTTAATGAATTTAGAATGTTTCAGCTAATGAAATTAAACGTTTATCATCAACTATCCAGTTCATTTTTATATATACTTTTTTGCTAGACACATTGGACCCATTGCTTGCGGTGGTCTGTCTATTATGAAATACCAATTGCGTGTCATTGGAATTCTGATTATTTAACTACTCATGTGACCTAAGGATACTAGTAAAACATTTTTAAATATTAAATTGCAAATAGAATCGATTTGTTGTTTTTCTGGTAAAGATCGGACCTGTCGCACAAGTCCGATCTTGTCTGGCATCATCTCTGTAATCCTCCCAATGATCCAGGAATTCCGTGGTGCGGAATCGTCCATTATTGAGCACTATGTCACCGGGGATGAAGTTCCGCTTGATCTTTGTTCTGTCGTTCCTGTAATTGTGGCAGGTATGTGAGATGTCTACTGTTGAGAATTGATTCCACTTCTTCGAGTACTGTATGGAGTCCCTCCTCATCCTCTTCTCTCCATCCCATCCTCCTCTCCTCTCCTCCTCCATCCTCTTCTCTCTGTCCTCTCTTCCTCCTCCTCTTGCCATCCTCTCCTCTCTTTCTCCTCCTCTCCTCCTTTCTCCATGTGCTGCTCTCTCAGCTTCTGCAAGTTGATTCTGAAACTTCTCCATAGATCCATATCTCTGAGACACCACGTCACTGAGGCTGCGTTGTTCTCTCTCCGCCTGCTCCTTCATCCTCTTCAAACTCTTCCTCAACCAACCAACACCTCCATCATTCTCTACTGAGGCTTTATGTGCTGCAGTACCAGTCTTATGCACTGGGGGAAGACTACTCCCTCCATCTTTCCAGTATGAGTTCAATTCCAGCTTATGCAGACCAGCCTGTTGGATGGCCTCTGCCTTGGCTTTCTCCTCCTCTTGTCTCTTCTTCTCCTTTTTGATCTTTTTTGACCTTTTTCTCTTCTTGGTCTTGAAGATGGTCTCCTGCTGTATCTGATGAAGACGTTGGTCGAGCTCTGGGAGGAGCCATGTGTTCTTTCCTCTCTGTGTCTTCAACTCCTGCTTGGCCTCGTCGATCACCTTCTGATGAGCTTTACGTTTATACTTCCTCTTCTTATTGATGCTGCTCGAGCTTTCAGAACTAGCTCCGAACGCTGCCATGACACTGTCGTCTCCTCCAACTGGTCCATTTACCAGGGTGTCCGCGGGACCTTAAAAAGTCTTAAAAAGTCTTAAATTCAACTATCAACTATTAAGGCCTTAATTTGTCTTAAAATGTCTTAAATCCGACTTTCGGAGGTCTTAAAAACATGCCATGTCATCTTATGTTTCATTGTGAAATCTGGGGGGAAACTATTAACGGGAGATAAATCAGGCTTTTTTCTTTCTTTCACGCAAACGGTACGCAGTGGGGCGGAACCTTAATGTGGTCCTTAATGTGTGTCGCCGTCGGGAGCTATTTCAGAACACCGGAGCATAGGTAACACGTTATTCAAGCCGTAGCGATAACGCTGACGCTTAGTTTAGTTTAATTGATTTGTATTTATTTGCACTCGTTAATTTAACATGGGAAAGTGCAAATTTAATGAGAACTGGCTCGAAAACCCTCTGTTTGCAGCACCGTGGTTGGTCCCAGTGAAAGATAATTACGAGGCCCGCTGCAAACTCCGCAAAAAGGATTTTAAACTGGGAACGATGGGAATAAAAGCAGTCGAGTCACACATGCACAGCGCTAAGCATGTTTACCTCTGCAAAAACCCGCCTGCAGACAACTTCAATATCAAATTTATCTTCGACGGCGACGCTGTCCACATCAACTGCTGAGGGACAGGTAGGTCTACCACCAATTACATCTGCACCTGTCCGGGTAACGTTCGGCTCCACGCCAACCCTTGAAGCTGAGGTACTGTGGGTTCTAAATACGGTCGCAAAGCATCAGTCCTACAATGGAAATGAGGGACTAGGAGAGGTGTTTCAAGCGATGTTCCCTGACTCTGAAGTCGCTAAAACATTCACGTGTGGAAAAGATAAAACGTCCTACATAGCCAGGTTTGGATTGGCTTCTTGCATCCAAAAAATCTCTCCACGGATGTAAACAAGGGCAAGGACACGTTTGTGTTGATGAGAGTGAGAGCTTCACCCCACCCTATGTATTTATTTTCTACCACACACCTACCCCCTCCTAATGTACAGTCTCCTCCCCATCATATTTATATGTATATATATATATATATATGTTAGGATCTATGGGTAACAGTACTGTATATTTGCATATCATATGTCACAAATGTAACAGTAATATATACATGTATGTCCCTATGCCATAAATGTCATGATGTCATGTATGTTGTGCATGTCATAAATGTCACTATGAATTGAAAATGAGGGACCCTGATGTAAACAAGACAAACGTCTTTCTCTGGTCTGCATCCCCTTATTATTGTGTGTATTGAGCTGTACTGTATTGTACCCATTCTGAAATCTGTTAAATAAAGTATTCATTCAACCAAACCACAATTAACAGATTGCAGAATGTGTACAATACAGTACAGCTCAATACACACAATAATAAGGGGATGCAGACCAGAGAAAGACGTTTGTCTTGTTTACATCAGGGTCCCCCATTTTGAATTCATATTGACATACACAACATAGAATAGATAGAATAGAAATACTTTTATTATCCCGTGGGAAATTTGACACTGCAAATCGCTCAACATTTAAACATTTAGACAGGACAGGTCACGAATTAGAATAATAACACAAATCAATCAAGTTGCCTAGGATAAGAGTAGAGTAAAATAGAATAAAAATGAAATAAAATATACAGAAATGAATACAGTAAAAACATACATGACATGACATTTATGGCATAGGGACATACATGACATACAGGTATATACTGTAGTACTGTTACATTTGTGACATATACGATATGCAAATAATATACAGTACTGTTACCCAGAGATCCTAACAGAAAATATTATATATATATGATGGGGATGAGACTGTACATTAGGAGGGGGGGGGGGGGGGGGGGTTGGACATTTACGGTGGCCAGTTTCGAATTGCAGTCTCCCGTAGGTGCTCTTTAAGAGCGGTTTTGAATGTGGGCAGGGGTAAAAATGGGTTTTAAGAGTGAGGTTAAGCAGTAGTCTGACCAGTTTGTTTTGTGATGTTTGTAATCTTGTTTTTAGTGCCTTTGAGGTGCTTTGGTACCATGAGGTGCAAGCATAGTCGTAGTACCCTTGAATGAGTACTGAGAGTACCCATGATTTTTGCCATTTTGTTATTGTGAAATTGGTATTAAATTTAATTCTGAGTGGCATTAAAAAGTCTTAAAAAGCCTTAAATCTGACTGGGCTAAACCTGCAGATACCCTGATTTACAGTCCAAGCATCGTATTGACTGCATATGGCCCTCCATCCACACTTCGGATGACTTCCAGTGGTTCTAAGGCTCTGGGAACGTTCAGACCAATCAACATCTCAACGTCTGCATCTATCTGTGGCAGATAGACATGCTTCAGATGAGGCCATTTCTCCAGATCTTGCCGTTGTGGGATGTTACTTCGATTGACAGGCATTTGATGTTGTGCAAAGATTTTTGGTATTTCACAGTATCGGTCACTGTCCAATCCAGCGACTTCCATGTCAGATGTAATGCAACTGTCAACCACCTTTTCTTGGCCCATAGTACGTAAAAGGATCCTTGTTTTCCTCCCAGATAGTCCCAGTTTAGCCATCAGACCCATTGTGCAGAAGGACGCTGAACTCCCTGGGTCTAGAAAGGCGTAGGTTTCCACTGACCTTTGACCTTTGCTGGATTTAACTTTAACTGGTACGATGGCAAGCTTGCAATCTTGATCACCGGCCCCAGTAAGGCCACCGGTATGGATTTTGACTAGAGTTCTGTCCACTGCTCTGTCAGAGTTGCTCCTTCCTTTCTCTGCATCTCCATTCTCCTTAGAGTGGATGTGAAGCAAGCTGGGGTGTCGTGAGCCACATGTCCTGCAAAACAGACGTTCCCTGCACTCTCTGCTGATGTGCCCAGTGCACAAGCATCCAAAGCAAACTCCATTCTCCTTCAGGAACTCCATCTTCTCGCTGTGAGCTCTCCTCTACAATAGAGTACACGACTCCAGTGTGTGTCCACCCCCTTTGCAGAAAAGACAAGCCTCCTCATATCCATCCTTAATTCTGTTTTCCCAATGAGCATCTCTTTCAATCTGGGAATACGTTGTGGCAAAACTACTCCCTCTAGCCTGAAGACGAGGCACAGGTCTAGCTCTGCCACTTTCCTTGAAAGCCCCCGTCATTGGAGCGTCTTGTATGTCTCCAAACACATGGTCTGTAGCGATTCTCGCTTCCCGCTCAATAAAAGTCACAATATCGGTAAACATAGCACGTTTGCGATGTCTTTCCTGGATGTTACATGCTTCCGTTCGCCACTTGTCCCTCAGCTTGTAGGGCAACTTCTTGATAACAGCAAGCATGTTTGCAGATGTATTTAGGTCACATAGGTTATGCACGTCTTTAATGGCATTGCAGCATCCGCGCAAGAATAGGCTGTATGCTTGTAAGGCTTTCCCATCCTCCGACTTAATAGCTGGCCATGCAAAGATTTTGTCCATGTAAGCGGATGTTATGACGTGCTCATTTCCAAAGTGTTCCTGGAGTAAAGCCTTCGCCGTAGCATATCCAGTGCCATCAGTCATATGTTGACAACTTCTGATTAGTTCTTTAGGCTGCCCCCTGGTGTATTGCTCCAAATAGTGCAGGCAATCAACAGCATTGTCAGTCCTCCTTTCTATAGTCTGTTCAAAGGACTGCATAAAGCCATGGTACTGCAGAGGGTCACCTTCAAATGGTTGGATGTCTCTTTTAGGCAGTGAAGCAATGCATTGCTGATGCACCAACATGGAAGTGATGTCGTTTTGTTTTTGCATAATAGACATCATGTTGTTCTGTTCACTGCTGTTGTTCCTGGAAACAGATTGTATGTCTCTATACAAAGACAATGGAGGCCCTGTAGCCTTTGGGACCGTGCTCTGTCTCTGTGTAAGCGCTGGGTACTCCGTAGCGTTTGAGATTATAGTCTGGGTCTGTGTGAGTGATGAGGGCTTCTGGAGGTATTTGGCTCCATCAGATTGTCTTTGCTTTGGCCGTGTGCCTCCGACATATGCAGGTTGTCCTCTTCCATCCTTGTGTGGTATAAATGCATCTGCATTAATGTTGAGGTGTTTTTCAAAGTAGGATTCCATTCCATCCGATCTACAAGAAGCGGCACCCTGACCCAGAGGTTCTCAGAACATTCAGCCTTGCTGCCGATGCGGCTATGTCCGCTTCAAGCTGAAGTTGTTTCTTTATGTGAGCTTCCTGGTCCTGTAGAGCATGCCTTGCTATAGGGCTGGGCGATAAAACGATAACGATAACTATCGCGATAAATTATTTCCTCGAAATAAACATGAAACGTGGTCGCAAAGTTTCGATATATCGATTTTCCAAGCTTGGATATGAACACACGCACTAACAACCAATCAGTGAAGGAGATGGCCGATAGCGGAAGGAGACCCGGAAGGAGGCGCGGAGGTAGGACGCAGTAAACAAGGCTGGCTATGGCTAATTAGCTTGCACGCCGCTATTTCACAGGTTACCTGCCGAGTTGGTGTGTGTTTTGAATTCTGATGGTAACTGTTATAGTATTGTGGGGTATACGGTGGACGCCGTTGCAATGAATTGGGCGGAACAGAGTATTTTAGGGTCATTTTTTAGTACATTGTCATGAAATACTCCGCTCGGAAACGAGGCTGGCTATGGCTAATTAGCTTGCACTGCGCTATTTCACAGGTTACCTGCCGAGTTGGTGTGTGTTTTGAATTCTGAGGGTAACTGTTATAGTAGTGTGGGGTATACGGTGGACGTCGTTGCAATGAATTGGGCGGAACAGAGTATTTTAGGGTCATTTTTTAGTACATTGTCATGAAATACTCCGCTTGCTTTGGCTAACTCCTAACGTGCGCGGACTGATGACGACATCAACTCGACTCTCGAGACATTCACAGCAGCAAAACAAGTCAGCCCGCGTATCGGCGCCGGGCATAATAAGTTAATTAAACTTGACAGACATTATATCGACGATAATTATCGATATCGAGTTATATGAGAATAATTTTATAATTTTATCGCGATAACGTTTTTGGTCATATCGCCCAGCCCTACCTTGCTATGTCTGCTTGTTTCTTTATTTGAGCTTCCTGGTCTTCAAGAGCATGTTTTTGTTCAAGCAACTTTTGCCGAGCCATTAAGGTGGCCATGTCGGCCTCGGCTCTGAGACGTGTAGATGCATTTGAGGAAACCTTTGATCTAATAGATCTTGAACCATAATTATTGCTACTATGGTTGGATGCTGTCCTCTGGTTGAACATCCTCTTGAGCATAACAAAAACTGTGCGACTGAGGCCCAGTCACTTCCACATTTTTCACACTCATGTTCTCCATTTTCCTCCTCTGCAACCTCATGCTGCTGCATTTCAGTAGGCCTGTTATGAGCCTCTAACTGAGGTTTGTTTCCTCTGGTTACTGACAACCAGGCATTAACATCTTCAATGAATCCATCTTTATGTTTATTGACCTTTGAGAACCAGTCATTTTGTTGTTCTTGTTCATCGTGTGGAATAAGAGGCATCAAATAGTTATGTAGTTCATTAGAATTGTCAGACACTTGCATCAAAACGTCAAGTTGTGCTTTAACCAGTGCAACATTTTGCTCATTTTTCATGAGCTCTTTGACATAGGTTATCAGATGTTTTATTTCCTCCACTTTCCCTTTGTGTTTCTTTTGGAGTGATTCAACTTTATTTGCCAGAGCTTTTGCAGTGAGAGTTATTTTTCTCTTTTCTTTGTCCTGTTTCCCAACATTTGAACAACTCATTTTGAATGCACAAGAAAGTTATCACCATGAGAATCCAATTCCAATATTCAATGCATTTGCAAAGCCCGCACATATATCAGCCACAGCAAGAGAGCAGTGCAGTGCAGCGCACGTTAATTGTTTGTTGACACACACATGATACAAGCTTGGTCCGACGGGCCGCGCACACACATCCACAGCGTGTTCAGCATAATAACAACATCCACTCAGTGGTAGAACCAGCTCAAAATTGTTCCAAACGAACCAACATGGGTCCACAGCAGAACGCAACGGGTCGGGTTACATTACCGCAAATCCGTTGATAGGCACTGGCTCGGTCCGGTCCTTTGTGCGCGCGTGCGTGCGATCATTCCATAGTTCCGTGTCCAATAATGTCTGACTTGTCGGGACCTTTCGTGGCTCCAATCCTTCATTCAGTGTCACTATTTGCTAACAAATGTATGGCGACTATCCAAACATTTATGGAGTCACCGAGAGACTAAACCGGGGAAATAATTCTACCTGCCAGATGCGCCGATTGTCATGAAATCACTGCTCCAGGATACTGCGTTTGGTTACTTTATTGCGATTAAAAGCAGTTGATATAGTAACGTCATTAAAAGCAAATCACAGCTTGATTTGATATTGTGTAACGTGCGGTTAGCAAAGTATGACTTCCCCGTTCACTCCCTCATCATTTCAATACCTGAAACCCGCCGGTGAACAGCTGACTTTTACTCATACTACTACACCACGTGACCCATTTGTGAATGACGTGACCATAACAACCGTCTTGTCTATACCTGTCACCAACATTTATGGTTCTGACATACGTTGCTTCCAAATAAAAGGAGAAAAGACAAAGTGCATTAATTTTTATTTAGTTTACACTCATGATTATTAAAAAGTAGTCATGGATTATGTGGTTATTTTGTAGACGAATGTTTCATCCAATTTACAGAAATTGTACTATATTGCGATATAAACTCAAAAGAAGTTCGGAAACGTTATTTCGGTTGATTATTCCTCCCCTTTAATAATACCAATTGGTGTTGTATTTTATATCTTTGGAAAGGCTGATTAGTCACCTTTACAACGAGGTACAACTTGTAAGGATTGTGCATTCGTGGAATGAGCAACACAGCTCCGTGTGGGTAGCGGCCCAAAATAATTTACCAAAATCCCCTGCAAGGCCCGTTTGGTATTATTGGTATTATGGTATTATTAAAGGAGAGGAATAATCAACCGAAATAACGCTTCTGAAACTTTTTTGAGGAGTTTATATTGTTACTGAGATATGAAATTTCCCATTGCGTGATATAAGGTTTGATCCATAAGGTGACACTTAAATCTGTCATAACCTGAGACTAAAGGGGCTTTTGTCCCGAACTAAATTTAAACCGACCTTAACCATAGCCATGATGTAACCACTCCTGCTCCAGAAACTGTTGACTAACTGGTGCTTGAAACAAAGTGGTTTAAGTCTACAACTGTAGACGACTCTGGACTACACTGTGTTCTTAAACTATGTAAAACCCAGCTACGTACCATTATAAACCTCTTAAAAACATGGAAATTAAAGCTGAATAAATCACCAAATCTCTCCTTCCTCTGACACTCTTCTCCATCCAGATAGCTGTCCTGTCAGGCCTGGGAAGAAACCAAGGGGCTTGGATGGAAGAAAAGGTCTCTGCTGTGACCAGTGTGGAAAAAGCTTCAGTTCAAAGAGCAACCTCAATAAACACCAGCACATTCACACAAGGAGAGAAGCCCTACTCCTGTGACCAGTGTGGAAAAAGCTTCAGTTCAAAGAGGAATCTCGATAACCACCAACGCATTCACACAGGAAAGAAACCCTACTCTTGTGACCAGTGTGGGAGGCGGTTTAGTCGACCGTCTCCTCTGCAAAGACACCAGATAATTCACACAGGAGAAAAGCCCTACTCCTGTGACCAGTGTGGAAAGAGCTTTAGTCTACTGTCTAATCTGAAATCACACCAGATAATTCACACAGGAGAGAAGCCCTACTCCTGTGACCAGTGTGGGACGCGCTTTAGACTTCAACATGATCTGAAATCACACCAGAGAATTCACACCGGAGAGAAGCCCTACTCCTGTGACCAGTGTGAGAAGAGCTTTAGTCAACTGTCTAATCTGAAAACACACCAGATAATTCACACAGGATGGAAGCCCTACTTCTGTGACCAGTGTGAGAAGAGCTTTAGTCATCTGTCTAGTCTTAAATCACACCAGAGAATTCACACAGGAGAGAAGCTTTACGCATGTGACCAGTGTGAGAAGAGCTTTAGTCATCTGTCTAGTCTTAAATCACACCAGATCATTCACACAGGAGAGAAGCCCTACTCATGTGACCAGTGTGAGAAGAGCTTTAGTCGACTGCATAGTCTGAAATCGCACCAGAGAATTCACAAAGGAGAGAAGCCCTACTCATGTGACCAGTGTGGGAAGAGCTTTAGTCGTCTGTCTAGTCTTAAATCGCACCAGAGAATTCACACAGGAGAAAAGCCCTACTCTTGTGACCAGTGTGAGAAGAGCTTTAGTTGTCAAGATGGTCTGAAATCACACCAGGGAATTCACACAGGATGGAAGCCTTATTGTTGTGACCAGTGTGAGAAGAGCTTTAGTCGACTGTATAGTCTCAAATCACACCAAAGAATTCACACAGGAGAGAAGCCCTACTCCTGTGACCAGTGTGAGAAGAGCTTTAGTCATCTGTCTACTCTGAAATCACACCAGATAATTCACACTGGATGGAAGCCCTACTTCTGTGACCAGTGTGAGAAGAGCTTTAGTCATCTGTCGACTCTGAAATCACACCAGAGAATTCACACAAGAGAGAAGCCACATCATTGTGGTCTGTGTGATGAGAGATTCAGTAGATTAGGATCTTTGCGAAAACATGAGAAAATTCACTTGGGAGAGAAGATTCAGGGAAATGTCAAACCTGTCTATTCACCTGCACATTAGAGGAGATGAACCCTACTGCTGGAGCCAGTGTTAGAAGAGTTCCACTCATAATGAAAGTGTGGCCCAGTGGCGTGAATACTTTCGGCAGCCAACATGCCCTTCCGAGTTGCTCTGATTGGCCAAGCATGCGCAAGGCTCTCAGCCAGGCAGCAATACTAAGCTCCAGTTAAGCTAATTTATACCGTAACGAATCATTAAAAAAATATACCGTTAACTGGAATATGTTGTTTCTTTACACATATTGTTGTGAAGGGCCAGATTAAACTGAGAATCTACCTTTATTGTTTGATATACTTTGTATATTATTTATATATATACACGGAATATCCCTTTACCTGCGTTCAAACCAGAGTAATATTCGCTCTCCTATTGGACAGCGCCCCCAGGCGCCAGCGCGCAAGCCCCCAACGGCAAGTTCAAAGACAAGTGCAGGCATGTCGGAACATGCCCGGAGTCAGCGTAGTGATACCAGACAAGGACTGAGGTTGGGACTAGATATTCACTTAAGTATAAATACAGCGCAAGGTGCGCACACCGTGCTTAGCTTCGTGTCTTCGTTCAGTACCTTACCCACCTTCACCACGAGTCAACGTGCAGTGAAGTGAGCAACCTTGCGTCTAACAGAGCATTGAGAACCGCGTGCGAATAGAATGGTAAAAGTGTCAGAGTTTAATGAAGTAACGTTGAGTTCGACTTAATCTAATGTGAAGTAAATAGTCGTTCATTTCTTGTATATCGTGCGGCCACAGTTCGTTTGTGTGTAGCATTACCCAGCGGTTCGTCGTGTCTTTAGCTAGTGTACTTAACTCTTTCAGTGCCACTCACGAGATTTCTAGTTTTTTTTTATAGGTGGTTGCGTGCCACTCACGAGATTTCTCTGATTTTTTTTTTTTTTTTTTTTTTGCGATCTGAAAAATGATTGCATCACCCGAGCCTACCCGAGTATAGCCGAGCTGCGCCGGTGATCACTGTGGAAAAAAGCGCCCCCTGTCGTCTCCCAGATGACATAAGTGATTTTGGAATGGACTCAATGAAAATGAATCGGGAAAAAAATCCGGTACTCCACATTTTCCAGTTCACTGATCCAGCCGGGGTTACCACAGTTCATTCTGGAGCCTCAGATCCCCGCGGATCATGGAGATCTACAGTGTCGCGTTGGATCCATACACGTATCGATTTTTTCGAATGGTGATCAGGAATTGGAATATACCAGTTGGATACCATCTGATGTCAGGTAAGGACTCTATGTTATCAGTGGTAGGATAATCGGAGTAAGTTTGATGAAGTTATAAGCTGTTTTGTGAAATGTCTTCTTTCGGTTTCACTGTAAAAGTCTGTGAGGAAATCAACGGAGCGATTATCAGTGCGCGGCCGTAATGTGCTTGCGTGCACGTATAATATTGATCATCTAGCGTTTATTTGAAAACGATTCATAAAAAGGCAGACGAATATCAACGTTGTGGAATATTCCACTAAAAGACGATTTTCATAGAATGCTCCAGAATGAGCTGTTTTTTATATCAAAACGGGGGCTTTTCGAACTGCTCTGAAACGGAAATGACGCGATAAAAAAACAATCTGCCTTCACAGCACTGACTGGAAAATAGTCTTTGATAATGCGATGGGCAGATTAGACACATAGCCATAATTTAAAACATAGATTAGGCGATATTAACGTTAACATTGGCGCCGATGGTGGCATTCAAGCGGTAAAACGGAAAACCAGGCGTGGCACTGAAAGAGTTAACCAGGGTGTGTGGCCTAAATACGTCGCCCACACCCGAGGAGTCCTAGGCGGAGAACCGTTGGACATGTACACAGGAGAATCGGCGTCGGCGATTGCAGAACCATTACTGGTTGGATTATATTGATTTGGAACGTGGTACCCGGAGAAGAGCATCGTTGATTTCCACTATAGTTTGGGATTCAACCTCGTGAGGATTACAACTCGGCCGGCCTCGTGGACGGAGGCTGGCTAGCTGTCATCAATGATGTCGAGCATTTGGATTACAATTATTACTTTGCTGCTGATCAAGGGATTTACAAGGACCGACTCCTGTACCTGGAGTCTCTTTATTCCTCATTGAATCAGACGGAGTACCCGAACATTCCTCTACCCTCCAGGCCTTACACCCCCGGAGGGAACCCATTGTCTCCCGGCGGTACCAGTGTTGCCCTATATAGTTGCTACTATACGACAGGTGGTGTCAACTTAGACCCATCGTAGGATTCCTGCTATTCTTAGTGACTCATGCTATTGACTGACTTTACGTATATTCTTTGCCATACAAGCGCGACCCTAATTCTCATTCTGTAACCTAACGTTGCCTAATAATAATAAATTACCCTCAAATACTATTTCTTTGTCAATGCCGTGTTCTTGTGGGTGTTCACCATCTATATTTGATGTACTGTCTGGCCAGTAATTAAAGTACATAACTAGCAGTGGTTTAATCTATCACAATCTTTAATACAGTCAGGGTTTTGTAACCCTCAGTTACAATTGGTCCTTCGAGCCGGAGGGTATCAGTGTAATATTTAATATAATATTAATATTGACATGGCCAGCGGTGAACACTCTCCAAGCGGCTCTCCTAAGCTAGAACGCCCGCAGCGCAAACGTCAGCCACCTCCATATCTAGAGGACTTCGCTTTCGTTTTACCCCCTAGCTTATCTAAACGGATGTTAAATACGGATAAAACGGATAGTTTAAGCATGCCCACTCCTATAGACTTGGCGGCCCTGCCAGTAGAGACCCCAGTGGGTTCAAATGAAACTGACTTAGCTCACGGGGGGGACCAAGCGGGACATGACGTGACTATACCTCCAGACAGCGTCACCGGGATAGACCCCAGAGCGCTCCAGGATAAAGAAAGCGCTCCAGGGATAGACCCCTGTGCACAACCAACCCAAGAGCGCATACCCGAGACAGACCTCGGTGCGCAACCAAGAGAAGAGTACCGCGCTCAAGAGATAGACCTCGGAGCGCGCCAAGAGAACAGGTCTCCACCAAGCCCTGTCTGCGCCCGATCACCTCCGTCAGTGTCATCCCCCAGCGAGGCGGACCAGAGACTGGCGCAAGCCTTGATCGCCACGCTGACAGCTTCAACCGAAAGAGACCGACTCCAGGGTGAGCGCGACCGTCTCCAAGCACAGACGCTTAGTGAGTGCGAACACTCTGCAGTGGAGCGAGAACGCATCCGACTAGAAGAGAGTCGCCTCCAGGCCGACACAGCGATGACCATCAGACTGGAAGAGAGGCGCCTCCAGGCTGAAGAAACCATTCAGCGAGACCGTACCAACGCGCAACGCGATGCACAGCGCGACGCCGCCAATGCACAGCGCGAGGCGGAACGAGACCGCGCCAATGCACAGCGCGACGCCGCCAATGCACAGCGCGAAGCGGAGCGGGACCGCCTGCAGGCGCAGATGATAGAACAATTGATCCAGAGGGCTACCCCCCACTCCTCCACACGGAGCTCCCGGAGATCATCACGACACGGGTCGAGGGCACCTTCCCCTCCCCGACACATCTACACGGGACCCAGCCAGCAGGAAGAACCTGTCTACGTCGCAGAGCCCCCTCCTCGACCGGCCTATACGGGACCCAGCCAACAGGAAGCACCTGTCTACGTCGCCGAGCCCCCTCCTCGACCGGTCTATACGGGACCCAGCCAACGGGAAGATCCCGCCTACGTCGCCGAGAGACTAACTAGAAGACTCCATCCAAGACCTAGCGGAGGAAGAGGAGGGATATCAAGCCCACCAGCACGAACCTACTTTGGACCAGGAGGCCCAGTACAGCCCCGACCTCAGCCCCGAGTCACTGCGCTACAAACCCCCGACCCAACACAGGGTTGAGTTTAATACACAGTCGGCACCGAGGAGCAGCACCTGGGGGCCCGGCCTCTGGTACCCACCCAGCACTAACCCACTACCCCATGTACGGGGAGACTCGCCCAGGAGGCCTCTCCCCCTACGCTCATCGGTGTCCCAGCCATCCATGGCGTCTTACCTTGGCACACTGACGTTCCCAGACTTTACGCGCGAGGACAGAGCACAGTACACGGAATTACGCATGTGTTTGGAGACTATGATGTCCGATGTCCACGACGAGTCGTACAAATATGCCATCCTCCTCAAGCATCTCAAGGTGCCCAGAGCGCATAATATAGCGCTGGCATATTCCAACTCAAGCACCCCATACTCCGCGGCTCTGGTGGCCCTCGACCAGCGCTATGGACGCATATGGGATTACGTGATCCAAGAAATACGAGATATCGACCGCCCCCCCCCAGCCAAAGACAATAGAGCACTAGATGACCTCTCTATCAAGGTACAATCCCTTGTGGGGATGCTGGGGTCACAAAAGGAGAAGGGGAGACATGAACTGTATGCAAATTCTAACGTGGAGCGGATACTGGAGAAGCTCCCTCCAGCCCGTCAAGAGCGTTTTCGGCGGCAGAGAGACCACAGTGACCCCAACGGCCCAGAACCATCCCTCCTAGACCTAGCTGATTTCCTCGCCCGGGAAGTTAGCAGTCTACGATTGGACACATTCGTGTGGAGTGGCTCTGACCCTAGAGATGGACCGAGAAGGTTCAACGACAACCGCCGGGCCGTGACAGTTATGCACCAAGCCGAGGTTGAGCCACGGCAGACGAGCCACAACACCCACGTCAAGGAGAAGTGGAAGGCTGTCTGTCAGTACTGTGAAAATGAACATTGGCTGTCTCAATGTGACACCTTCAAGAGGTTGACTGCTGACGAAGTGAGTCAGTGGATCAAAGCGAACTGCCGCTGCTTCCGCTGCGCGCGCAGCCATATGGCAGCCGAGTGCCGCCTGAAGAAAAGATGCGGCAAGTGTGACGGCGCCCACCTAGATGTCCTACATGAGAGCAACAAGCATCCGCCAGGAGGCCAGAGTGTGCCCGTCACGGTGATGTACCAGGCCGAGGCGGTGTCACCACAGACCAGTCCGGAACCCCCCCCCTGGTGTCCTGACTGTTGCAGCAGACACTGGGAGTCACGGTGCTACTCGTACCATCTCGATTCGGTGTCACCACAGACAGGTCACAACCCCCCGGCAAAAGAGGTATGGAAGATCGCCTGTACGTACTGCCGCAGAGGACACTGGCTGGACCAGTGCGACGTGTTCCCGAAACTGACCATCGCCGAAATGGAGCAGTGGATTGCGTCTGACCCCCCACAAGCCGGTCACCGCCGATTCCTGTGCGAGGATAACATGCGAAGAATAGCCCGACGAGGCAACCGACCAACAGGAGTGCTCCACATAGACCCCAAGCATAGCGGGACCCCCCGAGTGCTCATCAAAGTGGTCAGAGTGCTCCTAAGCTACGAGGACAAGGTCATGGACACTTACGCCGTCCTGGATGATGGGTCTGAAAAGACTCTCCTCCTCGCTTCCGCCGCAGCCCAGTTGGGCCTGCGGGGTACAAAAGAAACAATGACAATCCGCACTATTCAGAGAGACCTAAAAACCATAAAGGGCAAGAACGTCTCATTCACGATAGCAGCGGTCGGGCAGCCCGCGAAGCGGTACAGCATTACTAAGGCATTTACAGGCCATGACATAGGCCTGTCAATCTACAACTACCCCATCCCACAGCTGATGGCGAAGTACGCGCACCTATGCAGACTACCTATACCGCTCATCGACGGCGCCACACCGACCCTGCTCATAGGCTCCGACCACGCGGACCTCCTTGTCCCAATCGAGGCGGCCCACATCGGACCTAAAGGATGCCCAGTCGCGGTTCAGACCCGACTGGGGTGGACGCTCCAGGGCCCCCTCTACGGACTTGACAGCCAACCCACGTCTACACGCTGCCTGCACACAAAGGTGAGCGACACAGGCCACTCTCTCGTACAGCCCGTTGAGAGGCTATTGACATTAGACGAGAGGCCTGTGAGAGAACAGTTGGCTCAAGAAGAGGGAGTTCCGAACTCCACCCCCCTCAGCTGCGCTCCAAGCGACGTAGCTGACCTCGAACCCAGCACCCCAAGCTACCTCTTGAGGGGGCGGCCGGACCCGGCCCCTCCTCAGACGGGGCACCGGAAGAACAAGAGGAACAGACGGAGGATGTGGAGACACAGCCAAGCACAGATCAACCAGTCTCGGGCCCGCTTCCTCCTAAGCGACCTACCATCCCGTCCAGCCCGTCAGAAGTGGGTAAAGGACAGGGACAACCTGAAGGTGGACACAGTCGTTATGATCATGGACCAGTCACTACCCCGAGCTGCGTGCGTAAGCAAAGTGATCACTGGCGTCGATGGGAAGGTCAGAGCGGCAGAAGTTATTGTCCAGGGGCGGACCTACACCCGACCCGTGGCGAGGCTGATAGAGTTGCCAGAGCTCCCTGACTCCCCTGATGACGACCATGACCCACTGACTTTGTAGATTGCCCTACTCCTCACAACAGATATTGAGCAGTTGACTGGACTATTAATCTGTCTCCCTTTAACTAATTAGGTGCGGACTAATTAGGAGGCGGCTGTTGTGAAGGGCCAGATTAAACTGAGAATCTACCTTTATTGTTTGATATACTTTGTATATTATTTATATATATACACGGAATATCCCTTTACCTGCGTTCAAACCAGAGTAATATTCGCTCTCCTATTGGACAGCGCCCCCAGGCGCCAGCGCGCAAGCCCCCAACGGCAAGTTCAAAGACAAGTGCAGGCATGTCGGAACATGCCCGGAGTCAGCGTAGTGATACCAGACAAGGACTGAGGTTGGGACTAGATATTCACTTAAGTATAAATACAGCGCAAGGTGCGCACACCGTGCTTAGCTTCGTGTCTTCGTTCAGTACCTTACCCACCTTCACCACGAGTCAACGTGCAGTGAAGTGAGCAACCTTGCGTCTAACAGCATTGAGAACCGCATGCGAATAGAATGGTAAAAGTGTCAGAGTTTAATGAAGTAACGTTGAGTTCGACTTAATCTAATGTGAAGTAAATAGTCGTTCATTTCTTGTATATCGTGCGGCCACAGTTCGTTCGTGTGTAGCATTACCCAGCGGTTCGTCGTGTCTTTAGCTAGTGTACTTAACCAGGGTGTGTGGCCTAAATACGTCGCCCACACCCGAGGAGTCCTAGGCGGAGAACCGTTGGACATGTACACAGGAGAATCGGCGTCGGCGATTGCAGAACCATTACTGGTTGGATTATATTGATTTGGAACGTGGTACCCGGAGAAGAGCATCGTTGATTTCCACTATCGTTTGGGATTCAACCTCGTGAGGATTACAACTCGGGCCGGCCTCGTGGACGGAGGCTGGCTAGCTGTCATCAATGCTGTCGAGCATTTGGATTACAATTATTACTTTGCTGCTGATCAAGGGATTTACAAGGACCGACTCCTATACCTGGAGTCTCTTTATTCCTCATTGAATCAGACGGAGTACCCGAACATTCCTCTACCCTCCAGGCCTTACACCCCCGGAGGGAACCCATTGTCTCCCGGCGGTACCAGTGTTGCCCTATATAGTTGCTACTATACGACAGGTGGTGTCAACTTAGACCCATCGTAGGATTCCTGCTATTCTTAGTGACTCATGCTATTGACTGACTTTACGTATATTCTTCGCCATACAAGCGCGACCCTAATTCTCATTCTGTAACCTAACGTTGCCTAATAATAATAAATTACCCTCAAATACTATTTCTTTGTCAATGCCGTGTTCTTGTGGGTGTTCACCATCTATATTTGATGTACTGTCTGGCCAGTAATTAAAGTACATAACTAGCAGTGGTTTAATCTATCACAATCTTTAATACAGTCAGGGTTTTGTAACCCCTCAGTTACACATATGTTGGATTATGTAATTGGTTTGTCATGACAAACCAATAAAAAATCGCGCGACTGCGGCTTCATCACCCGCTTCGCGGCTGCGTTGCGGGTCCACGACCCTCCGTGCTGCGATAAGGCTTTCAACAGCGGGGATAAGGCTTTCAACAGCGGGGAGAGTATGCTGCTGTGAGCGGCATCACTGAGCGCATCATGGTGTCCGCTGGACGAAGCCAGATACGGTCTTATTATGGGGCTTATGCCGAGAAGCAGTAACACAACAGTGAACACATAGTTGCAATGCATCTGTCAGTCGTACTTAACTATGTGTTCACTGTTGTGTTACTGCTTCTCGGCATAAGCCCCATAATAAGACCGTCTCTGGCTTCGTCCAGCGGACACCATGATGAGCTCAGCGACAGTGTTATTGTGGCCACCGGTTAATTCGCGATTTTTTATTGGTTTGTCATGACAAACCAATTACATAATCCAACATATGTGTAAAGAAACAACATATTCCAGTTAAGGGCGTATTTTTTTAATGATTCGTTACAGCGTAATCAATACTTCCATTTGTATAAATTGCGTTAAACGGAGCTTAGTATTCCTTCTGGCTGAGGAGCGCGTCGCGGCTCATGCGCATGTGCGCGCTCGACCAATCAGAGCAACGCGGAAGGGCATGTTGGTTGCCGAAAGTATTCACATGGCCCAGTGTGGAAAACACTTCAGTATGTCATTACAGCTTTACAGCATTACAGTGGCGTCATGTGGGTAAAATAACAGGGGATGCCAAAAAAAAGTATTAAATTTTCTTTCTTTTTTATATATTTAAGTCAGTCACCATGAATATTGAATATTAATATAATACACCATAATATTGAATATTATGAGTTCTTGGTGCATTAAATGGAGACTTGCGATTAACAGTGAAAAAACACAGATTATGCACTTCAGGAAAAAACACGAACAGCAGATTAGCCATAAATTTCAATTTGGACCAACGCCCCTGATTTACACACATTCTTATAAATATCTTGGTTTCACCTTTAATGAGTACATGTGCTTCATAGAAGGAAGGAAAATAATGTCTGAGTCAGCAGGAAGGGCGCTAGGGGGCGTGTTGAGTAAAATGAAAGTGTGCACTGACCTTGGGTTTTCAACATTTACACAATTATTTGATTCAATGGTGGGTTCTGTTTTATTTTATGCTGCTGGAGTATGGGGTTTTGATGATGCACCTGAATGTAATGCGATCCAGAACCGGGCCATAAGATACTTTTTAGGAGTCCATAAATACACACCAAAAGGGGCTATAGAAGGGGACATGGGGTGGGACTCTTGCTTGGTCAAGCAAAAAGGTGAAATGGTGAGGTTATGGAACCGCCTGGTCCAGCTGCCAAATGGCAGGGTGACAAAAAAGATTTTTAATTGGGACAGAGCACACGGTCATCCCTGGTCAAGAGAGATGTCCATGATTTTTTCTTCTACTGACTTGAGTATGATTTTTATGAACAATTTGCAGTGTAAGGTTCACATAATTAAAACAAAATTATCAACAATCCATCAGGATAAGTGGAAGGTGGAGATTTGGAAAAAACCTAAACGTAGAAAATATGTTGCAATTAAAAAAGAGTATTTTACTGAACCTTATGTAATGTTAAACTTAAAGAGAAGACGGAGGTCTCTGTGTGCCCAGTTGAGGTCTGGCACCCTGCCATTGGCTGTGGAAGTGGGTAGATTCCAGGGTAAACCTGAGGAGGAGCGGTTGTGTGTTCTGGGAGTGGTGGAGGATGAATATCATTTTGTTTTTTATTGCCCTTTGTACACCACTTTGAGGAGGGCTTTATTTGAGAAAATTCAAATTGTAAACCCAGATTTGTTTTGGCAGTCTGAGAGTTGTATGTTGAGTTGTTTTTTGTGGAGGACATCTTCGGTTTTGCAGGATTTTTGGAGAAGGCATGGCACCTGAGACAAAACACACTGTATCCAATATAATTGTATTTGAATTCGCCTTGTTTTTCTGTTTATTTACATTGAGTACAGCTTGTGTTATATTACGTTTTCTTGTATTTTTTTTATGGCCATCTTGGTCTATGTCATTTGTTAAGTAATTGGTAAAGTATATTATTATATACTTATTGTTATGTGTCTTGTAAGCCCATATGGGCTGGGCATACATCTGTATGTAAGACACGAAAATAAAAAATATCAAATCAAATCAAAATCACCATGTACACTATACAGTATGGCTCTGCGGCCAGTCAAACTTTTTTTTTATTTATTTAACAGATTGCAGAATGGGTACAATACAGTACGGCTCAATACACACAATTTTAGAAGGGGATGCAGACCAGAGAAAGATGTTTGTCTTGTTTACATCAGGGTCCCCCATTTTCAATTCATAGTGACATTTATGACATACAAGACATCATGACATTTATGGCATAGGGACATACACAACATACATGACATTTATGGCATAGGGACATGCATGACATACAGGGGGGACCCTGATGTAAACAAGATGAAAGTCTTTCTCTGGTCTGCATCCCCTTAACAATTGTATGTATTGAACTGTACTGTACCCATTCTGCAATCTGTTAATAAACTAATCAATCAATCAGGTATTTAGTACTGTTACATTTGTGACATATACGATATTCAAATATACAGTACTGTTACCCATAGATCCTGACAGAGTATATACATATGATGGGGAGGGGACTGTAGAATTTTTCATATTTAAGCCAAATAATATATATAATATATTTCTCCCTCCCTCGCTCGCTCTCTCTCTCCCTCTCTTTCTGAATATTACACACACACAACACAAATATATATATACACACACACAGTGGTTGTCTGCAGGAGGTTTGATTATGAATCAGAGAGAGAGATAGATGGATAGAGATATGGCCTGATGTCGCCGTCGGAGCGTTTCTCAGCGTCTTGCAAGATATTGCTGACATGGCAGAACATACATGTATCAAACAGGCAGTACAGTATGAGTCGGCGCCGCCCCATCAACACAATAACACAGTATGATATGACACGGCAGAATATACAGTATGGCTCCCCACACACACACACAGCGGCATCACTTATGAAAAGTTATTAGGTACTCACACAGTCACCATTGTTGCAGCTGACGCTGCAAAGTAAAGTAAAGCAACGTCCACAATCACAAAGTTCTCCAAGTCCTGTGGGTATTCGGGTATTCTCCTAAACTGGCTTCCTATACATTTTAGAATTAATCTCAAAGTCCTGGTGCTCACTTTCAGAGCTCTGCACGGCCAGGCACCAGAATATTTAACTGACCTGCTGGAACCATATGTGCCCAGCAGGACCCTGAGGACAGCTGACCAGGATCTGTTGGTCATTCCGCGCACCAGGCTGATCACCAAAGGTGACAGAGCCTTTCGGTCTGTAGCGCCTAGACTCTGGAATGCCCTTCCTCGTGGCCTAAGAGCTGTAGCGTCTGTTGACATTTTTTAAAATCAGCTAAAAACATTACTGTTTAAACAGGCCTTTGGGTAATGTTTGAGCTTCTTCAGGTATAGAATATGTCTTTTTTGTTTTGTTTCTCTGTGATTCATTGTGTTTTGTTCTGTCTTATCTCTTGAATGGTTCTTGCTTTTTATTTTATTTTATTTCTGCTGTATGTAAAGCACTTTGTGAGTTGTCTCTGTGAAAAGTGCTATATAAATAAACTTTACTTACTTACTAAACTCTTCTGCAGCTGAGCGAATTTCAGGTCTCCTCAATGAATTAATCCGAGAGAGGAATCCGAATTTCAATCAATCAAACAATGCTGTTTGTTTAGACATTAACACTTCGATCGCCATGGGTTAAATTTATAATTTACCATCCCTCGCCAGCTCTATTTGTCTATGGAGAAGTTCCCCTTCTTTGCAGGGCTATACCTTTTTAAATTCTATTGCTAAATTGCCATTATTATGGCCCATTCAATGTCCTATATGTATTGTTCAGGGTGTAGCAACGTTAAACTTTTTCATTCACATATTCATACTAAAATATGGTCTTAAGTATAAGTATATGGAAGCAAATGAGTGCCATAAGTATTTGAATTTAATCAGACACCGCATTTATAGCATTGAAAATAATTACTTTGAAAACATGTATAATAACTTTGAAAACATGTATCTGAATTTTTTCAGACACCGCATTTATAGTTCCAGACACCGCATTTATAGTTTCAGACACCGAATTTATAGCATTGCAAATAAATACTTTGAAAATCATGTATCTGAATTTTTTTGCTCAGAGTTTACCAAAAATGCAGTGTTAATAAAAAAATTCGAATGCATAATAAAATTCAATGTAAAAATGCAGTGTTCATTAAAAAATTCGATGCATAATTGCGGTGTATATAATTCGATGTCAAAAATTGCGGTGTGTGGATTTCGACGTAAAAAACCCAACATCCGGGTTACCCAGACAGGATAAAGCAATCGAGCTGGATGTGATCGAACTGACTTCTGGCCTATCACTGCACGGCTTTGTCAGTCATGTGATCACAACAACCCAGGAAGCCGGGCTGCCTGTACGTTAATGCCAAGCAAGCAGTGCAAAAATGCTTCCGCATTCGTCACCGCACGCTAGTGCGGTAAAGCGCCCTTCTTTTCAGACAAATGCTACCGTGCGTGCACCGGCGGCGGCGTGCTCGCTCAGGTGCGTGCGCCGGCGTGCTCGCGCGAGGTGCCCGCGCATGCGACACGAGCGGAGCTCAATATATATAAGTCACCGCCCCTAAATTCAGTATCTAGCAATAGCTCAATTGGCAAGGACACATGGCTGTGGATCCTATGGCTTGTTTGCTGGCGAGTTCGAATCCCATCGAAAATATTTTTTAACGTGATTTTTTTTTAACGTGTATTCTTTCGCCGATTAAGGTTAGGCATTGTTTCGGAGTTGGTTAAGGTTAGAACGGTTAAGTTTAGGCGCTGTTAAGGAGCTGGTTAAGGTTAGAGTTTGTCAAAGAGAATGGCAATATAATTTCTATGGTTAAGGTTAGGCATGGTTTCGGAGTTGGTTAAGGTTAGAACGGTTAAGTTTAGGCGTTGTTAAGGAGCTGGTTAAGGTTAGAGTTTGTCAAAGAGAATGGCAATAGACAGCCTATTTCCGCGCGACCTGGGCGCTGGGCGGCGGAAAATGAAAGGCGCATTACTGCATGCCACTACGGTAAGTTTTTGCACTGCTTGCTTGGCATAAAGCTACACGCAGCCGGGCTCCGGTAATAGTCAGTTAGTTGAAGTTCTGTGTTGCAATACACGTTCAACGATGTCAACAAAACGGTATCTTATTACCGCTTTCCTCCCGACGACAAAGAGAAGAGAAGGTGGCTGAAGCCTGAAGTTGATACAGTAAGTTTGATCTCAATGATAAACAATAATTAACAGGTAGGCTAACGGCAGGCACCACTACGAATTGAAAATGGGGGACCCTGATGTAAACAAGACGAAAGTCTTTCTCTGGTCTGCATGATTGCATCCCCTTAACAATTGTGTGTATTGAGCCGTACTGTATTGTACCCATTCTGCAATCTGTTAAATAAAGTTTTCAATCATTCATTCAGGCTAGGCTAACATTAGGTACTACTACTAGTTAGGTAACGTTAGCTAGAATCCAAATCGAAAATCAAGAATCCAAATCAAAAGTCTTATATAAGGTTATGAGATGAACATGTATGTTATGTAGGTTATGAAATGAATATGTATGTAATAAAAACGCAGCTCAACGTATACATTTGATCTAGAACCCCGTTTGTTGTCCCCTAACTGTTATATGAAGATGGCCGGCGGTCTCGTGACAACCAGAATACAAAACATTACCTGTTGTTATTGTTAAGTCGCTATCTTGTGATAGTAATATGGTCGTGGTGTGAATTACCTCTAAATTAAAGTATTTTTGGATGACACAACACAGTAATAAGAAGGATGGCAAGTGTATGATGGCATGCATGTACAATAATGCTGTGTATACCCTAATTATATTTATTCTTAATGTACTGTATATATATCCACATGTGTTTGTACATATAACTGCATATAAACCTTTTACATATCTGTAGATACTACTATATCTGTACATATCCCTTACCTACTCTTACTAGTTACGCTGCTGGCCAGTATGACTACCATAGTGTCTTTATACCTGCTGTATCAATGTACATAATAATAATACAACTCTGTACATACATATGATCTGATTAGCATTATTACTCAGTAGTACTGATTTATATATTTTAAACAATATAATGAATTAAGGTTTTGTTTTATTTGTCACATAAGGTATATGTACATTACAGTGAAACACTTGGTTCTGTATGAGCCTCCTGAGATTGTGCTTCATAGAAGTTTTTCTAGAAGTTAGACATCTCTTTGATCCAATGACCTTGTAGTAGACAGAAATCTATTTGTTTGTTTCTTCATATCACAGTTTACAATTTATTTTATTTTTGCAGGCATGACTTCACCCCAACATCCCCTGAGTGGAACATGGAAAGAGTGTTGACCTTGATGTTTATCGTTGTCTTTCAACCATATTGTTTGTTACTGTTTAATAAATTGTTTGTTACTGTTGATGTTTAATAAATGTTTATCGTCGTCTTTCAACACCCTGCCTCAGACTCCTATCCATGGTAACTCCCAGCTATTACTAAAGTTGATTTCAAGACATGACTCGGGGGCGTTCCAAGGGTGCGTTCCAGCAGAGGTGTTCATTGACTCCAGTGTTTATTATGTATTTTCACAGCAGAAAAACACTCAAGTTATTCCTTTCTTCCGTTCAGAATCAGCCAGCCTGTTGTATATTGAACAGCCCAGTATATGTATTAGGGATGCACAGTATGGACGTTTTTTCAGCCGATAACGGATCACTACCTGCTGCTCATGGCGAATACTGATAACTTCATAACCTGTAGTTTATACACAACTGAGGGTCTACAGATCTAAAGGACAACAACCAATCAGAGCACTTGTCTGCCATAAAAACATAATACATCTGTAAAATAACAAGGGAACAAAGGTGAATTGTGCCACATTTATTTTAAACGTGTTTTATGTTTACTCTGGTGTTTAAATTTCTGTGAATATAGTTTGTATTATGTACTGTTTACATTTTGTACAATCGTCGTTTCTGTAAATGAGGGAAACCTCAGAGGCTTACGATTTTAAATAAAGGTTGAAATGAAAGAATTTGGTTATAGAAAAAGACCTAACCTCTCTTTCTCAGTCATCAGATAGAACATGCTCACAACATTGAACAGCAGCAATGTAGATCTCACAGACTGGGATGCAGCTCGTAGGTCAACAGCTTCTCTTAAAGCAGCCATTAGTCCATCAGTCAGTGGGCTCTCTGTGTTTGGGACAATGACACTAGAGTGGCCATCAGGAGCAAATCCACTGTTCTCCCACTCAATCTGAGGAATATCCACACCCTAAAAACAACAGAAATAGAAAGCCTTATTTGTGGTATTAATTATCTTGATAGACAGCAGCAGTAAGGTGGGCACTTATGGCTTTTGAAATCTGTATGCTCCTACTCATTTATCTTTCTGTTTTCACATACTGTAACTCATTTTCTAGGACTATAAGCCCTAAACCACTGCCCATGTTGTTTAGCAAATGTTCATGGCTCTTATTCTGACCTACACTTTTGTAATTCACTCAGCATATGAATTGTTCCCACATGTAAGAGAAATTACATTTTCTCATCAGGAAACCTTTCTTATGCATTTGACACATCCCAACTTTTGCCATACAGTATAACTATGCTATAGTTCAAATATTTTCACCTATTTACCTTGCTGTCAGATAGCCCTTTCTGGTGGGGAACAGGCTTTCGTCCCAGCTCCCACAGCTGATTTGGGGTCATATGGCCTTCTGTTCTTATAGGATGATTTGCCCAGCCACTGCGGAATGTGTCCAGGTCATCGTGAAGCCGTGGCAGGAACACATAATGGCAACAGAAGAGGTGTGTAGCATTGCCAATGTTGAGGAACCCCTCTTCTTCAAGGTAGTGTACTGTAGAGCATCATAGTAGATGACTGTAACAGCTGTCCACATGTCTCGCCATAGCCTCTCTATCCTGGAAAATTGCGAGTTTACCAGAACATTTTAAAGTTAAAGGACGGAATGGCAATATTTGCATTTGTGGCAGATTTGACATGGAATTATTATGTATGTATAATAAACAACTGATCATGTAAGATCTCAGCAGTTTCTTTTGTTGAGAAAAGGTTTCCATCAACAACAAATGCACAGATGGATTTTATTTTAAATGCAATCCAATGATCAGATGTTCAATGTGTGTATTTCTTTATCTACCCTTTCATGAGTCATTATTGTCAGTCCAAAACAAGAGATTATGTTTTTGTAACATGTTTCTAAAACATTATCTCGTGTTATTTACATACTAAGACAATAGGTGTGACATACAAATGTAATTCGACACACACTGCCCAGCAAAAAATTTACATTTTTATTTTTGCAGCAAGGAAGAGATTGTTTAATTTGCATGATGAAGAGGTCACAGTTAAGTACCCTTTGACTGACATCAACTCCCACCGTAGAGAGGAATTTTACCTCACACTATTGCAAATAACAGTACTGCTTCTAGTAGGTATATGTGTAGCAAACAGTACAGTTCTGGCATGGCAGCAGTAAGATGGTGTCTTTCAACTAGCTTATATACAATATAATATATACAATAAATTCACCAAACACTACACAATACCAATGCTGTAGACTGATGAAAATATAATTTATTTATCTGGCCTTCTTCCAAGAATCTGTCAAGAAGTTTGGTTTCCCTCTTAGGTAAATATTTCCTGAGGCAGTGGGGGGCCATTGAAACCAACACTTAATGTGGTCTTTGTTGTAATTGTTGGTATATTTTAGGGTACGAGCTGATCAGGGGGTGGAAAATGTGGACGTTCCACGTCTCATGTTTACAGTCCGTGGCACTGGAAGGGGCAGCTTTATATCTGGCAAGAGTGTTCACAACCAACGGTAAGCCCAAAAGATCAGAGATTGCTAGTTGAAAGACACCATCTCACTGCTGCCATGCCAGAACTGTACTGTTTGCTACACATATACCTACTAGAAGCAGTACTGTTATTTGCAATAGTGTGAGGTAAAATTCCTCTCTACGGTGGGAGTTGATGTCAGTCAAAGGGTACTTAACTGTGACCTCTTCATCATGCAAATTAAACAATCTCTTCCTTGCTGCAAAAATAAAAATGTACAGTTTTTGCTGGGCAGTGTGTGTCGAATTACATTTGTATGTCACACCTATTGTCTTAGTATGTAAATAACACAAGATAATGTTTTAGAAACATGTTACAAAAACATAATCTCTTGTTTTGGACTGACAATAATGACTCATGAAAGGGTAGATAAAGAAATACACACAATAAACATCAGATCATTGGATTGCATTTAAAATAAAATCCATCTGTGCATTTGTTGTTGCTGGAAACCTTTTCTCAACAAAAGAAACTGCTGAGATCTTACATGATTAGTTGTTTATTATACATACATAATAATTCCATGTCAAATCTGCCACAAATGCAAATATTGCCATTCCCTGTCCTTTAACTTTAAAATGTTCTGGTAAACTCGCAATTTTCCAGGATAGAGAGGCTATGGCGAGACATGTGGACAGCTGTTACAGTCATCTACTATGATGCTCTACACTACCTTGAAGAAGAGGGGTTCCTCAACATTGGCAATGCTACACACCTCTTCTGTTGCCATTATGTGTTCCTGCCACGGCGACGATGACCTGGACACATTCCGCAGTGGCTGGGCAAATCATCCTATAAGAACAGAAGGCCATATGACCCTAAATCAGCTGTGGGAGCTGGGACGAATCCATCACCCAATTCCAGTTTCTGATAACATGGAGGTAACTTTGTCCAATTTTTACAACTTCAATGCTTTCAATAGTATTGATCCCTCAGCCACTCAAAAACTGAAACCGCTATCCATGCTCTTGCAAACACCTACCAGACTCCATTGAACTTCCCCTGTATTTTCATCCCAGAGCACCCTTTTAAGAGAGCATACTGTAGGTGGCTATAAAGCCTGTTCCCCACCAGAAAGGGCTATCTGACAGCAAGGTAAATAGGTGAAAATATTTGAACTATAGCATAGTTATACTGTATGGCAAAAGTTGGGATGTGTCAAATGCATAAGAAAGGTTTCCTGATGAGAAAATGTAATTTCTCTTACACGTGGGAACAATTCATATGCTGAGTGAATTACAAAAGTGTAGGTCAGAATAAGAGCCATGAACATTTGCTAAACAACATGGGCAGTGGTTTAGGGCTTATAGTCCTAGAAAATGAGTTACAGTATGTGAAAACAGAAAGATAAATGAGTAGGAGCATACAGATTTCAAAAGCCATAAGTGCCCACCTTACTGCTGCTGTCTATCAAGATAATTAATACCACAAATAAGGCTTTCTATTTCTGTTGTTTTTAGGGTGTGGATATTCCTCAGATTGAGTGGGAGAACAGTGGATTTGCTCCTGATGGCCACTCTAGTGTCATTGTCCCAAACACAGAGAGCCCACTGACTGATGGACTAATGGCTGCTTTAAGAGAAGCTGTTGACCTACGAGCTGCATCCCAGTCTGTGAGATCTACATTGCTGCTGTTCAATGTTGTGAGCATGTTCTATCTGATGACTGAGAAAGAGAGGTTAGGTCTTTTTCTGTAACCAAATTTTTTCATTTCAACCTTTATTTAAAATGAGGTTTCCCTCATTTACAGAAACGACGATTGTACAAAATGTAAACAGTACACAATACAAACTATATTCACAGAAATTTAAACACCAGAGTAAACATAAAACATGTTTAAAATAAATGTGGCACAATTCACCTTTGTTCCCTTGTTATTTTACAGATGTATTATGTTTTTATGGCAGAAAAGTGCGCTGATTGGTTGTTGTCCTTTATATCTGTAGACCCTCAGTTGTGTATAAACTACAGGTTATGAAGTTATCAGTATTCGCCATGAGCAGCAGGTAGTGATCCGTTATCGGCTGAAAAAACGTCCATACTGTGCATCCCTAATACATATACTGGGCTGTTCAATATACAACAGGCTGGCTGATTCTGAACGGAAGAAAGGAATAACTTCAGTGTTTTTCTGCTGTGAAAATACATAATAAACACTGGAGTCAATGAACACCTCTGCTGGAACGCACCATTGGAACGCCCCCGAGTCACGTCTTGAAATCAACTTTAGTAATAGCTGGGAGTTACCATGGATAGGAGTCTGAGGCAGGGTGTTGAAAGACGACGATAAACATTTATTAAACATCAACAGTAACAAACAATTTATTAAACAGTAACAAACAATATGGTTGAAAGACCACGATAAACATCAAGGTCAACACTCTTTCCATGTTCCACTCAGGGGATGTTGGGGTGAAGTCATGCCTGCAAAAAGAAAATAAATTGTAAACTGTGATATGAAGAAACAAACAAATAGATTTCTGTCTACTACAAGGTCATTGGATCAAAGAGATGTCTAACTTCTAGAAAAACTTCTATGAAGCACAATCTCAGGAGGCTCATACAGAACCAAGTGTTTCACTGTAATGTACATGTACCTTATGTGACAAATAAAACAAAACCTTAATTCATTATATTGTTTAAAATATATAAATCAGTACTACTGAGTAATAATGCTAATCAGATCATATGTATGTACAGAGTTGTAGTATTATTATGTACATTGATACAGCAGGTATAAAGACACTATGGTAGTCATACTGGCCAGCAGCGTAACTAGTAAGAGTAGGTAAGGGATATGTACAGATATAGATATAGTAGTATCTACAGATATGTAAAAGGTTTATATGCAGTTATATGTACAAACACATGTGGATATATATACAGTACATTAAGAATAAATATAATTAGGGTATACACAGCATTATTGTACATGCATGCCATCATACACTTGCCATCCTTCTTATTACTGTGTTGTGTCATCCAAAAATACTTTAATTTAGAGGTAATTCACACCACGACCATATTACTATCACAAGATAGCGACTTAACAATAACAACAGGTAATGTTTTGTATTCTGGTTGTCACGAGACCGCCGGCCATCTTCATATAACAGTTAGGGGACAACAAATGGGGTTCTAGATCAAATGTATACGTTGAGCTGCGTTTTTATTACATATTACATACATATTCATTTCATAACATACATGTTCATCTCATAACCTTATATAAGACTTTTGATTTGGATTCTTGATTTTCGATTTGGATTCTAGCTAACGTTACCTAACTAGTAGTAGTACCTAATGTTAGCCTAGCCTGAATGAATGATTGAAAACTTTATTTAACAGATTGCAGAATGGGTACAATACAGTACGGCTCAATACACACAATTGTTAAGGGGATGCAATCATGCAGACCAGAGAAAGACTTTCGTCTTGTTTACATCAGGGTCCCCCATTTTCAATTCGTAGTGGTGCCTGCCGTTAGCCTACCTGTTAATTATTGTTTATCATTGAGATCAAACTTACTGTATCAACTTCAGGCTTCAGCCACCTTCTCTTCTCTTTGTCGTCGGGAGGAAAGCGGTAATAAGATACCGTTTTGTTGACATCGTTGAACGTTTATTGCAACACGGAACACAGAACTTCAACTAACTGACTATTACCGGAGCCCGGCTTCCTGGGTTGTTGTGATCACATGACTGACAAAGCCGTGCAGTGATAGGCCAGAAGTCAGTTCGATCACATCCAGCTCGATTGCTTTATCCTGTCTGGGTAACCCGGATGTTGGGTTTTTTACGTCGAAATCCACACACCGCAATTTTTGACATCGAATTATATACACCGCAATTATGCATCGAATTTTTTAATGAACACTGCATTTTTACATTGAATTTTATTATGCATTCGAATTTTTTTTATTAACACTGCATTTTTGGTGAACTCTGAGCAAAAAAATTCAGATACATGATTTTCAAAGTATTTATTTGCAATGCTATAAATTCGGTGTCTGGAACTATAAATGCGGTGTCTGAAAAAATTCAGATACATGTTTTCAAAGTTATTATACATGTTTTCAAAGTAATTATTTTCAATGCTATAAATGCGGTGTCTGATTAAATTCAAATACTTATGGCACTCATTTGCTTCCATATAAGTATGTTTTTATCGTTTTCTGCAGCTTTCTCCAGAACTTGATTTATTGCTCCAAATGCATTATATTGATGATGAAATACAGTTTGATAGCAATCGGCGCGAGATAAAAAAATGTCAACTGGACGTGGTTCTAGAAGTTACTACGTATCATCTGATGATGACCGGATGGGCGGGGGGGGGCGTTTATAATTCCGTGGGCAACGTTATACCATTAATCTAGTGTGGGTCATATGTTCATCAGATCAGTTAGTATAGAAGACGTTAGAAAATAACGCTGAATCTTACCGTGGCTTCCTCGCGCCGCTGGCAGATGAGCGTGGAACAGATTTTTTTTCTATTATGGGATGTAGAAATGCCCGATCCATTTCCAGGTTGTATAATAGTATATACGTCCAAATAACGTTGTTTATTGAGTTAGGGCGAGCGATCTATTATCCAGTGTTTCAAGATGGAGTCGCGGGAGCTATAGCGAGTGGTCGGACCACATATGGAGTGAGCACTTCCGGTTCAAAGGGTAATTTCCGGTTGGCGATCTGCCGATCGGCCACCAGATGGCGCTCTTGAACCGCTAGAGAGTTGAGTGGAGCTTTGCAGTGTGTCTCAGGGCTGCGGAGGGGAAATATGATTTCGATCACAGATTTTTGAAATATTGATATCAAAGACGAGTTACGGTGTCTTCGGCAGAATGATCATGGCTAGGAATGACGTCTTAACACGTTCTCGGCGATCATAGTGTTAAGACTCACATAACGTTAGCTAGCTATCTCCTGGGTTCCATCGTATTGTTTTGATTCGAACATGGCCGCGAGGCATGTATATTTTCCCCAACGCAGTTTCACAGAGGCGATGACGTCGTCACGTTTAGCTTTTAATGTGATTTGATTGGTCAATCGGTGGAAACGTTCTGGACCTGCCCCACCTCCAGGGCGTTTTAAGGTGTGGGAATCGCTTTGCCTAGCTCGAATCTTATTGGCTATTATTGGTTTTGGACTCCACAAGCATGAATCACATGGTGGATGCTAGAGAAAGACACCTCCCCTCTGCCTCCTCTGCTGCAGTGAGCACAGAGTGACTGCCTCTGCTCAGTGAGTCTGACAGTGTGTTAGTGAGAAGGAGAAGAGGGAGACATTTATAAAAAAAAAAAATTATAACACAGATGAAAAATAATGATTTTTTATTATTATTGTAAACTATATAAAAAAAAATATTATTTTTATAAAGAAAAATTCTTCTTTCATATTTCATATTAATTCATATTTTAATAATGGGGACGCCTGGCTTCCCTTGGCTTCCAGGAGGATTCACCACTGCAGCATTATCAGTCCATCAACAATCATAAGAATAATAGTAATATTCGACCGTTCTTTTTAAATTAAAAACTACTTCCAAGAGCCTTTGACCTGCACAGAAGCCTCTGTCAGAGAGAAGCAGTACTAACATAGACACAGTTTTCATTGACAACAACAGTTGTGTTTCTGTCGCTCTGAGGAGTAAGACAGACGGTGTGGATGTTCCTGGGACAATATGTCATTGGTATAAGATTGAACACACATTGTTCTAGTGTTTTACATACTGGGATCATAGGAACTTTCTGACCTCAGTATGGGGTGACCAGCCAAAAGCCAAGCTAGTTAACAAACATGTGGTGTACACACTGGAGGGGGAAACTGCTTCTGGTATGGACTCATATTTTTATGTGGACACTAGTGATTTTAACTAATGGCACACATATTGTCCTGAATTTCCCCAAGGGGATCAATAAAGGAATATTTTATCTCATGTCAACATTCCTAACTAACTATTTAGTCATTATTGTGTATATTGACGAGTAATGGCCTTACTAATGATGAAACTATCAAAACATTATAGGGTTGGAATCAATTCACTTCAAATTCAATCAATTAAAATTTAAACAAATTGTTTACTTTCTGATGATAGAACATCCATTCACATTTACTTGTCATTAGGTTGGATAGTGTTGGGGAAAATGTGTATAGGAGGTGAACTAGTTTAATATGGGTCAACTAAGCAGTGCTGAAAGACGGTCTGGCTGACGTTCTTAAAACAACTTGGACAGATGGACATTTCAGTACGGCACGTTGTGTGCTTGTAATCTCGTACATCATATCGCTTTCATATCTTGTTCTTTTCTCTCTGTCATACATACACATATACACGCACACATCTCATCTTTATCTCTTTCATATACACACAAACCTCACTAATCTGAACTCTCTCTTTCACACACACACATATACTCTTTCACATTCACACACGCACACACACTCATTTTCACATTCACACACACACATATACTCTTTCACACTCACACACACACACTCATTTTCTCTTTCACTAATCTTGACTCCAGACTCCAGCTTTGTCTCAGGACGATAAACCTTTAGACTTATCTTCTGTTTTTATTCTCTCTTCTATGTTAAATCTATGTGTCATCTTAATGTACGTCATGTCATATCTGATAATATGTTACGTCATCATATCTGTCATGTCGGGGCAGGGCTGGGAAGGTATTATCTGGGGGAACGGGGGGTTGGGGAGTCAGAGTGTTTTCCTTCAACTGTGGTGACCGTCTACTGAGCCATAGCTTTTGCTGTTAAAACTTCTTTTCCTAAATAAATTACCTACTTGTTAAAATTGGAAATATCGTCTCCTGCTGTGTTAAACAACCATCAGCCACAACATTTGGTGACCCTTGACCTGTAGACCGCCCTGCCGGGCCCCCTCACACGGCCAGCTCCGGACCTCTCCCGTAGAAATTCTGGCGGTGTCGACAAACAAACACAGGTGAGCATTTTTGCTTTTGATTAGAATGTCCGTAAGAGATTCTGCGGGAGGAAAAAGTTGAGCTGACTGTGTGACGAGGTCTGGATGGACGGCTAAAACGAACACGAGTGGTGAGGTGTTTACACTAGGGCGAATCCTCTTTTAACAGGCTATAAGTGCGCCACTAATCAATTTTTAATTGCATGTTTTCGACCTCTGGTCAAATTTTTCTCCATCTGCTCAAACTTCTCCCTGATCCCTTTACGACACTCTCCACATTCCCCACTTCCTTGTTATAACTGTGCCTTCTGTCCTCTGTAGATAAGACTCTCGATTTTCAAAACAAAAACCGGTGCCGCTCTGCTGTTATTCAAAACACACTATTACAGCTGGCATTCTCTGTGTCAAACTAATTACGTTTACGGATACACTATTGTTCGTTTTCTTATTGGCTTGTGAAGTTGTTGCTACAGAGAGGCTAGCTGTGATAATATGAGCAGAGAGTAAAAAACAATTTGGGCAGCGTGAGACGAGACTCTAGCTTGTTTGCACTATTGGGCCTACACACACACACACACATTCCTGTGTCACAATATACATTGCTTAAAAAGTTAGCTATTATACACCCCAATAGGACGCACCAGGTTGGGAAAAAAAGTAAACTGTTTGGATCAGAGATCAGGCCCCTGATCTCTCTCTCTCTCTCTCTCTCTCTCTCTCTCTCTCTCTCTCTCTCTCTCTCTCTCTCTCTCTCTCTCTTCTTTCGTACATGTATAGAAACTATATTGGTCGCAAAGATAACTGTAACAAGGGTTCCATGCACGAAACACTAAAAACGCATGTTTTTTAATAAACTCTTGATTAAAGACACACAGCCCAGTTTAAAGGAGCAATCAGCGATATTTGGAAAATAACTCATTCTGGGCGTTGAGCCAGCTGAGAAGTCTGGGCGTTGAGCCAGCTAAGGAGTCTGGGCGTTGTGCCAAGAGAGATAGCTCTCTCTCTCTCTCTCTCTCTCTCTCTCTCTCTCTCTCTCTCTCTCTCTCTCTCTCTCTCTCTCTCTCTCTCTCTCTCTCTCTCTCTCTCTCTCTCTCTCTCTCTCTCTCCTGGGTTTGCTGACCCCTGTTGGTAAGCCAAGGTGTAGCATACAAACTCATCACATCTCTTTCTCTCTTGGGTTTGCTGACCCCTGGTGGTAGAAAACACACACACACACACACCGACATACACACATACACACACACACACACACACACACACACAGTCACACACACGCACACA
The DNA here is from genome assembly GCF_963971535.1 of Notolepis coatsorum. Classification (NCBI taxonomy): domain Eukaryota; kingdom Metazoa; phylum Chordata; class Actinopteri; order Aulopiformes; family Paralepididae; genus Notolepis; species Notolepis coatsorum. The sequence goes on from NC_140169.1 coordinate 59,681,670, forward strand.
CACACAGTCACACACACACACACACACAGTCACACACACACACACACACAGTCACACACACACACAAACACAGTCACACACACACACACACACACACACACACAGACACACACACACACACCGACATACACACATACACACACACACACACACACACACAGTCACACACACACACACACAGTCACACACAGACACACACAGACACACACACACAGACACACAGACACACACAGTCACACAGACACACACACCGACACACACGTCTGTGCAAAGACACAGACACACACAGACACACACAGACATACACACACACACACACACACACAAACACACACACACACACCGACACACACACACACACACAGTCACACACACACACAGTCACACACACACACACACACAACACAGTCACACACACACACACACACAGACACACACACACACACACACACACAGACACACACACACCGACACACACACACACACACACACATTCCTGTGTCCCGGTAGACAGCGGGTTGTGACGCACACACACACAGTCACACACACACAGTCACACACACACACACACAATCACACACAAACACACACACACACACCGACATACACACATACACACACACACACACACACACACAGACACACACACCGACATACACACACACACACACACACACACACACACAGTCACACACAGACACACACACACCGAGTTGTAGTAGCGTTGTAGTTGTAGATCTAGGTTAACTGTGTCCTGGAGTAGTAGTTGTAGAGTAGAACCAGGTTAACTGTGTCCTGGAGTGGTAGATCCAGGTTAACTGTGTCCTGGAGTAGTAGTTGTAGTTGTAGATCCAGGTTAACTGTGTCCTGGAGTAGTAGTTGTAGAGTAGGAGTAGTAGTTGTAGAGTAGTAGTAGTAGTTGTAGAGTAATAGTAGATCCAGGTTAACTGTGTCCTGGAGTAGTAGTTGTAGAGTGGCTGAAGTACAACCACACACACACACACACACACAACACAATAAACACACACACACACTAAACAACGATGCATACAGCAGAGGACATACTGTTAGACCGGAACCCGCTCATAAAGAACCTAATTCTCAAAGTAGGTGTCCGTTGGCAGAGGCGTACAAAGGCCGGGGACACAAAATGGTCTTCCGGAGGTACTTTTGATCTCGACGTATGCGAAGAGATGAATGTAATGATTCGTAACCACAAGCCAGGCGACAACAGCAAAAAGAGGTTGAAAAAGAGGACAGAAGAGTTGGGGGTAATGAAGCTCTACGCCCAGAAGGGGAGAGCATACAGGCAGGAAGCTTTAGCGCTAAATCAGGGAGAGACGGATATAGGGAAACCAACATCCCCACCTTATGTCACGCAATTGCCGGTGGGCACTGTGACAATAAGAGGAGAATATGAGGAGACGGAATTAGGGACCCCCGCTAGGTCAGAAACCCCCGCTAGGTCAGAAACCTCCGCTAGATCAGAGACCTCCCTTAGGCGAGATACCCCCCCCAAACTGACCCTGCAGGATCTCTATCCGAAAGTCCTGGCGGCATATGGCGAGACAGTATGTCGGAAGTTGTATACTACAGAGGAAGAGGAGGTAGAGAACCTGGGCAGGCAGAGGGAGGGAGTCGGGAGGAAGATAGAGGAAGAGCCCCGTCAGAGTGTGGCACAGCAGACATCAGAGAAACACGGAGCGTGTGGCCACACTAAACTGTTGAATGAGGAGGAAGATGAGAATGACACGAAACCAGGACAGGAGAAAGGAAACATTACAGGAACCCTGACTTTCGCCCCTACATTCGTGGGAAGTGTGACAAGCACAGGCCAGTTTCCCCTGCTAATAAAGGGGAACGATATCTTTCACATGCCATGGTCACCTCTAGACATCGATGGTTTAATAGTAAGACTACCGGACCTTTCAGAAGGAGCCTCCAGGTGGATCACGCAGTTTGAGGAAAATACGTCATCTTTTCTGCTAGCAGTGGGTGACGTCAAATCCCTGTTGACGCGTTTGCTAGGAGTTGGTGCCTGCCGGGACATCATGGGTGATACATCGATGCGAGTGGCATGCGACACGCAGGCCCATGATGGAGACATATTCAACGCGCATAGAGCGGCGTTGTGGTACAAACTCAGGAATCAATATCCATCACGTATTAATCCGGCAAAACTGGCAGGCAACCCCATAATGGAGACGGAAGGGCCTGGCGCCTATGTGAACAAAGTACTGAAGGAGTGGAGAGGTGAGCTAGGACACAACCCAGAAATTGACCCGTTGCAGAGAGCGATGTTTAGAGAAAGTGTGATGAGAGGGCTTCCAGAGGTGGTTAAGAATAGACTGGAAGACGTGGTGGGGTTAATGGACATGACTTATCCTTTGTTCTGTGCACATGTAACACATAGTGTGGAGAAGCAAAGGGCTCAGGAGCAGAAAGTCAGGGATCAGGATAGAAATGACGCAAGGAAGTTAACTCAGCAACAACTGCAGCCCCAAAGGAGGTTGCAGGCAGTAATGGTGTCATCTGCTACCTCTCCACCCATGCAGGACCAGGGACCCCCGCCTGCACCTCAGGTAGTGAGAAGCTATGGCTATAGTTCACAGAACCAGGCGTCCAGGCGGCAGGCAGGGAATGGGCAATCAGGCCCACGGTTTACACAGGGACCGGGGAACGAACAACAGTTTCCCCGTTTCCACTGTTGGAACTGCGGCATGCAGGGACACAGGGAAATGAGATGTAGGCAACCATACCGTCCCGGCTCGGAGTATGGAAGACCCGTGCGCCAGGGGGAGTCACAAGGGCCCCACGACCAGGGGGAGACAGGAGGGCCCCGAAACCAGGGGGGTAATCACTAGGGGTGCCCAGAGAATGCGACGGGGGGAAATCAAATGATTGTGGTTTCCAAGGGAGCTGAGCAAGAACCTATTCTGCAGGTCCTAGTGGAGGGCAAATTAACAGAGATGATGGCAGACACTGGAGCAGGTTTTTCCTGCATAAAGCAAAAATACGCCGCTCACTTACCCCAGTCTGGACAGTATGTTCGGACGGTCGGATTCTCGGGAAAAACACAATTAATACCCACATCAGATCCAATCTCTATGACGTATAACAACAAGACCATAACAATACCTGTATTAATTTCGGACAGCACCCCGCGCAATCTCTTGGGACGAGATGCAATGTGTAAACTAGGCTGTAAAATCCTATGTACGCCTGAGGGGATTCAAATTGAACAAGACGTGTACCAAATGATGCTACAAGGGACGGGGGAGAAAGAGGCCACTGTGTTCTGGCTGGGCAACATAGATGCAGAGCTGCAAAGGGTCTGTGACCCCTGGGAGCCATTTCTGAAAACCCAACTGCCTCAGTCTAGACAAACAAACATGGAGGCACATTGCACACTACAATATTTGACGAATAGTGACCTAGTTAGGAACAAGGCATGGTTGCAGGGACAGCCCGAGCAGGTGCAGATTAACTCATCTACGATAATTGTAGGGAGACAGGGCGCGGCGTTGAGGGTTAACACGGGTAAGTATCTACGGGAACAACATAGACTAAGAGACGCCGCCCCACACATCACTCTGAGAATAAATCCTGGTTACGAATCCGAACATCTAGGTTCAATGATACAGGAATCCGAGACTCAAAGGTGGGTCTCCACGGAATCTCAGCTAATTTGGAACAGCGCAGATGGGAGTTTCATAAAAATAATGATTTCCTTTTCAGTTTTGGCAAAACCGCAAGTAATCAGATTACCAGGAGACCCTTGCGTTATTCCAGAGGCGGATGCTTTGCTGGAACAGGACATGTTGGCGCGCACCCCGGAACGGTTGTGGTCAAAACACGACACAGATGTGGGTCTAATATTGTCGGCACAGCCAGTGAAGGTCAGGTTAAAGAAGGGTTGTAGACCACCCTTTATCAGACAGTATACAATGAAGCCAGAGTCGGAGGAAGCTATATCACATCAGATTGAGGGACTGTTAAAGGGGGGAGTGCTCGTCCCTTTCAAATCCAGATGTAATACACCTATCCACCCAGTGCTAAAGGCGGACAGGGCTAGGTACAGACTGGTACACGATTTGAGGGCGGTGAACGACGTGGTGTCTGGACCAGAGGCGGAAGTCGCTAATCCACACACCCTCCTGACAAACATCCCGAGTAGCTCGCAGTACTATACGGTCATTGATCTCACGCAGGCATTCTTCAGTGTTCCATTGGAAAAAGAGTCTCAGTATCTGTTTGCTTTTACCCACAGGGGGAAACAATACTCTTACACCCGGTTGCCACAAGGGTTCGCGCACTCGCCGCATTACTTCTCGAAGGCGCTCAAGGAAGACTTGCAAGGAGTGTGCGACACACTACTCAGCACGGTTTTACTGTATGCAGATGACATTCTAATCTGCTCGGATACACGTCAGCAGTGCCATGAGGACTCCATCAAAGTTTTGAGTGGATTGGCCGTGGGAGGCCACAAGGCATCCCGTTCAAAACTGCAGTACTGCCAGCCAAAAGTTGAGTACTTGTCTCGCGTCATTCAAAAGGGCATAAAAAACATCTCACCCACGCAACTCGAAGCTGTATCCAAGGCACCTAGGCCATTGACGGTCCGACAGATGATGACGTTTTTAGGGATGACTGGGTACAGCTCTGAGTGGGTGGAGGACTATACGATAGCGACAGCGCCGTTGAGGATGATGATAAAAGAGGCGGGTACAGACAAGCTTCGCGCTCCCTTGACATGGACCGAGGAGGGGGAGGACGCGTTCATAAACATTAAGCGTCTGTTGTTACAGGCCCCTGCCCTGGCGCTGCCGGATTATGAGAAGTGTTTCCACCTATTCGTCTCACATAGAGCGCAGCATGCGACAGCTGTCCTGACTCAAACACAGGGGGTGAGTGGGAAAAAACAACCGATAGCATATTACTCTAGAGCTCTTTCGCCGGTAGAGCAGGGTCTGCCACCTTGTTATCAGGCCCTGGCCGCAGCACATTTGATGTATGAGAAGGCAACGGCCGTGACAATGGGATATGACATTTGCATTTGGACACATCACAAATTGGCAAACTTGATTGAAAGAGGAAAATTTGTTCTGACCAGCCAACGGCAACAGGCTTACATGAGGCTCCTGCAGTACTCGGACGTTACGATAAAAACATGCCACGGCAGTAACCCGGCGGATCTGGTACCACTCCCGAGCGAGGGTCAACCGCATGAGTGCGAGGTGGAGGTACAGGCTTTCGTGAAACTCCGTCCTGATTTGGGAGTCGACCCGCTCGCGATAGCAGAACTCTCACTTTTTGTGGATGGGTCCTGCTATCGGGAGGGGGAAAATTTAAGGTCAGGATACGCCGTCGTACAGTGCAAACCTAACGGAGAAACACTAACAAGAAAGGCCGGACAATGCATGCAACCATGTTCGGCCCAGCTTGCAGAACTAATAGCACTAACAGAAGCATGCATAATAGCTAAAGATCGCACGGTTAACATCTTTACAGACTCTGCTTATGCGCATGGCGTATGCCACCTATTCGCGGCCATTTGGAAGGCAAGAGGCTTTAAGAAATCGGACGGCTCACCGATCCTTCACCACAAGCAGGTTGTGGCGCTTATTCAGGCTGTAAAGTTGCCCAAAAGCATTGCTATCGTAAAGTGCCAGGCACACAGAAAAGACCTGTCTTTTGTGACGACGGGAAACAACGCGGCGGACGAGGCCGCGAAGGCGGCGGCTGCGGTGCCGTCCACGGCTGTTCTGATGTTTGCGGCCGAACTGACGACTGAGGTAACTGAGGATAATTTGAGTGATCTTCAGGACTCAGCCACGCAGGCCGAGAAACAGTCGTGGACGGAGAGGGGGGCTGTAAGGGGGGCAGATGGTCTGTGGAGGAGTCATAACGGTTTGATAGTCGCCTCCATCGATCTTCTGTCCTTGGTGATACCTGAGGCTCATGGTGTTGATCACTGTGGAAGAGCAGAGACCCTGAAACGAATCACGAAAATGGGATTTTGGTCCCCAAAGCTTCAGGCACAAATTGACGTTACACTAGCCAGGTGTTTAACATGCTTACAGGGCAATGTGCGCAAAGGAGTACCGACAGTGGCGGCTTACACACCCCTCCCTGAGGGACCATTCAGACATCTGATTATGGACTACACAGATTAGGGAGGGGGTAGGCGCCCCGAACCTCTAGTCTGTAACAGGCGGCAGTGGGCTCGCAAGAGTCTGGGCGCACGTTAAACACAATCCATATAGTGCTGGGGAGAAACTGAAGGCCCTCGTGCGTAACGAGGTATGAAATAACATACCACTGTGGTACCGTCTAGTCGGCCCAGGAAACGTCGCACGTAAGTTGGTGTGGGCACTGGGTGGTACGTGGACGACAGTCCACACCTAGGAGCAGGGCGGTGCACCGGAAGGGGCACAGCTCCTGCCGTGAACAGGCAAGGCTGGCGAAAACGGTCAATATTTCCATGCCCGGAGCAAGCGGGGTGGGGACAAGACCGTCGGTTTCTAAACTGAGTGGCTGATAGGTACTACGGACAGTCAGCCGCTTGGGGTCCTGACTTGATGACGGACTATGAGGTCGCTATCGACTGGGTCGCCAGCCGGTTGGGTGAGCGTTATGACCCTGTTTATAGTCACAGACACGCGGGATGTGGGACCGTGAGTGACTGGACAACAGTGGCATGAATGCACCTGGCTCAATGTACAGTCAGGCCACAGTAACCTTACTAACCGATACAGGGTTAGTAGGCGAGTTGTGCTTCTGTGATCAGCAGGTTTGAAAAGAACCACTGGGAAGCAGAAGGGTAAGGGGTGTCAATTCAGAGGAATCTGGATTGTCTCTCCTAAGGTTGGAAAGGGACCCAGCCTTAAACTGCACCTGAAGGTAAAATAAGGGGACTGCTTCCGTTCATGAGAGGAGACCTTACCGCCGGAAGTGGAGACCTGCATCTCTGTTGGGGGAGAGGGGCCGACGTCGGACAAGGCAGTCCTAAGAAAGGAGCTGGTTGTTGCGTCGTAGCGGACTGCCTAAACCTTACGGGGAGAGGTGCATCTAAGTAGGGGAAGGAGTGCATCCGAACGGGAGGAGGGTACTCTTAACTGGAAGGAGGTTAAAAGGGTCAAAGCGATGATAACGCCAGTGCAGGGCAAACGATACCTCCTGGTAGTAGAAGACTGCTTTAGTCGCTGGATTGAGGCCATTCCATCTAAACACAAGAACGCGGACACAGTGATCAAGTTCCTGTGTCGCGAGGTCATTCCGAGATTTGGAATTCCCACGATATTACAAAGCGATAATGGCCGCGAGTTCATCGACAAGGTGGTTAAAGGGCTGATGCAGAAATTAAGTATAAAACAGCGCCTTTCCTGTGTCTATAGTCCCGGGTCGCAGGGAAAGGTGGAAAGGGCCAATCTGGTCATTAAAAACAAACTGTTGAAAATCTGTATGCAAACTAAGCTTAACTGGATTGATGCTTTGCCACTTGCTCTGATGGCTATTAGAAGCAGCGTAAACCGCCAAACACAGCTAACACCGCATGAAATGCTTACAGGCCGCAGCATGCCAGCACCGCCATTTAGACACCTGGCTAGGGGCCCGGCATTAGATATTTTTGAGCAAGATCTGAAAAAATATCTTCAGCAAGTGACTAAAATACATGAAGCTGTGTTTCGACAGGAGCAGAGAAAGGAGAAAAAGGGGGTGAAGGAGGCGGAGAAGGAAGCCACCAAACCGAGGCTGATCCCTGGGGATCTGGTCTTCGTAAAGGTCCACAAGAGAAAGTGGTCATCACCCCGGAGAGAGGGCCCGTACGAGGTGATCCGATCGACTGGAACGGCAGTCCAAGTCAAAGGATCAACGACCTGGTTCCACTTCAATCACTGCATAAAGGCCAGCGGCGATCTCTTGGGGGATACAATCGATCGCAGTTATGCAGAACCCGACATGGAGGGCCCGAGACGGCAACTGGAAGGTGCAGTGCCTGCTGATGCTCCCGCAGATGTTGGCAGCAGTGTGCGGACGGTCGGCCGGGCGCAACGACGTCATTGAGAACCGTCACGGTCGACCCGTCCTTGAGGATGACGGGTTTGAGTGGGTAGGAGTCCCACGGGGTCCCGCTCAGGCTCAAGTACCGGCAGGCTTTCATGACCAGGCTCAGAATCAGGCGCCCCCTCTGCCCCCCATCGAGGAAGGGGGGGAGAAGATAGGACTACAACCAAAAGGGGTGTTTCCCGGAGGACCGCAAGGGCATGTTTTTGATTTTGACCATTCCCCCGTTACAGGCGGGGATACTTACCATTATACTAACGAGGATCGGGTTGTGGGGGTAGATAGGAGGGTTGAGCCTGTCCAGAACCAGGCACAGGGGACAGGGGTGAGGGGAAAAAGGGAGGTCAAGGACGCTGAGTCGGAAGAGGTGGGGGGACAGGATATGTTCCAGAGGACAGCCGGAACGTTGAGGGACTCAGTGGGCTCACTCTGGGCCAGGTTGAGGGGTTTGCTTCCTTCCGGGGAACAAGATGGGGGCGACTATGACTATGACGAGGAAGACCCGGAGGCTGACCCGATGTATAGGGCGGCTTTAGGGAATGAGTGGTTTAAGTGGGTCCAGTACACGAGCGCGCAGAATCAGATAGAGGATTGTTATGTCTGCTCCAAGGCACGTCCGGATAGGCTGCTGGTGAAGGGCACGAAGTTCAGTTGGGCTCAGTGTGACAGGGACGCAGAGGCATGGGAGGGGCCCCATAATAGTCGCCCTTGGTGCGAGGCAGAGTGTTTGGGGTTTCTCGGCTCTAGTCGTTTTAAGGCGGCAGGAAACGTCACGGATTTCAAGGATGTCACTATGCGGGAACGTTGTAGGAAATTGGATGTATGTGTGCAGGGGGTAGCGACGGGGTTGCCAATACCCAGAGGTGTCAAACTATGGCTGACCAAGGATTTCGAGTGCTTGCAAAAGGAGGGGACCCGGGACGTAGGGGAGGTGGCAGAGGGGCGGTGCACTACTATTTGGAGCATCACGACTAACTGCACGAAAGAAGGAAAGTGTGGACACGGGGTCGTGTTAAAGGGAGTGGATACCAACCCACGGCCTGTAGCTTGCCCTTTTCATGTCCAGGATATGGCACTGGCGGACCAATACTGGCTCTGCGGCGGTAGGAGGTTGAGGAATACACTTCCTTTAGATTGGTCAGGTAGATGTGCCCGGGTTCAGGCGATCATGCCAATGGTGGTCCTACCATTATCAGTGGCGGAAGGACCTTCTGAGTCTCCTATCTCTCGAACGAAGCGTAGCTACAAGGCAGACCCAAGGGTGTATCTGGACAGCATAGGACAGCCAAGGGGCATTCCAGCCGAGTTCATGGCTAAGAATGAGATTGCGGCAGGGTTTGAGTCTATTCTGCCATGGATATCGGTCAATAAGAACACCGGGTGGATCAACTATTTGTTTTACAATCAGCAGCGGTATCTCAACTACACCGAGGAGGCGTTGGATGCAATGGGGGACCAGATGCACGCGACCAGTACGGTGGCGTGGCAGAATAGACAGGCTCTGAACTGGTTAATGGCGGAGAAGGGTGGAGTCTGTTCCATGTTTGGACAGTACTGCTGCACATTCATTCCGACGAATGTGGGGCCAGGGGGAAAGTTCTCCGAGTTGTTTGATCTAGCTGAAGGATTTGAGGGAGGAGTTGAGGGGGAATTCTGGCCGGAATGAAGAATGGTGGGGGAGTGGGGTGTTGGAAAGATTTGGACAGTGGGGAAGCATAGTGATGCAGACGGGGATATCCATTGGGGTGGCAGGGTTGATATTGGTTCTCCTTTTCTGTTGTGGTATGCCTCTCTTGGGTAGGCTGGTAACTTCACACGTAACGAGCCGAATGCTGATGGTGGGACAGGAAGAGATTGAGCCACAAATCGGGCCATGCCCTCAGCTTTATGCTGCCTTAGAGGGAGACGAGGGGATAGAAGATTAGGGGTATGGTGAGGTAGGGACATTTTCTTTTTGTTGGTTCAGTTTTGTTTGTTTTATTCCTTTAACTAGGCGTATGGTGAGGAAGGGACATTTTCTTTCTGTTTGGTTCAGTTTTGTTTGTTTTATCCCTTTTACTTCAAAAAAAAAAAAAAAAAAAAAAAAAAAAAAACATGTAAAGGTTTTTGAAGACATTTTGTATTGGTTCTTTCCTTTAAGAGTGACGGGGGATGGTCTGAGTGATGGTTTATTTTTTTATTATTTTTGTTTATTTTACTCATGGTCCTGGTCAAACCGGAATGGGAAGGGGCATCGGTATGGAATGGTACGGAGTGTCGGTTCTGAGCCTGAGGAAGCATTGAGAAGAAGTGTTCTGGGGATCGGTTCTGGGGACTGAAGGGACAAAGGGGGGGGCTAACGCAGTGGGCAAGATGGGCACCTCCCGTCGAAGATGGGGGGACACGTGGTGAGGTCGGTACCAGCGCCTCCCGTCCAGGCATGGGGACATGCTTCTACGGGGACTGGAGGTGTGGCGTGGTGGTTGCTGTATTGGCAAAATGTGACTTTTGGCAATACGGTGAGGAGACTATGGCGTGGGCATGGAAGGGGGGCTGAGCGATGGACACTAGGACTCAATGTTATGGAAGAGACAATGTCATTTTTTTTTTGGGGGAGGGATGTTCTATGTTTAGTTCTGACGGTCAACTTCTCCTTTCCCTGATGAGAGTCGCGGTTTCCGGCCGGAACTGTGGCTCATTTGGTAAGCGGTGGAGGTTGGGGGATTTGTCTGTCAGGTTAGGATTATAAATTGGGGTGTTTTTTTTTTGATGTTTTATTATTACTCTTGTTTTGAGCGGTTTTGTGTTTATTGTGAGAACGGTAGTCAGCCTTTGTTGGTCCGTTAGGGGTCCAGTGAATGAAGTAAGCGTTCTTGTTTAGTTAGACATTTAAAATGTATTAGGTTTCTCGTTTAGTTAGACGTTCACATTTTCTTGGTTATATGATTTGGGTGGGACTAGGGATAGCCCCAAATGGGGGAATGTTGGGGAAAATGTGTATAGGAGGTGAACTAGTTTAATATGGGTCAACTAAGCAGTGCTGAAAGACGGTCTGGCTGACGTTCTTAAAACAACTTGGACAGATGGACATTTCAGTACGGCACGTTGTGTGCTTGTAATCTCGTACATCATATCGCTTTCATATCTTGTTCTTTTCTCTCTGTCATACATACACATATACACGCACACATCTCATCTTTATCTCTTTCATATACACACAAACCTCACTAATCTGAACTCTCTCTTTCACATAATGTATCTTCTCAATGATTCTATGTTATAGCTATATGATCTTTCTCTAATGTATAGTGGAATAGCTTACTCTGCTCGTTGTGTTTCCCGTTAAAGTAACAGTTCATTCAAATGTGGTCCTTTGGAAATCACGTGGAGGCGGAGACAGCGCTGCGGGTGAAAACGGTTCTGACCGTTGTTTTATTGGAATATCCAACAGCTTAAATTATCTGGTTCACAGCATCAATTATTTTCTATCTCTAATCAGCTTTTCCCGGAGGGCTTCTTAGTGGCGTCTCTTATTCTCGAACTGGTGGGGTGGATTCTCCGTCTCTGCTTCTCCGTTCTCTCTGCGTGTCTCTCTGCGTCTCGGTGTCTCCGTGTCTCTGTCTCACCTCCATCATTCAACCTGTAGGTTTTATAGAGAAGAGAGAACCCCCCCCCACCCTTGCCCCATCCAGTGCCGTCACCCCAGAGAGCCTGCTTTCCTATTGGCTAGAAGGTCTCCCCTCTCAGTGATTTGGGTCTTGCGAAACAGCGTTACAAGGTGACCTTACAGAGGGGATATGAACTAGTTTCCTTTTAGAATGATTTACCCAAGTGTCCCTGAATGCGACCCTCATACAGATGGAAATATAGTACCCATTCAACCTAACAGTGGGTATCACAGAATGGCCTGTTTGGTCTGCTTAGCTAAAGTAAACAGAACTCGGATGTTGGCCTTCAGGCCGTCACTTCTTGACTTAAAAGTTTAGTTATTTGGCGCACCATCCCTGTTCGTTGTGGAGGAAGATGTGTCATCTGTTTGCCATTTGATCTGTTCTTATTTTTATGGCACTCTGGGCTTTTTCCTATAGCTGCTAGGTGAAGGGTGAAGGGTTGCACTATTAGCTTTTGACTGAATTCTCCTGTGGCCTTTTCCAGAAACCTCTAGATGATTTTAATCCTTCCTGTAATGCTTATATGGGTCATTTTGATCCATTTCGACTGAGGCCAGTTAACAGCCTTCTTGTTGACTCAAATGTATGGTTAACCTAACAGGTGATTTGGCATGGCTGTGAGTCTCTATTTTTCTAAGAGAAAATAACCTAGTTCTTTGCTATTTCATATATGTGCATAATTTCTATTGTTAAATTTACAGGTTTTATTTAGATAAATATACGACAATCCACCCTTAGTGGGTTTCATAACCCACTATATAGCACCAATATGTTCTAAATTAAACATGTTAAACCATAATTATCATTTTTGCTAATATTTTCAAAAAATTCAAAAAATCCAAAATTTACACAAATCGAACTACCAAACCCATTTCCGTCTGTACAGTTACAAAATCATCATTCACTCTTTCCGTTGGCTTCTTCCCCAGTCACACACAATATCAGTTATTACTATGACTTTAGACTAAGAAAGCTGTTCCTGTTTTTACAAGGAAACACTCTTTCAATAACAGCTTTTTTGTTTAGACTATTTTATCCATGTTTACTTAGCTTCAATGTGTCTGTTTTGTGTAATTGACTCTGCAAGAAAAGATTAATACATCCTACCCAAAAGATTAACACTCTAAACATCTAGGGAGATTCAAACAAGCAAACATAAATCATCTCTTCTCCTTGAAAAGACCACTGAGGCCTCAATTATTCTTCGCTTTCATCCCTGTCAGTTATCCCTGTTTAAACCTCCTGAGGTCTTTACGGCTACCTCGTTTTGACTGTTTTCTTCTTGTTGTATTTTGTGCTAACCACAGCCTCTTCTTTGTTGTATGCAGTTTTTGGTACTGCTCCGATTTTCCACAGAAGGAAACGATTTTCCCTCTGTCCTTTTTTGCATTTTGGATTGTTATTTGCAAACACACAATGGATTGGAAGGTCTCATTTTCGCACAGATACATTTTTACTGTTCTGTATTTGACAACACTCTTTTTCCAAATTCGTTATCTATATATTCCACAGCTTCAATTGTTAATATTCAATCAAATCACCTTTGTCTCATTCATTTTTGTGCTGTACTATCTTACTAGATCAAATATCTCAAGTTCAACACAATCACCACTCCACCCTTGAAAGTGGAATAACCATTTATTACACTATCAATACCTTGTTTCCAGACAGCCTCCTCGGTCCGGACAGCCAGCTCTAGACGAGGTCAACCACCAACAGAACCTATGTGCATGGTAACAAACCACAGTCCCTTTAAACACACATCCCACACACTCTGCCAGCCCTCAACAAGCCGGTGCAGAGTCCCCCATAAGCCAATTATCAATTTCACACGTCTGCACCCTACTTGTAAACTATTTGGCCAATGGTGACCAAAATCTACAGAGCTTACCTATAAACAGAGAAACACGTTCGCCCAACACTTACCAAACCCAAAAAAGTGACACAACTCCCCAGAATCTACTCCTGGACTCTCAATGAGCGGAAAACTAAATCATGAACCAGCTCCCGTCCACCCTTAGTTTCCAGCCCATTATATTAGACATTCCTACCAGTCCCGCTGTGTCACCACCACCCGCTATCCCTGACCGGCGAGAGATCCCTCCCAGCCAGTCAGTTCCCTAAAAAAAAATAGAGTGTCAAACAAAAACAAAGAAAATTGCAAACAAACATAAACAAAAATTCGTGAGTGCCTTCATGCAACACACCCATCAACAGAACTAAACTATCAGCTAGAGGCATAAATACCCCCGCATAATCACTAAGAAATAAAAATTAAAAATTAAAAAGAAAAGTAAAGAAATTAATTTTTTTTTTTTTTTTTTTTTTTTTTTTTTTTTTTTTTTAAGTCTCCTTGACCACCCTTGGATCAAGTATGTATAATCACTACTAAAATAGTCCTTTGTTATTAACTCTGTTTAATATTATGTCTAATATCAACTGTTTAACCCTTCTCTGACACCGTCTGGGTCAGAGTTCACATGACCACAAGAGCCATTGCGGTGACCATTTTCCTCTCTCTCTCCAATCTGTGCAGCCGGGCCAGGCTGCACAGGTGGGAGATACCAAAAATCGTCCACCATACCATTCTCCCTTACGTTTTCCTCACTGCCACAGCAAGAGTTGATCAGACACACTGTAGCAAAAAGGAAAACCCATGATTGGTCTATTAATTAACTGTTAGTACGATTGGCTCATGCATCTGTCAGTCATTTCATCTCTCCCTGTTAGTTGCACATCCATCTTAGTCGCTTCCACTCATAATCTAATGTACCAACGCTTCTATATATTTTTTTTATTCTATTTTTATTCCAATCAGTCCTTTTTCCCATTTTAACTTATTAATAACTCTATTTTCCCGAGCACTATTAGCTTCGCTTGTGCATTCCTGCCTCGTTCTTATTCAACCTATGGCCTTTGCAGACACACCCTCTTTACACCCCTTCTGAAAATGTCCCAACATTCCACATGTCCAGCAACTCTGTGTTCTGATGGACTCTTGCTGTCTATTGGACTCTTGCTGAGCCCGCCACCCTTTGCCACATGATCGAGCGAGATGGCCGATTTCTCCACAACCCCAGCACACAGCCGACGCCGGCCATCCCAGGGGTTCCAGTTCACCCAGTTTACCACGACTCCCACAGTCTCTCGGCTGGCCTCCCACCGTCCTCTCCAGGTCCACCCCTCTCCTGTCCTCTGGTCGCATGTCCTGTTGCCTGGAGGAGAGAGGGGCATACCTGTCCTTTTCTGCTGCCTCTCCTCGGGCCTTCTCTTGTTGGGAGGGGCCTGGAAACTCACCCCTCCTGCGGTTCTGTTCACCCTGTTGCGGCCCAGTTCCCTGTCCGGGCAACGGAGCACAGGGCACTCTTTGATCACAGCGGCCTAGGTCAGACGCCCGAAGCATGATCTCAACAGCTGTCGCTTCTAGTAGCACAGTCTTTCTCGCCAGTTCTCGTCCCAGTCTCTGAGTCTCGTGTGCGGCTTGACCGATCTCCAGCTGTGTCTTCATCAGATCTCGATGAACTGCCTCGTGTTGTTCGAACGCCGTCACAAACGCTCTCTGTTGTCTATAGTATGTTGCCTCTTCCCCCATCTCAGCACGGGCGGCTTGACGTCCCATCGTTGGGCTCCGCCTCCCATCTTGGCTTTGGTGCTGAGGGCAGGATGGATGTGGGAAACGGGTGGGCTGTAGAAACTGTTCGTGTATTCCATACCTGCTGTCGGTCTCAGTTCCAGCCATCCGGCCAGAGTGGACTTCGTGGGACGGCTGTAACCTCAGTCTCTTTTTCTGCCCCTTGGTTAAACCGCAGTCGCCTGCAATGGACACTCCAGCTTGAATCGGTTCTGGTTGGAGTAACACCGTTGTCACTGGTTCACTCCCCTGTGTTGGAATCAAAGTCATCATTCCAAGTCCTTCTGTCGTACTGGTCACATGAGAGAAGTCCATATTCAAATCAATCAGATCATCACTGGTATAGTCTATCTGGGAAATGTCTGCAGAGGCCCTCGGCCTACTCCCCCCAATGGCCCGATCACTAAGGCCCTCCTCCATATCGTTGTTGTTGTTATCCTATTGTTACTGCATTTAACGCTTCAGTTGTTCCTATCAAATGTCCCACTAAAGTGAACTTCCTATGTTACTGTCATTCATTCCACTTTCAACACACTCTTGTAATCACCGTTTGAAAAAACAAGTTTCTCTGTGTCCAAACCTATTTTTCGCTACTTGAGTTAAAATTCACCCACACTATCAGATTTATACCGGTGCAGACAGGGATTGACAATTTTCTTATCATTCATACTATACCAAGGCTCATATAGCCATTTCCCCAATTGGTATTGAAATCGCCAGAGCCCTAGTCCTCGCCGAGCCTGTGCAAAAAGAAAGCAAAAACATAACACTTAATACAGTGGCATTTCCCTTGTCATTTCCTCAATATTTATGCATTGGAAATGTCGGGCATTCCTATACTAATTCTTCTAGAGAGATTCGGTGTGATCTACTTGAATATAACGATACGGCTTTACTTGTTTTTGTCCGTTTGTCCAACCGGAAACTGGAGGTTCCAATCCTTTGTGTGTTCCCTTCACCTTTGGTTCTCTGGGGAACATAATCATTAAGTTCCACACAACCTATCAATTCTAACAAATGGTAAACTTGGTTAGCCATCTGTTCCAATTTCTTTTTGCCTTGTTGAAATTGTCATAATTTATACTTTAAATGACTGCTCCGCGTATTAACTATGTATAAATGTAATATTAACTTCCCTACTTGCTTTCTACCATGAAAATCAAAAACTATACTTCTTCCTACATTTCTCACCACATTTACATCTCACGCCTTCATCACATTCTTCATACAACACCATTCTACATTATATTTCCACACATACCCCCTCACACCACCAAAAAAAACCTTTTGGTGGCGTCACTGCTTCCAACCACTATCACGGGAAAAAACTTATCTTTAGCAACTTAGGTCACTAAACCCCTGACCGTTACATAGCCCAGTTGCCCACGTTATTAAATTCATGAACCCCAGTACTATACCCACCGCAACATTTCCCATGATCCCTGAATCCACAGAGACCCGTCATCTCACAGCCCAAAGCATCTTCCCTCAGTTTCGAACCTGAACGAAAACACCCCAAGCCCCCTTCCAAGGAATATCACAACTCGTCCAACCATCACCTGTACCGGCACCTATTTCACATACATAACAGCTACGTAGTTTAAAACAACCACCCAACCAATAACACACAACAAGACGCAAAGCCAACCCTGCCTCCAAGGACCCCAACCGAAGGGGGAAACTAGGGGACTGGCACCTTCCCTAAAATGAAAAACAAAAAACACGCCACAACCGTCTCTAACCAAAACCAACCTAATGTAAAACCCACCTCCCTTATAACAAATGCTCCAACTCCTTGCCCCCAGCCCAAACACACACGCCACACTCAAGAGGGCCAGTCTGGGGGTTGGAGGGACCCCAACCAGAAACGGTCCGTAACGTACCCACAATCCATTTGAAGGCAAGGCATCGAGGGGGGCGCACGTGGAGAAATGAAGGGAGGGAGAGAAGGAGAGACACAGAGAGAAACACAAGGAGAGACAGAGGGGGGGAGAGACGTACATACGGAAGAGGAGTTCCCAAACGACCATGAATATTAACTTATCCTTCCGTAAAGTAAACACTATTTTAATACAACCACTGCCTCAAGCCCACCATAAGGGCAACCTAACTCGAATACTCTAACTAACCGCATGTCATGTATGTCCTGATGAACCGAAAATGGGGGACCCCGATGTAAACAAGACGAAAGTCTTTCCCGGTCTGCATCCCCTTAACAATCGTGTGTATTGAGCCGTACTGTATTACCCATTCTGATAAAGTTTCTAATCCACCAATCAACCAACAAAGTCCATCTGGGAGAGAGGGACAGACTGAGGGAAGGGGAGATACCGGGAGGGAGGGAGGGAGGGAGAGCGGGAGGAAGACAGGGAGGGAGAGAGGGAGGACAGATGGAGGGAGGGGGGGCACAGACAGATGAAGGGAGGGGGGGAGCTATGACGGGAGATTTATTTATTACCTTTCTATTTCCAGAATCAACCAGCAGACTTCACCGTATAGCCTGGTCCAGTTAACCCACAGCTTAATACAACTAATGGTCTTTGCATGGAGTTCCTAAAAGCCACCACTATACCCCAAGGGACGGAGAGAGGGAGAAGGGAATGGGGGAGGGAGGGATGCAGGGAGAGAGGGAGGGAGGGAGGGAGAGAGGGAAAGAAGAAGAGAGACGGCGAGACGAAGGGAGGAGGGGGGGACGGGGGAGGGAGAAGGCAGGCCGAAACTCCACCTGTTCAAAAAGGCCTTCGACTGTCAGCCTCCTACTTTAACTTTATCGCCCTCGTTTTTTAAATCCTCCGTTTATTCTATGTTTCTAATTAACCATGTTCTATTTCTTCCCTATAACTGTTTTAAACCTGTAGCGTAGCACTCTGGGATCCCATCGAACAAAAAGCGCATCACAAATCCAATCCATTATTATCACTATCATGTGTGGCTGCCGTCCTGGCGGACATCTGTGCTCTACCGAGTGCACCCTTCTAGTCCAGCGAGAGCGCCGACGCTCCGTATTTGAGCAGGGTTGCCGTCTGTCAACACAAGTTGGAACCCTGGAGGAAGCGACATAAGGAAACAAATTGCCAATAACTGTGAAGTTATCTTCGAACCCGTATCAGGAAATAAGCCTCCACACACCTGGTTAAATTAAATGCGAAACAAGACCTCCTGTGCGTCTCATGTTACAAACTTGTCCCCGTGAGCAGAGCGCATCACAACTACATCTAAAGGTGCATTGTTTGCAAACATTAGAACAGACACGTGACGCACACAGGAACGGGAGAGAGGGAGGGAGGGAGAGAGGGAGGGAGAGAGGGTGGCAGGGAGGGAGTGAGGGAGGGAGGGAGAGAGAGGAGAGGGAGGGAGGGAGGGAGGGAGGGAGGGAGGGAGGGAGGGAGTGGGAGGGAGGGAGGGAGGGAGGGAGGGAGGGAGGGAGGGAGGGAGGGAGGGAGGGAGGGAGGGAGGGAGGGAGGGAGGGAGGGAGGGAGGGAAAAGAGTACTATATCTGCATGGGGGGGCACACACTATGGTATAGAGGGAGATGATATCTCATCTCTACAGTGGGGCGGGGGGGGGCACACACCATAGAAGCTATGAAGGGAGAGTCTACAAAAGATTCCAGAGAAGGAGCTGTACCATAGGGAACTCACACCATATAATAAATGGAAGGATGGAATGGAATGTGGTACCCACTATGATAGTGCAGGATGGATGGAAGGGGGGAGGGGAAGGGGGCACACACTATGATAATGCAGGATGGCACCCGTTCTAATAGCGCAGGAGGGGGCATACTGTGATAATGCAGGATGGCACCCATTATAATAGCGCAGGAGGGGGCATACCCTATAGGGAAGACTACAGTGGAGAGGGGGGGCCCTGATGAAACTTCTAGTATCTTCTCATATACTGTACCATTTTAGCCATAAAAGGGGGAAAAAGGAGGGAGGGAGTGGAAATGGGAGGGAGGGATGGAGGAAGAAAAGGAGGTGAGGGAGGGAGAGAGAGAGAGGAGAGGAGAGGAGAAGGAGGGAGGGAGAGAGAGAGGGAGGGAGGGAGGGAGGGAGGGAGGGAGGGAGGGAGGGAGGGAGGGAGGGAGAGAGAGCGAAGCAACAGCAGAGGTGTATCCATTTCAAAGACAACACCGCCCCCTGCTGTCTCTATTCGACAAGTGCGTCATCACGCAGCCACTCCTCCCATGACGTCAGCCGACGTGCTCACACAACATGAACCCCAATTCCCAGAATTCCCTGTACCGAATCGTAGTCCGGCATTAAGGATGGCTTCCCGCGAGACGTCGCCACAGGCTTACGTCACGTTTACACACACAAGGTCCCGCTGCCAGCCAAAATAGCATCACGCGATATTCCCCGAGACTCCCAGCATGCAACATTGTTAGCACAGGTAGCTTTAGCATGTTAGCATAGTTAGCTTAGCATTTTTAGCATAGTTAGCTGTCCACTGCTAACACCATAGATATCTATATAGATATCTATGGCTAACACCATTAGCGTAATACTGTTAGCCCAATTAGCTTAGCTCAATGTTGCTATCGCTCGATTAGCCTAGCACGGCTAGTTAGCTTAGCCTAGCCCCTTACAATAGCGTTTCCTACACGGCCCATTATCCTGTTGATTTGAGCGGCACAACACATCGCGACGTTTTGCACAACCCAGTCATACTTTATAACATCATTTTAAATTTATTAAGCATTCGTTCATAAACCTTACAGTATAATTTTCTCGTTTGCCCGCCCGTCCGGCCCCGGCCTGCTCCGTATTTTAAATCTAACGCTCCCGATCTAGCCCCGTATTACAAATCTAACGCACCCCAAGCTCCGACGCTCCCTATGACGTCACCAGCTCTAAAATCCCCGTTTTCTTTGATCTTTACTACATTACTTTTAAATTTCTACAGCCCCGATTTGAAAAATTTCAACGCACATTACACATCTCCTAGGTTCCATCTCACATGTCATTCATTCAATTCACTCGAAAACGCAACACAGCGTCCACACGCTAGTCCCGTCGCGCCAGCTAATGCTGGCAGGACAGGGGTGTGGTTTCTCCGTTGCAGCCTTGGCCACCAGCTGGTTCATAATAATACAAAAAATACCGGCATCCACTCCATAACCTCTAGCAGACTCATTCACACACATCCTCTCTCATCCACACAGTTACACTCATACTTCCATTCAGCAACATAATCATTCTTAGCACTGGTCAACCTTGCACATCATGTAGCATCATTTGGTAGCCTTTTTCAGCCACCATGGATGAAGCTATAAGTTCCGTCATCTCAACACAACAGCCGTACTAAACATTAGTAACCCCCAGCATTCCCCGTTAGCTTGCAACGTAGCTTAGCATGTATTAGCCCTGCTTTGTATAGCAGTAGCTTCCCGGGTATAAAACGGCTTTATTCCGTATTGGTTGTAATATAGTAATCCGCGACGTTTAGCGTTATGATGACGTACGTTTGATTATAGCCATGATACCATACATGTGTCATCCTATTTCATCTAAACAACATATATACATTGTTACATACTAAAGTCCTTATATAATGCCTCATCGCTTCTAAGTGCAGTTTTTTAGTTCGAACATAAGCGCAGATCTTTATAACCCCCCAGTGCACAAGTGCTAATTTTTCCGAGGTTTAAGAGGACTACCTTACGCGCTCCAGAGCTCTTGTTCCGTAAGAACTAAACGGATTCGTACGACGTCGATTTGTCTTTAGCAACGTACAAACCAGACGTCTCCAGTTATTGTCATTGCATTTGAACCTACGATTCTAAACAAGAGTATCTGTCGCCTAACCTGGCGCAATCCTCTAGCCCCTCAGCAGTGCGCGACCTGAACTATTTTATTGTCCAACCCGATCGCGCCAATCCCCTTCATTTCATTAGTGCCGATACGGCTGTGCGCTCAATCGTTTTAATTCGATCGCGCCAATGCAACCATTCTCTACCCCTGTTCGAAATCTGCCCAAACAAACCCCGACAATACAGACACATCTTCAACTCACCGTTTGGCCTCTGCTGGTTGTCGTTGCTCGAGGATGGTGTAGTCAGGCGTCGCTGCTCTGCTCTGAGAGTTTTTGAAGTTCTGTTGTCCTTGTCCTGGGTCCCGTTCGGATGTACAGACCGGTAGTCACGGCGCCAGATTAATGTATCTTCTCAATGATTCTATGTTATAGCTATATGATCTTTCTCTAATGTATAGTGGAATAGCTTACTCTGCTCGTTGTGTTTCCCGTTAAAGTAACAGTTCATTCAAATGTGGTCCTTTGGAAATCACGTGGAGGCGGAGACAGCGCTGCGGGTGAAAACGGTTCTGACCGTTGTTTTATTGGAATATCCAACAGCTTAAATTATCTGGTTCACAGCATCAATTATTTTCTATCTCTAATCAGCTTTTCCCGGAGGGCTTCTTAGTGGCGTCTCTTATTCTCGAACTGGTGGGGTGGATTCTCCGTCTCTGCTTCTCCGTTCTCTCTGCGTGTCTCTCTGCGTCTCGGTGTCTCCGTGTCTCTGTCTCACCTCCATCATTCAACCTGTAGGTTTTATAGAGAAGAGAGAACCCCCCCCCACCCTTGCCCCATCCAGTGCCGTCACCCCAGAGAGCCTGCTTTCCTATTGGCTAGAAGGTCTCCCCTCTCAGTGATTTGGGTCTTGCGAAACAGCGTTACAAGGTGACCTTACAGAGGGGATATGAACTAGTTTCCTTTTAGAATGATTTACCCAAGTGTCCCTGAATGCGACCCTCATACAGATGGAAATATAGTACCCATTCAACCTAACAGTGGGTATCACAGAATGGCCTGTTTGGTCTGCTTAGCTAAAGTAAACAGAACTCGGATGTTGGCCTTCAGGCCGTCACTTCTTGACTTAAAAGTTTAGTTATTTGGCGCACCATCCCTGTTCGTTGTGGAGGAAGATGTGTCATCTGTTTGCCATTTGATCTGTTCTTATTTTTATGGCACTCTGGGCTTTTTCCTATAGCTGCTAGGTGAAGGGTGAAGGGTTGCACTATTAGCTTTTGACTGAATTCTCCTGTGGCCTTTTCCAGAAACCTCTAGATGATTTTAATCCTTCCTGTAATGCTTATATGGGTCATTTTGATCCATTTCGACTGAGGCCAGTTAACAGCCTTCTTGTTGACTCAAATGTATGGTTAACCTAACAGGTGATTTGGCATGGCTGTGAGTCTCTATTTTTCTAAGAGAAAATAACCTAGTTCTTTGCTATTTCATATATGTGCATAATTTCTATTGTTAAATTTACAGGTTTTATTTAGATAAATATACGACACACACACACACATATACTCTTTCACATTCACACACGCACACACACTCATTTTCACATTCACACACACACATATACTCTTTCACACTCACACACACACACTCATTTTCTCTTTCACTAATCTTGACTCCAGACTCCAGCTTTGTCTCAGGACGATAAACCTTTAGACTTATCTTCTGTTTTTATTCTCTCTTCTATGTTAAATCTATGTGTCATCTTAATGTACGTCATGTCATATCTGATAATATGTTACGTCATCATATCTGTCATGTCGGGGCAGGGCTGGGAAGGTATTATCTGGGGGAACGGGGGGTTGGGGAGTCAGAGTGTTTTCCTTCAACTGTGGTGACCGTCTACTGAGCCATAGCTTTTGCTGTTAAAACTTCTTTTCCTAAATAAATTACCTACTTGTTAAAATTGGAAATATCGTCTCCTGCTGTGTTAAACAACCATCAGCCACAACAATAGTAAAACCTTTTCATGACAACTTGTAAAATACTTAAAATAAAATTGACATCTTGAATTAAAAAGTGAATTGATCCCAACTTTGAAATATTCTCATTTGAATGTATGATTAGCTAATAATATGAATTATAAGCGTCAAGATAAGTGGAAAGGTGTGAATTGAGATCTCAGATGTCAACTGTATCTCAAGTGAAAATTAAATATTACATTTGAACCTACTTTGTATGATAGGCTTCATCTTCTGAATGCAACAATGATAATTTTTTTGAAAATAGCGGTTCAAGGGGGACACCTAAACATACGCAGTATCACCCCTAAATGTGAACAGATTAAACAACTACTCTTGGAATCAAATTTGGATTATTTATTTTTCTCTGAAACCTGGCTTCATGATAACTCCCCAGCTGCTGCTCTGACTGTACCTGGCTGTAATATATTTAGAGCGACCTGAAGGGAGATGGGGAGGTGTGATGTTTTATGTTAAAGAGAACATCCACTCTACCCAGATCCACTTTTCAGATAAGGAATTAGAGTGTCTCCCCAAATGTCCTTTACCCTCCTAGGGCTGTACCGACCACCAGACTCCAACGCTATATTTTCTGACCAGCTGAACACCATACTTAGAGAGTTCAACTTTAATAAAGAAGTACTTTTGATGGGAGATTTCAACATAAACTGGGAAGATAAACATGGTAGAAAAGCCCTCAAACAAACTCAATTCAATTTTGTTCAGATGATTAAAGGGCCAACTAGGATAAGACCCAAATTGACCTAGTGTTTATTAACAAGCCAGAGAGGATTACTACATCATTACATTTAGTCACTGGCCTATCTGACCTTAACGCTTGTATCTAGAAAACTGTCTAAGAATCGATTTAATCTGACTACCACCAAAATCAGACCAGGCATCTCTTTTTATTGGCATAATCAATGAAGCAAATGGAAACGGTATGCTGATTTGGGATAATATTGTAATAGAAAGTGGGTTACACCACCAGCAGGAGAAACTGCTAGTTAGCAGGGGAAGCTGCTGTTTGTCAAAGCCCTTAAATAATCAAATGCACAACCTGGGGCAATCTTTATTGGATGGTTAGCATAAATAATGAGACCAAAGTCTATTATTTCTTTATTTTATTAAGCCTAATAAACTAGCTTTAGAGCACACCACTAACCACGGCACGCTAACACCCTCTACAAGAGACACTGTACACCAAACAATGCACACAATCAACCAGCTCTGCAACCGACCATCACTGGTCCAACGTGAACACGGGGGACCACCTCCTGGTACTAGTTACCCCTCCCTCTCTGCTTTCACCCGTCACCCTCCAATTAGTTAACATGTAACAGGCCTGAAATATACCTGGAAAAGATATTCCTTTCCCACACCTTGAACGATAGATACACGATGTCAAATGGGCCATAGTATTGCATATATAGCTATAATATTTAAATAATTATAGCCCTGTAAACAAGGTGAGGGACTCGCACTGTTTACAGTGCTGGCATCAGCTGCTAAGGATGAGGCTAATCCCCGGCGGTCAATGTGTTAAGAGACCTACCTGAGTGGGAGAGGGAGAGGAGGACCGGCAAAGCAAACTGTTTTTCTACTGCATTATGAGATAATTATGAGAGTTTTGTTTGTTATGCAGATCAGAAATAAATGATGGATTCATTGTATACAGCCAAACGGATGGATCAAACTATTTATTATGTGCACATAGACTATGCTATTCCAGGGCCCTCATTCATCAATGTGTGCGTAGAACATGTTCTATTTCCACACGTAAGCACGGAATGTAGAACCAGTGTACGCACAGGGAAGTCGGGATTCATCACACGTGCGTACGCAGGCTCTATGCTCCTCCGTGTTGATGAATACCACTTTGTTCTACCGTCAATGCTCGTGCATGATTATCCATATATGGTCATGAAAGTGAGGAAACACCCCCCATGGGATGTGAAATAATGGACTGACCCGAGCGGAACTCTGAGAAACTCCACGGAGATTGTTCACTGCTGTCGAACCAAGAAGACACTATCGCGTATTATGGGATAAATAAAAGGCGGACTTGTAAACGGTGATGTCAGATATCAACGGCTCCCTAAGACCATTGCTGCAATTCTGCCTGGACAGCTCAAAATACTAATAAAGACCGTTCGTTGACCACTGTTTGGCGTTGGTTGTGTGTCATTATAACCGTGCTGTAATATGAATGCCTTTATTAGTTGTGTTCGATTGGCTATATGATTTTTAGAGGCATCTATTTTGTTGTAAACAAGGTGAGGGACTCGCACTGTTTACAGTGCTGGCATCAGCTGCTAAGGATGAGGCTAATCCCCGGCGGTCAATGTGTTAAGAGACCTACCTGAGTGGGAGAGGGAGAGGAGGACCGGCAAAGCAAACTGTTTTTCTACTGCATTATGAGATAATTATGAGAGTTTTGTTTGTTATGCAGATCAGAAATAAATGATGGATTCATTGTATACAGCCAAACGGATGGATCAAACTATTTATTATGTGCACATAGACTATGCTATTCCAGGGCCCTCATTCATCAATGTGTGCGTAGAACATGTTCTATTTCCACACGTAAGCACGGAATGTAGAACCAGTGTACGCACAGGGAAGTCGGGATTCATCACACGTGCGTACGCAGGCTCTATGCTCCTCCGTGTTGATGAATACCACTTTGTTCTACCGTCAATGCTCGTGCATGATTATCCATATATGGTCATGAAAGTGAGGAAACACCCCCCATGGGATGTGAAATAATGGACTGACCCGAGCGGAACTCTGAGAAACTCCACGGAGATTGTTCACTGCTGTCGAACCAAGAAGACACTATCGCGTATTATGGGATAAATAAAAGGCGGACTTGTAAACGGTGATGTCAGATATCAACGGCTCCCTAAGACCATTGCTGCAATTCTGCCTAGACAGCTCAAAATACTAATAAAGACCGTTCGTTGACCACTGTTTGGCGTTGGTTGTGTGTCATTATAACCGTGCTGTAATATGAATGCCTTTATTAGTTGTGTTCGATTGGCTATATGATTTTTAGAGGCATCTATTTTGTTGTCGGCTAATAAAGACCGCGCTGGAATATGACTGCCTTTTCCCGTGTTGTTTGATTAATACCCAGGGATTAAAGTTCTCCTCAATTTTATTCCAAATCGCGATGGATCTCCCGTAAATTTTCTACCTGCTGCATATGATTTCTAGAGGCATAATACTACAATCTATTTTGATGTCAGTATTGGGTAGCCTATATAAACAATAATACGAGAGCATATACAAGAACAATGAATCTCACTGCATGTATGATGTAGCCTGCCTTTCAATACATGAACTTGAATCCCATCATATACATAGTCTGTCCACTATCTGGTGTCATTGCAATGCGTTTTCTATTCTTTCTTATACAGTAAAAAGGGGGAAGAACACTATATTCATATGACTTGTATTCTGCTTACAGCTTCGAAATTCCACTTGTTTCGTTTAACGTAAAGCCTTTTAAATATAATCAAAACGTTCCCGTGTTTCGGCGGTCTGTGCGCAAAATAATAACGAGTTGAGCTTTATGATTTATGATGAATTGAAAATGGGGGACCCTGATGTAAACAAGACGAAAGCCTTTCTCTGGTCTGCATCCCCTTAACAATTGTATGTACTGAGCTGTACTGTACTGTACCTATTCTGCAATCTGTTAATAAACTTTTCAATCAATCAATCAATCAAGCTACGCGGAGCACAGTCAGTCAGTAGCCTACACCCCGTATATTCCGATAACGCTATATAAACCATGCTGCATTCATTCTGAGAGAAAGATCTATTATTCCAAATGCTATTTATAGGGTTTTGACCATAATTACACTACTGTTGCTATTTTACAATGAACTATAATGAATTACGGTTCATACAGAACATCCAGTGTTATTATGCACAGAAGCTCATTTCCTTGTTGTAATAATATATTCTACCACTGGGCGCCAGGTACGCATGGTCCGAGCTGTGCGTAAATATAAGCACGAAGTCAAGTTCAAGTTGAAATTGATGAATCCCACTCTTTGCTTAGAAATGATCGTACGCACAGGGTAAGCACAAATCTGTGCGTAGAACACGTTGATGAATGAGGGCCCTGGAGTGGAAGTGGCAAGTAAGAAATATTTTTTTTTATAAATTGCCACTATACACTCCATGTCAATAGCCTAACCTTAACACTCCTTGTCCATAGCCTAACCTTAACACTCCTTGTCCATAGCCTAACCTTAACACTCCTTGTCCATAACCTAACCTTAACACTCCTTGTCCATAGCCTAACCTTAACACTCCTTGTCCATAACCTAACCATAACCTAAGGAACAAGGAAAACATCAATAGAACCTACAAAAATGATAACATGTTGACTAGGAGATCTGTGGCCACCACCAGCATCCATCAACAAGGTCCTCTGTGTCTCCAGTTACAATGTCCACTCTTCAGTTGTGTGATGGCTGAGATGTGTGTCCTGCATGGTGTTTACCGTTCTTCTACTGGATACAGAGAAACACTACAAGACAAGTCCCATCCATAGGTCCCATCACATGCTTGAGTTGTGTTGAAAATTGAATCCAATAATGAGTGCTACAGTGACACCTATTGGAGTGGAGATGTTATAGCCAGGCTTGTTGGTTTACACTGTAAATGTACAGTGGTTCTCTAGTCTCAGCATGTCAAGAACCACCATATTGGTGCATAGTGATAGGATTTTATCCCAGGGACCATCTGAGAAGACTGTAGTTAGATGTGATTCTGTCCAGAATGAGTCCATAACCGTCTGTACTGTAGGGCAGATAACAGCGTGAGTGAATCCTATACGATCTTAATCGTCATTCATTGGGGTTAATTTCTAGTGAATGAAATTATAGTGAAATTAAACTATTTTGTTGGGGACCCCAGGGAACCCTCGGGCGCCATCTTGAGAAGCTGTAAAACACACAAACAAGCAACACTCTATACTAACACCAGCGAGGATGTGGTTTGTTACGACCCCTGAATACTGACACCAGCGAGGTCTGTTACGACCCCTGAATACTGACACCAGCCAGGTCTGTTATAACCCCTGAATACTGACACCAGTGAGGTCTGTTATGACCCCTGAATACTGACACCAGCCAGGTCTGTTATAACCCCTGAATACTGACACCAGCAAGGTCTGTTATAATAACCCCTGAATA
Organism: Notolepis coatsorum; assembly: GCF_963971535.1. Classification (NCBI taxonomy): domain Eukaryota; kingdom Metazoa; phylum Chordata; class Actinopteri; order Aulopiformes; family Paralepididae; genus Notolepis; species Notolepis coatsorum. The sequence continues at coordinate 59,710,000 of NC_140169.1, forward strand.
CTGACACCAGTGAGGTCTGTTATAACCCCTGAATACTGAAGGTTTTGTACCTCATTGTCTGCATTTGTACCTCACTGTTTACTAATTTTTACTCATTGTTCTTAGGTTGTACTTTAGATTGTATATTGTATTGTATATTCCTCTTTTACTTACTTTTTTACTGTATGAAGCACACTCTCAGGGGCTCATACAGAACCAAGCATTTCACCGTAAAGTACATGTATTTTATTGCGACAAATAATAAACAAACTTGAACTTGACACCAGCGAGGTCTGTTACGACCCCTGAATACTGACACCAGTCAGGACTTGGTCTGTTACGACCCCTGAATACTGACACCAGCGAGGATGTGGTCTGTTACGACCCCTGAATACTGACACTAGCGAGGTCTATTATAACCTCTGAATACTGACACCAGCCAGGAGTCAGGACTTGGTCTGTTACGACCACTGAATACTGAAGGTTTTGTACCTCATTGTCTGCATTTGTACCTCACTGTTTACTCATTTTTACTCATTGTTCTTAGGTTGTACTTTAAATTGTATATTGTATTGTATATTCCTCTTTTACTTACTTTTTAACTTACCTTTTTACTGTATTAAGCACACTCTCAGGGGCTCATACAGAACCAAGCATTTCACCGTAAAGTACATGTATTTTATTGTGACAAATAATAAACAAACTTGAACTTGACACCAGCGAGGTCTGTTACGACCCCTGAATACTGACACCAGCCATTGGTCATCCAATTCGGTAGGTGGCGCTGTCGCGAAAAAACGATGGTATCCGGGGCTGCAGCGTCACGCTACGCTCCCTTGGTTGAAAAGAACCCGATGGTTGTTGACGTCACGTCAGTATCAGCGCTTCCTCCAGTGAGTCTCGGCTGCTGCCTCCTCTGTGCTGCTCATGTCCTCTAGTGGGACTGACATCTGAGCCCCGTCCTCCTGGTGATGGAGGCTCGTCAGCTAGTGACTCACATGTGTTTTCTAGCTGCATGTAGAGAGTGTTTGAGAATATTATTCAACCTCTTTTATTTACAGTTGTACAGCATTGGCCTATATTTAATTTAATTTTATAATTCTATTCTATTCTATTGTGCTCAACTTAGTTCATATTTCATTTTATCTTACTCCACCTCTTTATTGTATTATCTGTCTGTTATTGTCTGTCCGCTAATGTCGCACCGAAACGACCAAAGCAAATTCCTTGTATGTGAAAACTACTTGGCAAATAAAGACCTTTCTGATTGCGATTCAGATTATTTAGTGTGTTACAGTTACAGTATATAGCTGGAGGTAGAACACCTGCAGAGTTACAACATTCAAAAAGTCCACATCAAAGGGAGTTATTCTCTCTGACTTTTTTATTTTATTTTAAAAAAAAATTGGACGGGACAATGCAAAATTAATGAACACTGTGGAGTGTAAAAATTGCCGGATTTAGCATGAGGCTAATTTCCACCCGTTGTCCCCAAACATAAAAACAGGACTCATAGAAACTAAGAAATGTACAAATACATAAAAACAGGACACATAAAAACAGTAAAAAAAATTACAAATACATAACAGCATGTCACATGTGTTCACATGACTGGTTGGACTTCAGCCATTTTTTTAGTTGCCCTCTAAAAGAAGCAAGCGTGGGGCTTTCCCTTATGGAAATGGAGAGACTGTTCCATGTTTGACTGCCTTTTATGGACAGGACGTTTTGGCCAAACGTGGTCAGTCTACTTTGGACCATGCAGTCACCTCTGGTGTCTGACCTGGTGCAGAGTCCAGTGTTTCTTTTTTTGTAGATGAATTCCTGTACAGTAGGGGGAGCTAGTCCATGTAGTCATTTGTAGATGAAACAAGAGCTTTTTAAGACTTTGAAATGTTCAAAGCTCAAAAAGCTATATTGTTTCAAAATATTGCAATGGTGGTATGCCAATGGTTTCCTTGCAAATACCTTAATGGCTCTATGATAAAGCTGTTCGATGTGTTTCATGACAGTGACACCAGCAAATTACCAGTTTGTGAAGCAGTATTCAATATGTGAGAATATCATGCAATGAAGATACGTTTTTGCAGCATCAACTGTTAAAAAAAGGCCGGATTTGTCTGAAATTAACTAAATTAAAATGAATTGTGCGTTTCACTTTTTTGACATGTTTCTTAAAGGATAGGTTCGAGTCCAAAATGACTGGGAAACCAGTTCACCCCCCCCCCCCCCCCAGAAACACATTAGATCTTGTGATTCTGACTGGTCGTTTGCTGAACATCATGCATACCTTATTTTTTGTATTTAGATCAGGTCAGTTTTTTTACCATGTACAAAAATGACTGCGTCGTCAGCATACATTTGCAGGTCATTGATGTACAGGGAAAACAGCAATGGCCCAAGGATCGATCCCTGCGGCACACCGACTGGATTATCAAGATAAGGAGATTTGACACCATTTTTGACTGGAATCACTGCTCCTGATCTGCTTGGAATGCAGCCTTTTCTTCCATTATACAACTATGTCACTATATGTAACACAATAGTTTACTCTTGGATGTCTGTTGATGTTTATCGTGGTTCACATTAGGGATGTTCGATATTGGCTTTTTTACCGATATCCGATATACCGATATTGTCCAACTCTTCATTTCTGATACCGATATCAACCGATACCGATATATGCGGAATATATCTCTTGTTGTGGAATTAACACAACATTATGCATACTTTTGACAATAAATAAAATAAGAATTTGTTCTTACTTGCTTGCTAGGGTAAATAAAGGTCAAATAAATGTTTAAAAAAAAAGAATATATATATATATATATATATATATATATATATATATATATATATATATATACCGTACTTTTCGCACTATAAGCCGCACCTGAATATAAGCCGCAGCAGCTAAATTGAATGATGTGTACATATATAAGCCGCACTGGACTATAAGCCGCAGGTGTTTTAATTTTTAATTACCATATGTAATTAGCATTGGGACACAATACTGTCAGACAAATAACAAGAATTAACTAACATTTACAAGTTGTATTAAGTTTAGCAAATAAGGGAACAGATAAATAACATTTCAATGCAGTCAAAAAAGCAATATTTAGATTTTTACATTTTCGGGTTTGGTCACGTCGAGTCACATATAAGCCGCACCGTTATATAAGCCGCAGGGTCGAAAAATGGGGGAAAAAGGTGCGGCTTATAGTCCGAAAAGTACGGTATATATTTTTTTTTTGTAAACCGATACCGATATTTTCCGATATTACATTTTAATGCCAATATCGGACATCCCTAGTTCACATGATACGTTCTGGTCCGACTCCTGACTCACGTGTCTCCGTTCCGTCAAAACGGCGGCTCACTCATAAACTCTTTACTAAACTGCAGGCCAAAGTCAAAGCAAGGCTTAGCTTTCTGTATAGGCAGGCATGCGCTGTTCATGGGACGGGGTAGCACGGTGTGCAAGCTCACTCGCTATTTGCATATCAATAGCGCCGGTCGTCAGGTGTGTTAAATACGTTCTCAGACACATTCACACCTAACTTGTTGTGAAGACGTGTTACATTCCATTCGTAGAGGCAATTAGGCACTGTCTTTAGTCTGTGCCCAAGCGAGGGGACATTAAATGCGCATTCGCGGGAGCGCGCGCACGCGCCAGGAGCGCGCGTGCACGTGGTGCGTGTCACCCCAGATGATTTCAATAACGCACCACTGTGTATAGGAACCGTTCACTAGATCTGCTAAACTCACCCTGGTCCAGATGACTGTCCTGCCGCTATTTGATTTTAGCGATGTAATCTACCGCATGGCCCGTAAAGGTGATCTAGAGATTAGATATACTATATCACTCCGCCATTCGCTTCGCTACCAATGCCCCCTACAGGACCCACCACTGCGAGCTATACTCCCTAGTAAACTGGCCCTCCCTGTTACGTCCCCAGGCCCGCATGAGACTGACAGTGGACAGTTCCCTCCTCCTGACATTGGTTCCCTACCTCCCTCTGGTGACCTAAGCCCGATGGTGCAGTTGGCCATCTTATGTTGGTTTCAAGTAATTTAATTGATTTCTAATTATTTGTTATCCTGGGCCATCCCTGTCTGTGTTTGATGTCGTCCCCCTGTCTGGTTGTTGTGTGTGTCATTGCCTTTGTGTCTAGTTTGATTTGATTTGATTTGATATTTTTTATTTTCGTGTCTTACATACAGATGTATGCCCAGCCCATATGGGCTTACAAGACACATAACAATAAGTATATAATAATATACTTTACCAATTACTTAACAAATGACATAGACCAAGATGGCCATAAAAAAAGAAAAATACAAGAAAATACAATAAAACGTAATATAACACAAGCTGTACTCAATGTAAATAAACAGAAAAACAAGGTGAATTCAAATACAATTATATAGGATACAGTGTGTTTTGTCTCAGGTGCCATGCCTTCTCCAAAAATCCTGCAAAACCGAAGATGTCCTCCACAAAAAAACAACTCAACATACAGCTCTCAGACTGCCAAAACAAATCTGGGTTTGCAATTTGAATTTTTTCAAATAAAGCCCTCCTCAAAGTGGTGTACAAAGGGCAATAAAAAACAAAATGTTATTCATCCTCCACCACTCCCAGATCACACAGAACACACAACCGCTCCTCCTCTAGTTGTGTTTATGGTGTCAATGCTTTTTGTGTCTAGGTTGTGTTTGTGATTCTGTGTTTTGGCCTGGCCCTGCCAGGTGTTGTTCGTTGTTAATTAGTGTTGGTATTTAGGTGTCTGTTTGTCATCACTTCCTCGTGGCGTCATTGTCGCCCGTACCCTCATTGTACCCTCACCTACTTCGTGCCTCCCCTTGCCTTGTTTCATGTTCGTCTGTGCTGTAAGTCGTTATAATTCCCGTTTTCGCTCATCTTTGTTTTTCCGTCCCCTCAGTGTTGTTTTGTATGATTTTGTTAGTAAACTTATTTTGATTTCCTCGTATCCTGCCGTCTCTGCCTCCTCTCTTCCCTCTGCAATTGCGTTCTCACCCTCTCAGCACCCCTAATCCTAACACCTCCCTGGAGATAGATGCAACATCCACTGGCTGGCCTTTGTATATAAAACACTTCTAGGCCGTACTCCCCCTTACCGTACTCGCCTAGTCCACCCTCGTCCACTCCCGAATTACCACACTCGATCAGCCACACATATCCTGGTAAACGCCCCCCATGCCAACTCCTCACAAGGCCGTTCCTCCTTTCAGTACGCAGCAGCTGATAGCTGGAACACGCTACAAAAAACTTAAATATGGAAACGTTTATTTCAATTAGATTGTTTAAGTAAATTACAAAAACGATGGAATTTTTCCACTGGTATTACATTTTTTATTATTAAATAAAAACATTTCTACATGCACATATTACATAGTATAGATATGAGAAAGATGCATTGTCTTATTGCTAGCATATATCTGCAAATATGTTGTATGTGTGCGTGCATGATGATGTGTATGTGAAGGTGTGTTGTTAGGTGTGTTACCATTGCCCCTTTTGCACAATGAGAGTATGGAACATAATATGCATGTGTGTGTGTGTGTGTGTGTGTGTGTGTGTGTGTGTGTGTGTGTGTGTGTGTGTGTGTGTGTGTGTGTGTGTGTGTGTGTGTGTGTGTGTGTGTGTGTGTGTGTGTGTGTGTGTGTGTCTCCCCATCTCCCCAGCATGTTTCCTCATATTTTTGAATATATAGTTTTGTAGTCTATATATACCAAGAAAGATAGTTTTGTATAGTCTATATCAGTGGTTCTCAAACGTTTTACACCAAGTACCACCTGAGAACGTAACTGGCTCTCCAAGTACCACCATATGACCGGCGTTAAAATACAGTCTATTCAGCTATGCACAGTTCACGCAGGAGGCAAATGTATTCCTAATACCATTATTTATTGTTAACTTTTGTCAGACACAGCCACAATGTACAAATGGATAGCACTAGAACTAGCAAACGCTTCCACACAACTCATACAATGCAAGGGGCATTGAGAACATAATAACTAACATTCTCACATAGCAAGTGAGAAAATTAAGAACTGTATTTCAGCAAATGTACTTAATTCTCTCTCTATCTCTCTCTCTCTCTCTCTCTCTCTCTCTCTCTCTCTCTCTCTCTCACACAGCAAGCAATTGTCCGTCATTCTCACACACACACACACACACACACATGCACACACACACACACACACACACACACACACACACACACACACACACACACACACACACACACACACACACGCACACACACACAATTATTTTGTTACAAAAACTTAATTTCCTGCATTCTGGTGCAGGAATTTTGGAAAATGTACCCTTTAAATGCCAGTGTTTGTGATGGGCATCACAAATTATTGTAAAAAATAAAATAAAACACATATTCAATACATTTTTTTATGTTTACCCTTTAAATGCCAGTTTGTGTGATGGCATCACAAATTATTGTTAAAAAAAACACACAAAAAGTAAAATATTTTCAATATATCAAATGCAAAGTAAATTTTTCTGGGGGGGATTATTATAGGCTAGGCATGTGTCAATGATTAGCACTGCAGCAACACAGATTTTGATGGATTTTTTGTAATGTCAGATTTTACACCAACTCTTTTCAGAAAAGTGGGAGTATTACATTTTTTATCTGACATTACAAAAAAAATCTAAAAATAAATGGTTATGATCAGGGCTGAAGTTGAATTAAATATTTATGACTGTTTAGACTGCATTACTCTCTGTCACAGTGATCTCCTGGTTGTTCCCCACTTAGGTTATCTAACTATCGCGCCGCCGCAACCAGAAACACTGGCCTGGCCTGCTTCTAAGTTCAGTTCTGCAAAAAAAAAAAAATGTTGTGTGTGCTTTTTTGTAAATGTTTTCAAGTACCACCAGCAGTACCACCAAGTACCACTAGTGGTACATTTACATTTACATTTAGTCATTTAGCTGAAGCTTTTATCCAAAGCGACTTACAAGTTCTGTATGACAAGCCATCAGGAAGGGCACAACTCTATCAGCTGAGCAACAATGTTCATCAAAGTGTTGAGTGCTACAGTGTAGGTTAGTTTATTAGTGCATGACAGTACGGTTAGTTAGGGTTAGATTATTATTATTATTTTTATTCAGATTCAGATACGCGTACCACAGTTTGAGAACCACTGGTCTATATATACCAAGAAAGATAGTTTTGTATAGTCTATATATACCAAGAAAGATAGTTTTGTATAGTCTATATATACCAAGAAAGATAGTTTTGTATAGTCTATATATACCAAGAAAGATGGTTTTGTATAGTCTATATATACCAAGAAAGATAGTTTTGTATAGTCTATATATACCAAGAAAGATAGTTTTGTATAGTCTATATATACCAAGAAAGATAGTTTTGTATACTCTATATATACCAAGAAAGATAGTTTTGTATAGTCTATATATACCAAGAAAGATAGTTTTGTATAGTCTATATATACCAAGAAAGATAGTTTTGTATAGTCTATATATACCAAGAAAGATAGTTTTGTATACTCTATATATACCAAGAAAGATAGTTTTCTATAGTCTATATATACCAAGAAAGATAGTTTTGTATACTCTATATATACTGTGGCAGATATCATCCCCCGTCCCATGGCTATGTGAAGGATGGGAGATACTACTGCCACGGGAGGAGAAGAAGCAATTAGGCAGCTGATTAGGACTGATAGAACACACCTGTGCACCATTAGATCACCCACATCCCACACGCACACACACCAGACACACATAACATAAAACACTAGGACAGACAAAGTATAGTTGAGAGGAGGTGAGGTAGGAGCGAAGTACAGAGAGAGAGAGATTGTTATTACGGAGTTTTGTGAGGTGAGAGGTAGTGGAGAGGAGAGGTGAGAAAGTGTTCATTGTGTACTGGAGCCTAGACTGGCTGAGAAACCCCCTTGTGTACTGACCTGGACCAGAAGACAACTCTGAGTATTGAACAATCCCTTTTTTTTGTACGAGAGCCTGTTTTGTGTTTTTGACCTTGGACTGTATTACGACCATTCTAATTGCCCATCGGACTATATTCTGCCCTATTCAATAAATATTCTTTATTGATTGAAATTGCACTTGTGTGGACAGTTGAATTAGTTTGTTTTTGAACCGTGACGAGTCTGAACACCACCAGGCTCGTCACACTTGGTTCTTTGGTAAAAAAAAACTAAATCATTTCCAACAAAGAAACACAAGAGCAATGGCGAATCCAGTCGATGTTACGACATTGTTTCAGGAGTGGGCACGTTAGAGCGAGACCCAGCAACAGGTGAATCAGAAGCGCCATGAGGAAGCGATGCAGGATTCCCAGACACCCCATGACGTGGTTCTGAGTGAAACTCTGGAAACTGCGGAGAAATGGAGGAATGGAAGCGCTCGATTCATTCCACCATGCAGAGACCCACAGAGCGGAGAGGCAGATGAACAATATTAACCCCGGACATTTCCTGGTCAAACAGAATAGCGAGGACGACATTGAAAGCTATTTGTCGGCGTTTGAACGCACCACTGAACGAGAGAACTGGCCAGCAGAACAGTGGGTTAGTTTGTTGGCACCATTCTTATTTGGGCTAGCCCAGACCAGGGGCGGGGCTAGGGGGTGGCTACTTGGGCTCAAGCCCCAAATGTTTTCTGAAAAGCCCTGAATCTATTTTCAAAAAAATAAATAAAAAGAAATTACAATATTTTTTTCTTTTTTTTGGACAATTAATCATTGTTACATGAAAATATGTTTGCACCAGATTTAGCAGAAGCTAATTTCCATCTGTAGTCTATCCAGCTGCTAACTGTATTTGAGTGAGTAAGTCTTGGTGTTATGGTAGACTCAGACCTAAGCTTTAAATCACACAACACAAGTTGACAAAAACATAATTCTTCCACCTTAGAAACATAGCTAAAGTACGGCCATTTATAAATCAAAAGGACGCTGAAAACCAGATCCATGCCTTTATCTCAAGCTGACTCGACTACTGTAATGCACTCCTTACCGGCCTCCCGAAAAAATACGATGATAACTATTTTTTTGCGATGCACTATTGCATTATTTTATTCTATTTTACTAACCATTTTATTGCACTGCACTATTTTACTTTGTATCAGTGATAATCAAACCGTAAACAAAGACGCATATTAACACTTTCAGCGCCAGATGGCGCTGTTTACTGTTACTGTTGAAAGGCCAGCGCATTTTAACATGGGGATACGTGGCTGTGTTTGCAGGCCTAAAGCTATATTATATATTATAGCTATGGATCTAATAATATAGTCGATTGTCATTGAGTTTCTTCCGATCAAGATGCATAAAACAGATCATTTTTCCATCCATACATTTCCAAAATGACAGACACCAAGCCACATCGTTTCAAATGGAGTGCAATAGCGGCCGCAAGGTGTTAGGCGGCGGTATTGGACTTTTGAGATCTCAGACCAATTCCCAGTGATAACACAGGCTGCCGGCATGTCTTTATGAATGGAAATATCGAATAAAAGAAACAACGATGTAAACCCGACTATACTCTGGTTTTCGGGGGTCCTGGCACTCAACGTTCGGCGAGTTAACCCTAGATCTTAGATCCTAATATGAAAAACGATGTGATTTAATGTTCTATGTCTTACCTTGACTTTGTCTATTTTACTGCTATCTATTTTATGCTTTATGTCTGCACTTTATGCATTGCTCTTGATCTGCCAATGTTGTGCTCATTTTATGCCTGTCTTTTTGTACTGCTGTGAAGCACTTTGAGCTGCAATTCTTGTATGAAAGGTGCTATACAAACACAGTGTATTATTATTATTATTATTATTATTATTATTATTATTATTATTATTATTATTATTATTATTATTATTATTATTATTATTATTATTATTATTATTATTATTATTATTATTATTATTATTATAAATTATTATAGTTTGCTTCATTAATTAAAGGGTGTGAATTTAAGTGTTCTCTAGTGCCTTTTGTCCGCTTTAAGGTGGTGGTATAAGTTAAAGGTTGTGGTGTCGAAGTAAAAGAAATCCGGTGGGCTCAGCCCCGGATCTCCTACAATCCTAAATCCGCCCCTGGCCCAGACAGCATATCATGACACCGCCCCGCTGGCGGATAAGACGTATGAGTTTCTGAAAAAATAAATACTGCGACGTTCGGGAATTACATTTCTCACTCGCTCCCAGCGGTATCATGATTGGGCTGATGATGCGACCTTGTCCCCCAAAGAACAACAACATGATTTGTTACGGCTAGCGAACAACTGGCTGTTAGCAGAGCCCCAGAACATTTCACCAATCGAACGAATGGCAATGGATAGATATTTACATGAATTGAATCACCCCGCTACCTCAACCCGGTGAAAATATACCATATCAACCTTTTAAAAAAATGGGCGTCCCGGGAGGCTCTGTATTCTTTCACCCCACCACAGATACCAGTCCGAACCCAACCGCTTGAAGTCCCCATGGGAGACCAACTCAGTCAGACTCAGAGTCTGAACACCACCAGCCTCGTCACAATACCAAGAAAGATAGTTTTGTATAATCTATTTATACCAAGAAAGACCTACGAAAAGACCAAACCCAATGCATTTAAACTATGGTCCATCTAGCCAACAGCAGATGACAGCTCATATTGTTAGGGTATTGAACCTGATCAATGAAGGTAGACCGTCAGGTAGAGTTGATAAAACAAAGGTTTATTCAGAGTTAAGGCCTGGATGACCGAACCGGGACACCAGCTGATGTCATGGAAAAAATAGTCTACGAACAGGTCGAAAAGTACCTAGCGGAAAAAAATCTAATCTACGAATTCCAATCTGGCTTCAGAACATCCCACTCCACTGACACATGCCTTCTCTATTTGAATGACCACATCAAACAAGAGGTGGACGCAGGCAAATACTGCGGCATGGTCATGCTGGACCTACAAAAGGCCTTTGACACGGTCAATCACTCCATTCTGATTGACAAGCTAAAAGCAATTGGTTTTGATAGTCTATCAGTGAGCTGGATGCAATCCTACCTTGAGGGGAGGGAACAGATGGTGGAGGTAAACGGTACCCTATCCCCCCCCCTCACAGTGAGCTGTGGTGTTCCACAAGGAAGCATACTAGGACCGCTACTGTTCCTAATTTATGCAAATGACATGTCGTCAGCTTGTGACTGCAACTTGTTCCTGTTTGCGGACGACTCAGCCCTGCTGGTCTCTGACAAGAACAAGTTACAGGTTGAAAAAACCCTCAGCTCGGAACTAGGCAGAATCTGCATATGGCTCGCTGATAACAAACTATCATTACACATGGGCAAAACAGAGTCCATTCTCTTCGGTTCAAATAACAAACTCAGCAAGACCGACGGCTTCTCAGTTACAGTGGGTGACAATATTGTCACAAGGAAAGATGAAATTACCTACCTGGGTTCCATCCTAGAGGCTAATCTCTCCTGTGACAAAATGGCATCCAATGTAATAAAAAAAGTCAACCAACGAACTCGATTCTTGTACCGGATCTCCTCTCTGGTAAACAAGAATACCCTGAAGACTCTGGCAGGAGCACTCATTCAGGGGTACTACGACTATGCTTGCACCTCATGGTACCAAAGCACCTCAAAGGTGCTAAAAACAAAATTACAAACATCTCAAAACAAACTGGTCAGACTACTGCTTGACCTTACTCCTAGAACCCACCTCACCCCTGCCCACTTTGACAACCTAGGATGGCTTAGAGTAGATGACAGAGTACAGCAACTTGCAATGGGCCTGGTCTACAAGATACACTACACGACCAAGGTACCCATGTACATGGCAAAATACTTCCCAAAGGTCAGTGAATACCACGATCACAACACCAGAGGGAGCTCCACAAATCATGTTAAACCCAGATTCGGCTCAAATAAGGGACTAAACACGTTTCGCAATTATGCCACATCAATGTGGAACGCCCTACCCAAAGCTGTAAAGGAATGTGGATCACTACCCACTTTCAAAACCTCTCTCAAGAGACACCTACGGGAGACTGCAATTCAACACTGGCCCCTGTAAATATCCTAACCCAACCCCCTCCAATGTACAGTCATTTACCTAGTATGGTTTTGTCAATAGTCCAATGTACAATTTTGTTTGTTTGTACAGAGTCTCCCCCCCCCTCAATGTACAGTTTTGCTTGCTTATACAGTGTGCCCCCCCCCCCCCCCCAACCACCTCCAATGTAAATTACCCAGTATGGTTGTCAATATCCCAGTGTACCCAACCCCCCCCACCCAACCTCCTCCAATGTACAGTTTCTACGTCAAATGTATATACTCCCTTTTCTTGACTCCTTCTGTATCACAAACAGTACTGTATTTGCAAATCTGGTATGTCATAAATGTATAGATGTAGCAGTACTGACTATCTGTATGTCATGTATGTCATATATGTCCTGATGAATTGAAAATGGGGGACCCTGGTGGAAACAAGACGAAAGTCTTTCTCTGGTCTGCATCCCCTTAACAATTGTGTGTATTGAGCTGTACTGTATTGTACCCATTCTGCAATCTGTTAATAAAGTTTTCAATCAATCAATCAATCAAGTCCCCAGGTGAGCTCCAGAGTCCAGTCAGGCGTGGCTCTTTATAGGAGAGAGAGAGGGGTATTCTGGGTAGGCTTGGCTCAGGTCGGGATTGGAGGGTGGTGTTCTATGAGGGGGGAGGGGTTGTATCTGGCGTATCAAGGAGGGAGGGGGGGTTCTAGTTAGGAGAAGGAGGGGGGGGAATGTGGGTTGGGGGCGGGCTGCGTAGGGCAGAAGGTGTGAGGTGTCTGTCTCCGGGAGGGGAGAGGGTCCATGTTGGGGGGCCGGGGGAAGGGGGGGGGGGGGGGGGGGGGGTCAGGTGAGACATAAGGTGAATGGGGGGGGGGGGTGGACTGGGGAACATGACTGGGGAACGTTAGGTGAGACACAGGGTGGATGGGGAGGGGGGGGGGGGGGTATTATTCTCCCACAATCATATCCAGAGGTCATAGAACTCCATTGTTGTCCAAAAACTGTTAAAACAAGTCAAAGAGCTGAAAGAGCTGCACTGTTTTCTTTGGTCAGTATAATGTATTGATGCAATGAACATGTACTTTCTCCTGAACTGGACTGTAGTGTAATGTGCATCCTCAGGGACTATGATCTGTTTACTACTTTACTGTACATCAATAGTACGATAGAGCTTTCTACAATGCCCCCGTTTTTCATGAAAATACATTGACATATTTAAAACTGGAAATATGTGTTTGTGTGCTATATTTAATGATTTTAGCATAGGGGAATGTATGGCTTCCTGGTTGACAATGTGAATAACGATAAAGCTGTACAAAGTTATTTTTATGCTGTTTTATATTAACCAGTTAAATATTCAATCGCAGTCATCTCCTTACAAAAAGGTATCATCCTATTTGCATATTCTTTGCTCACTACTGTAAGGCAGCCTTGGAGACTTGGATGGCTAAGGACGGAAGAAAGACACCTCAACCCAGGATTTCATCAAGAAGTTCGAACTGTTTATTTATCAGATCTAGGAAGCACTTTGTTTTGTACAACAACAGCTTGACTCACAATGATGGTTTTATAGGAAGGATGTAGCATCACAAATCAACCAATAAGAGAATATGAAAATGAATACATTACAGATACCATTGTCCAATCAACATATCAAAAGAGGAATACATTTCAACGTTGGCCAATACGATGTCACTGGGCCATAAGTGTCCACGCCCACCTCACACTCCAGACCCCAGAGTACTGTACATACAAGGCAATGTTGAGACTAGAATGGATATACTGCCAGAATAAAACCAGGTCACGCTAAATTAAAGATCATTGTTTAAGGTAAAATAATAAAAACAACTAATTTCAAAGACGACTCTCGTACCCTTTCTCTGTCAAGTGAAGAAGCCTGTGATGGCTTCACTGCCTCCCAGCCCCTCCTTCCACATTCAACTACTAGAGTTTGTCTGGCACAGATCAAGAGCAGGCACACACGATTGAACACCAAGCTATGGATGCACTCAGAGTGGTTCATATATTCAGTAAAAGATATGCCAAAGGAAAGGAAAGGGTTTCAAACATTTCTGTTTACACAGAGAACACACACCGATTACCACTGCTGCAAAAGGTACAGGTTCAATTTACTGATTATAGGCATGAACGTATTTATTTACTGATTACAATACGCTTTCAAAGTAATTTAAGTCTTATTTTTGGTTACTGTTAAATGACAACATGGCCAGTGAGCTGTGGTGTTGAGCTACAGTATATTGATTGACCCGACATGTCACGAGAATACCACCAATAGTACACCAGTCTACCATGGGAAGAGCAGGAAGCCACTGAAAGTGGTGCAGGGGTACATCACATCATCATTATACACACTGCCTTGATTGATAATGGAGACCGTGTCATCAAGATTAAGCTGCAGAATCACTGTGCCACTGATGCTGCTATCACTTGTCGCGTAGGTGCTGACTTGATATAGTCCGTTCTTCACCAACAGGGCACTTGAGGTATGATGGGTGGATCCAAAGTTTGTGGTGAAGGTGAAGAGGTACACGCCTCCGACTGGAGCAGTGAAGATACCTGTGACAGAAGGACATTGTAACATATAACATTCATAATAATGTAACAAATAATTAAAAAATAAATACTAACCTTCATACTGTCTTTTACTATTATGCACTTTGCTACTAAGGAATCTACCTTGCCTATACTACATTTACATTTAGTCATTTTATCAAAAGCATTATTACACTTGTGTTCTGTGTAAATGTAACGTATAACATGGCAGTTAAAATGAATGCAGGCTTCATTGGAAATAAACACTCATCAAAAACATTGCAGGCTCAAAACATTTCAACCCCCAGATACATTACCTGTGTCCGTGTTGTAAGCACCGGCCGTGTTGGTGAAGACGTGGTCGAAAATCATATTGCTACCGGCAGACACTAGTCTCAGGTCAGTCGTTGTTAATGCAGCAGAGAATGCGACTCTTGGAAAAGAGGCTAAATTAAGAAGAGAGAAACATGGATTTTTAATTATTTGAATTCATTCATTAGATATTTTCAGCAATGAGCATTGCACAGAAGTAATTTTTTTTAATAAAGACAATGTTTTTAATACAATATATAGATCCGATCAGCGGTTCTTGAGTTACATGCCGATATGTGAGGCGTGCGCCAACGTCTTTAGCAGACTTTTAATTTTTTCGAATACCACTCCCGACTCCCGAGGCGTACTTAGTAAAGTACAGAAGAACTGTAGGAGTAAGTGTTGCTTTAGGCCCTTCTCACAGTGGTCATTTTAACATGTCATCACAGGTGTAATTAAGAACATTAATTATGGTCCCATTCCATTTAAATGTGTCACAACCATTCCGACAGGACAGCTCAGTCAATCATTTGGCGATATCGCTCTATATCACTAATTTGAACGGATATTTATGAAATCTGGACATGTACTACACAAAACTTCAGGCTATGGACCGAGGATGTTTTTTCAGCCCTTCCAATTTTTTTGGATATACTACTTTGGATATTGCAACTACTACAGAACAACGTGAGTAACACGTTTTTCTACAACTCAAGTTCAGACCTATATGTTACTCTATTTCATTAGCACTAAAAGTGAATTATCTTTATTGTGTGAATTATCTTTATTGTACTTCAGAATGTCCTCTTTCAAAAGGGACCAGGCTCATGTATGTGCTATAAATATAAAGTATAGTATTTTGGATTGCAAAAAAAGTATGCAGTACTCAAGTTCAAGTATGGAGAACAGCATTGATTGTGGTGAGAAAGGACAGAAGTACAGAAGAACTGTAGGAGTAAGTGTTGCTTTAGGCCCTTCTCACAGTGGTCATTTTAACATGTCATCATCACAGGTGTAATTAAGAACATTAATTATGGTCCCATTCCATTTAAATGTGTCACAACCATTCCGACAGGACAGCGTGCAAAATAGCAGGCCCTTGCACACCTATATAATATAGCACCTATATATAATATCATTGCACCAGGGCCCTTGCACACCTATATAATATCATTGCACCTGTGTTTACCAGGGCCCTTGCACACCTATATATAATATCATTGCACCAGGGCCCTTGCACACCTATATATAATATCATTGCACCAGGGCCCTTGCACACCTATATATAATATCATTGCACCAGGGCCCTTGCACACCTATATATAATATCATTGCACCCGTGTTTACCAGGGCCCTTGCACACCTATATATAATATCATTGCACCAGGGCCCTTGCACACCTATATATAATATCATTGCACCTGTGTTTACCAGGGCCCTTGCACACCTATATATAATATCATTGCACCTGTGTTTACCAGGGCCCTTGCACACCTATATATAATATCATTGCACCTGTGTTTACCAATGTTTACTAACATTAAGTAGCTAGCTAGCTACCGAACTTGTGGCTATAGAGGCTATAAAGAGTGTATGGTTGATGGCTAACGTTAGTTGCTACTGCTAGCAGGCACGTGCATACATAGGGGTGAAGGGGTGCCCGGGCACCTGCCTTTTTCATTTCTCATTAGAAAGTGCCCTTTTTATGCCACCTTTTTTTTTTTTTTTTTTTTTTTTACAGTTGCACATATATATATATACTGCCCTGCCCTTCCAAATGAAAGATGTCACGATAGAATCTAAATATTAGGTAAAGAAAGAGAGAGAAATGCCACCCCTCTCGTAAATAATAGGTCCTTCCAGCCAACATGTAAACCGCGTAGGGCCAGCAGTGCACTGAACAGGAAATTGATATCCAGCTGTTGTTGAGCTCACAGTGCCCTCACACTCGAGTCGAGACCTCTTTTTTTACAGTTACTATTTCAACTAAAACAAAGCAAGAGTACACATCAGGTAAGGTATTTGCCCAACAAAATAAAATGTCGGGTTTGCAGTGCACTGTATATTTTCGTGAAACACGTCGCCAGCCCCTCCCTGTCTGCTGCTGCTAGTGCAGGAAAAGCACGCAGCATACTCTCTCTCTCTCTCTCTCTCTCTCTCTCTCTCTCTCTCTCTCTCTCTCTCTCTCTCTCTCTCTCTCTCTCTCTCTCTCTCTCTCTCTCTCTCTCTCTCTCTCTCTCGCAGCTGTTGGTCTGGAGCGCATATTGCGTTATTAAAGGGACACTATGTAGTTTTGGTGACATCTATCGGTGAAACTGAATGTACCATGATATACTTGTATTAACCCCAAAAATCGGGCTCGCGCGCTGGGCGCGCGAGCATTACATTTACTAATTAATGCCCTTTTATGATTTCAGGCACCTGCCTTTCTAAAGTCTTGTGCACGTCCCTGACTGCTAGTAGCAATAACGTTAGTTAAGCTGTGTTTTGGACTTTTGGTACAACTTAGCCACCTAGTGCAAGCTAACATTAGTTGTGATTTGTGAGTGTATGTCCTTGGAGCTGTGTGCGCATGAGAGAGAACGTTAGAGAACGTTAGCTCAAAGTAAAATGACAGGGGCGGCTAAGTGGCGCAGTGGGCAAGGCGCTCGCCACTAACGCAGGAGATGCTGGGTTCGAGCCCAGCTCTCGGCGTTGCTACCAGCTTGGCTGGTCGTTCATACTAACACAATTGGCAGTGTTAGGGGTGGGAAAGCTGGTGGGTGGGGATCGGACGTTGTGGACAGCGACTCCTACAGGTCGGTTGGTGCGCCTGTACAGCAGAATCAGGAAGTAACGGGGGCAGCGTGAGCCTCCCACTCCTCGCCACTGAGAGATCGCGCTGTTCAGGTGAAAAGATGCGACGGCTGCCTCCTCGTGTACCGGAGGGGACACGTGATGCAAGGCTTCGTCCTCACTGCAGCCGACCAGTGGGAGGCATGGTCTAGCAACGTTCGAG
This sequence comes from Notolepis coatsorum, assembly GCF_963971535.1. Taxonomy (NCBI): domain Eukaryota; kingdom Metazoa; phylum Chordata; class Actinopteri; order Aulopiformes; family Paralepididae; genus Notolepis; species Notolepis coatsorum. Next base: position 59,727,923 of record NC_140169.1, read on the forward strand.
ACAGGGGAGGGGATAATTGAAGGGAGAATTTGCAAGGCGAAATTGGGATGGGAGAAAAATTGAAAAATGAGGAGAAAAAGTGGATCAGAAAAAATAAGTGAAAAGACAGATTGGCTAGCTAACCGTGTTGGTTAGTCCGATCATAGCCATGGCTGTACCACGGCAGCTCCCGTAGACACTGTCTTAGCTAACGTTAGGTAGCACTAGGTGGCTAAGTTATACCATAATGCAGCTTAACTAAAGTTATTGCTACTAGCAGCAATACCACAGAGCATGTGTGTGTGTGGGCGCAACTTGTTTGTTAGTTATGAATAAACTCTTAATATCAAATGGTAACTGTGACTGTTTTGATTGACAATAAGCATAAAGCATCGAGTATATTATTGCTGTTGCCATGCTTTTAAAGATGCGTTTTAAAAATAGATTTTCCTCCACGCGTAATCGATCAAAATCCCTATCGCTTAGAGCGGTACAAAGATGGCTAGACCTGCTGGCGTCCAAAGTGTTAAAATACCTCACTTTATTATGGTAAAGGAAAATCACAGATTGGGGCTTAATGGAAAGAATGAGAGAAGGGAAAGCTATGGACACATAGACAGAGATAGACAACTGTGCTGCAACAGAGGAAAGACAACAAGAGAAAATAAAGACAATAAAAAGAACAGGAACATACTGATATCCTGATGGTCTGTGGGCTCCTCCTTCAGCCCAGTGGAAATATCCATGGTTGGGTCTAGTGTGTCCTGAGCCTCTTCTTTCTTAATCATCAGTAGGTCGCTGGGTGGATCTGGAGCAGAGGGAGACAGCAACTAAGTACTTACAGTAGCATGGAAAAGTATTTGGCCACTTTCTGATTTCCTCTGTAATTACATCCTCCTTCCTATTGACCCAATTTGTCTAGTGTGTTCATTAGACAGGTGAAATCCTCTTTCAGTGCCTCTGTGCCCGTTTTCTTAGGCAGTTAGCCTCGCTGGTATGCGCGCCATTAGCGTTAGCCACGCTTCTAGGCCTCTTTGCTTTTGGAAATAGTGGCAATTTTTTTTTAATATATTGTGCATTCGACTAAGAGGTTGGCAGTCGACTACGGCTCCTTTCGATTGATTAGTCGACTATTCGACTAGTCGTGGTCAGCCCTAGTACCGGTAATTTGTAATCAGATGTTATTTGACTTGCCACAAATCTCACCCCACTTAGGCCCTGTCCACACGAACGCGGGGTGTTATGTAACCGTGATTTAATGTGCGCAGTTGCACTGTTCGACCACACGCAACCGGGGTTTTGGAACACTGCAACCGAGTCCAGGGTGAAGTTTTGCGCGCATCCCGGTTGCATTGGTTGCGTGTGGACATAGTAACCGAGATTATTTCCAGTGTTTACAGCAGAGCTGTCCCAAGTAGCTGCGGCTCATGTGTTGTCAAGTTATTGTTATAAGGAACCCAGTCCAAACTACAACAGTCTGCATCCTAGTGTTGTCAAAAATATCGGAAAAAATCGATACATATCGATTCTGAATATTTAAAATGGTTTCAATACTCATTTCCCGAAATATCGATATTTAATTATTCATAAAAAAATATAAAATATTTTTTTTGTATAAGGAAGTTGCATTGTTCATTTCAATACCTGTAATAGTACAGTAGTCCACACACACACATGTGCATTCAGTTAAGTCGGAATATGACTGTAATACAAACAGTTCAGTTTGTCAGGTACATGCAACACAGATTACAGTGTTTACATCTGTCTGCTTGAGAAAATACCATGTTCTGCAATAAAAATTATTGAAGTGAGATGAACAGTTATTTTTAAATGTGTGATCTAAAGTTAAACAAAGTGTTTTAAAAGTGTTATATGTATCTTCTCCTATAGTACCAGAGAGAAGCTGAGGAGAATCAACCAGCAACAAAAGCAAAATTTATAAAAAATAAAAAAAAGATTTCAGTATCGTGACAACACTACTGCATCCCCTTAACAATTGTTTGTATTGAGCCATATTGTATTGTACCCATTCTGCAATCTGTTAAATAACGTTTTCATCCATTTATTCTAGTAGCGTTAACGTTACTACGTTAATGTACGCTAGGCGCCTCAAATGCTAACGATCTATATGGAAAATGCCAATCGCATTAGCATGTAGCTAACAACATCAGAGATCTTTTTGTGAGACTAAACTCTCCGCTCTTGGTGGTAAATTGTGTTGATGTTGGTTTTGTTTCATCAACAAATGAGGCCCAGGACATGTACTACACAAGACTTCAGGCTATGGACCAAGGACATGTACTACACAAGACTTCAGGCTATGGACCCAGGACATGTACTACACAAGACTTCAGGCTATGGACCCAGGACATGTACTACACAAGACTTCAGGCTATGGACCCAGGACATGTACTACACAAGACTTCAGGCTATGGACCCAGGACATGTACTACACAAGACTTCAGGCTATGGACCCAGGACATGTACTACACAAGACTTCAGGCTATGGACCGAGGACATGTACTACACAATACTTCAGGCTATGGACCCAGACATGTACTACACAAGACTTCAGGCTATGGACCCAGGACATGTACTACACAAGACTTCAGGCTATGGACCCAGACATGTACTACACAAGACTTCAGGCTATGGACCCAGGACATGTACTACAAAGACTTCAGGCTATGGACCCAGACATGTACTACACAAGACTTCAGGCTATGGACCCAGGACATGTACTACACAAGACTTCAGGCTATGGACCCAGACATGTACTACACACGACTTCAGGCTATGGACCCAGGACATGTACTACACAAGACTTCAGGCTATGGACCCAGGACATGTACTACACAAGACTTCAGGCTATGGACCGAGGACATGTACTACACAAGACTTCAGGCTATGGACTTAGACATGTACTACACAAGACTTCAGGCTATGGACCCAGGATATGTACTACACAAGACTTCAGGCTATGGACCGAGGTATTTTTTTCAGCCATACAATTTCTTTTGGATATACTACTTCGGATATTGCAACTACTAGAGAACAACGTGAGTGACACTTTTTTCTACAACTCAATTTCAGACCTATGTTACTCTATTTCATTAGCACTAAAAGTGAATTATCTTTATTGTGTGAATTATCTTTATTGTACTTCAGAATGTCCTCTTTCAAAAGGGACCAGACTCATGCATGTGCTATAAATATAAGGTATAGTATTTTGGATTGCAAAAAAGAGTATGCAGTCCTCAAATTCAAGTTATAAAATGGCCACTTTTGGCGGTGCCTGGTAAGAGGTTGAGAGCTGTTGAAGTAAAAAGAAAATTAAAATAAAGAAAAAAAAACTCCTAAGCAAGAACTGTAGCTTGTCACCTCAGCCACTGAGGCACCAAAGTAGGTCTCAGCATTTATTTCAGTGCTTGTACAGATTGGAGCGTGGCCCCATTAGGCGTGTGGCTGACAAGCCAGAGCTCAGTATGGAGAACAGCATGGATTGTGGTGAGAAAGGACTCTGCCCTTCAACAACAGGGCTTACCCTTAAATTATTACCCTTCACTTCAAGTAGCACAATAAAATAAATAATACAACATAATAATGATTATTATTATAACACTAATTATAACAATAAATAACAATAATAATAACAATAAATAACGATAATGTTGTGAAGGATCAGATTAAACCGAATATATATATTTATTTATATATATATATTTAAATAGTATTTGTATATCGTTTGATATCCCCTGTATATTCCTTGTACAATATGCACTGAATATCCCTTTAGTCTACTAAACAGCCCATAATAGTTTCATTCTACCATTGGACGAGAACCTGGCGCCAGGTTGCCATACCCCTAGGTCCAAGTTCAATCGTGCCGCCCAACATGTCGTGGCAAGCCCCGGTTCCGTGCAGGAATATGTCTGGCGAAATACGAATGGTACTATTTGTTCATAGCGCATATATATATGGCGCAAGTAAAGTAGAACTTTCTTTTAGTCCAGTTCTTTACCCTCCAACAGAGTGACAGACGCGAAGCCTCACCCACGACGCACGTGTGGTGTAGTAAGGCCTACTTGGCCTCAGAATAGGCATTGAGATATCGTGCGGATTAATAGTTGAATAGTCATAGTTTGGCACTATACCGTCGAGTTGGACGTATTCTATTAAGCTACTAATAGTCTATTTATGTATGGTGCATCGTTCGGTTAGAGTCATAAAGTTATCAGTACCCCCATCGTTCCTGACGTTATCTGGACGCTTAACCAGGCTGGGCAGACCCCTAGTGGTGCTTGCATCCGAGGAGCTCCGGGCCAGGGCGACTGGACCTGTATATTGGATTACTCTACCCGGACGACGGCGAGCCTTCCACGGCTTGGATTATGCTTTGGGTGCTTTGATTATTCCATGGATAACGGCCAACACTGCGGAGTGTTGGAACTACCCCCCGGAGAGGACTCCAGGTGAGACGGCGCTCTACACCAGTGAGGTCGCCTCACGTCTCTCCGTTGTGGACCGGCAGCTACCGTCCACCAGAGGGTCCAGCTGTATTCGTCTGCGGACCGAGGTTCTGTGGGCACCGTGTTCAAGACTTTGAATTCTCCCAAGAAACCGTCGGCCAGATGGGATACCGCCAGCGGCTTCTCTAACCCCCCCCTCCTACTGTCTTACAACCAGCGGGACCCCCCCCCCCTTAGTGTATCCAGCTATAATCATTTAAGTACCATCGCTATCGTTCCTAAATATCCAGGTTGTATACTTACTCCCTGCGTAACCAGAGATTGGACATTCAATGTTGATTTACCTACGAATACTCATTTGCCATACAAGTGCATATTTCAAATCATAAGTGTAAACAAGTGAACGTTGTATATACCTTTTGCTATATTAAATATTCGATTTGTACATTTGTGTGGATTCGTTTCATCAGGTGGGAAAGTGTTCATCATACTTATATCATGTACTGGATGGCCAGAAGTTAAAGTACAAGAGGTAGTGGTATTAAATATCATATCTAACAATACAGTCAGGGAATTGTACCCCTCAGTTACAGATAATAATACAATAATAACAATAATTGTTAGTAAAGTACAGAAGAACTGTAGGAGTAAGTGTTGCTTTAGGCCCTTCTCACAGTGGTCATTTTAACATGTCATCATAGGTGTAATTAAGAACATTAATTATGGTCCCATTCCATTTAAATGTGTCACAACCATTCCGACAGGACAGCGTGCAAAATACAAGGCCCTTGCACACCTATATAATATAACACCTATATATAATATCATTGCACCAGGGCCCTTGCACACCTATATATAATATCATTGCACCTGTGTTTACCAGGGCCCTTGCACACCTATATATAATATCATTGCACCTGTGTTTACCAGGGCCCTTGCACACCTATATATAATATCATTGCACCTGTGTTTACCCCTGGGCCTGTGATGATGTACCAAAACGGTCGCTGTGAAAAGGTTCTATGACACATTCAGTGAAGAACTATTACATTTGCCTCTCAAATCCCAATTATCTACCTGCTAGGCTTTAATTCTAAACGTTAACAATATATTTCCATAATGTTCCCACATTTTGTTAATAGTTCTTTATTAGTTCTTAGGTAAATATTCATTACTTGTGCCCCCTCGATTGTTACCAATTATACATACTGTTGAGAAATTAATTGTGTTAATTAATACCTGCTCGTGGAGTGGATTGTCTCTGCAGCTCGATCACCTTCACCTTCAGATGGTTGATTTCCTTCTTGCTGGCATCTTCATTCACCTTCAGCTGGTTGATTTCTTTCTTGCTGGCACCTTCATTCACCTTCAGCTGGTTGATTTCCTGTTTCTGGATGAGCAGCTCTTTCTTGGTGGCATCTTCATTCACCTTCAGCTGGTTGATTTCCTTCTTGCTGGCACCTTCATTCACCTTCAGCTGGTTGATTTCCTGTTTCTGGATGAGCAGCTCTTTCTGGGTGGCATCTTCATTCACCTTCAGCTGGTTGATTTCCTTCTTGCTGGCACCTTCATTCACCTTCAGCTGGTTGATTTCCTGTTTCTGGATGAGCAGTTCTTTCTTGGTGGCATCTTCATTCACCTTCAGCTGGTTGATTTCCTTCTTGCTGGCATCTTCATTCACCTTCAGCTGGTTGATTTCCTTCTTGCTGGCACCTTCATTCACCTTCAGCTGGTTGATTTCCTTCTTGGTGGCATCTTCATTCACCTTCAGCTGGTTGATTTCCTGTTTCAGGATGTGCAATTCTTCCTTGATGGCATTTTCATTCACCTTCAGCTGCTTGATTTCATCCTTGCCGGCATCCACAGGTTCAATGGACACATATCCAAGGAACACAAAAAGGAAACAGAAAGCGGTCTTCAACATTTTGCCGGATCCTATCAGTGGAAAGTATACGATGTGTGTCTCTGTGGTTTGGGTTCTGCTTCTGCTTGTGGGCCACCTCCTCTTATACTAATACCAGTTGACTTTGAGAAGGGGGGGGGGGGGGGGGGGGTGTCTTTTGTGGTGTCTGTGCTCTCAAAACAAGCTCACCAAAGAGGAACTCACGCATCAAGATCTAAACCAGTTTATTAGGGAGACAGGAACATTGATTAGCACATATCTAATCGTTTCCTCTCCTAGCAAGGTTGTTTAACATTCTGTTTGGAACATCGTGAACATCACCGCCTAGCCAAGGTTGATTCTCCTAACTGGGCCATTTGATACTTTCAGTCATATCTGTTCTAATGTTACGTGTATTTCTCTTGGTCACTTTGCTAGTCAGATTCAGTGTGTGAACACATGTTGTCTCTGACTGTAAACTGAACTTTCATTTTGTGGCCACAGATGAAATAAACTATGTTTCTATTTTTAATAACGACTCAGAATGATTTATACAAACGGCTCATCGTTTTTGTCCTTTAACACAACAAACAATTTCCCACAACAAAACACACACACACACACAACTTTAACAAACTCCCTAGAGCAGGGGTTCCCAAAGTCGGGGTCGCGACCCCCAGGAGGGTCGCAAGCCGCCGCGGGGGGGTCGCCAGATGATTTCCAAAAAACAAAAACAAAAAATTTATGCAGTCAGGCCACTGAACTTAGAAGCAGGCCAGGCCAGTGTTTCTAGTTGCAGCAGCGCAATAGTTAGATAACCTAGGCGGGGAACAACCAGGAGATCACTGCAACTCACACAAGTTGGAGAACTATCTCTCTCTCTTGCTCTCACACATACACACAAAGGGAGGCGCATGTGATTGGTGGAGGCGGGACCCTTACAAAAAACTGTTGTTGCTAATCATTGACACATGCTAGCCTGTAATAATCCCCCCCAGAAAAATCTACTTTGCATTTGATATATTGCAAATATATGCCATCACACACACTGGCATTTAAAGGGTTAGAATTATAAAATGAATATGTGGTGTTATGATCAGGGCTGAAGTTGAATAAAAGATTGTATTATTTTCAATCTGACATTAAAAAGAAACAGAAAATCCATCAAAATCAGTGTTGTTGCTAATCATATATGCTAGCCTGTTTTTTAACAATAATTTGTGATGCCATCACAAACACTGGCATTTAAAGGGTACAAATAAAATGCAGGAAATGAAGTCTTTGTAACAAGAAATGTCCTGGTGGGGGACCCCAGACCCCCTGCTTAAAAAGTGGCCTGACTGGAGCTATATTTTGCACTATATTTCCTGGCCTGAATGATTTCCCCAGTCCGGCCCTGGTTAAAAGCCTCCAATGCTTATTAGTGTGTGTGTGTTTGAACGTGTGCATGTTTCAACCATACATTTCCATTTATAAAAAAAAAAATTAAAAACTTTTTTGTTACCTCCTATAATAGTGGGGGTCACGGCTCTCTGACACCGTTATTTGGGGGTCGCGGCCTGAAAAGTTTGGGAACCCCTGCAATAGAGCACTCATGTAGCTGCTTCTCCGTGAGCTAACACCATGCTGCCACTATTGTTCTGTTGTCCGCCAGTTGTTGTTGTTCTGTGCAGTTGTTGCGCTGTATGTATGTCCTGCCTTTTTATTAAAAAAAAAAAAAATCGCTTATTTTTTTTTACTACTGGGCAGTCCAGTAGAGAGAGAGAGAGGAGGAACGGGAGACAGAGTGGGGGGAAGACATTCGGCAAATAACGAAACCCGGGTCGGCCGTGCCGCGACTCAGTGCGTTGTGTGGTTCGCCACTGGGGGGCGCCCCGTCCTGCCTTTTTAACACTTTAATCGCCAAAAACGCTGGACCACGTCTTTCCCCGCCATGTGCATTCTGCCAAAGACGCTGGACCACGTCTTTGATATCAATATTTCAAAAATCTGTGATCTAAATCATATTTCTCCCCCGGAGACTTGAGATCTACTGTTGAGCCCCTCTCAACTCTCCAACGGTTCAAGAGCGCCATCCAGTAGCGGCTGCTGGATGCTTCGCCACTAGGGGCGCTATACCAAACATTTTGCAAACATGTACAAGGCACGCATTGGCGAATATTATCACCATTGCCATCGATCAATATATGATCACAGTCAGTCAAATGCAACCACGTTTCCAATAGCCCAACACAAACACGCACAGCTCTCTCTCTCTCTCTCTCTCTCTCTCGCTCTCTCTCTCTCTCCCTCTCTCTCTCTCTCCCTCTCTCTCTCTCTCTCTCTCTCAGATCGATTCAATAAGAAGCACATATGTATATATTGTCATTTTAAACAAGTTACCATTCATTGTCTGAGTGGTTATGCTCTACCCGCGGCGAAATTAGAGAGAGAGAGAGAGCGAGAGAGAGAGAGAGAGAGAGAGAGAGAGAGAGAGAGAGCGAGAGAGAGAGCGAGAGAGAGAGAGAGAGAGCGAGAGAGAGAGAGAGCGAGAGAGAGAGAGAGCGAGAGAGAGAGAGAGGGGGAGAGAGAGAGAGAGAGAGAGAGAGCGAGAGAGAGAGAGAGAGAGCGAGAGAGAGACCGAATTAACTCACTGTTTACGTGGTCCACTCACTGTTGTCCCGACTCCCCAGACTGTTGATGTATATCAAGCCGGAGGGCTTGATAAAGTGTATAATCCGCTGTTGATGATGTATATCCAGTCCACTGTCCAGACTGCCATATAGCTTGTTAGCTGTGTAACTGTCCCTCTTGCAATGATGAAGCAACTCGTCTTTGATGTTTACTGATTGGCTTTATTTCCGTTCGAAGAGAACATCTTTATTCCGAACCGTAAAACTGTGAAAACATACATGAAATACAATCAATCACGGATCAAACCATAACAACATACATACAATTTATCGGTCGTTACAAGGGTGGTTGTTAACCCACTGAACTTAACTACAAGCGCAGTACGGTCCCAAACGTACCTTATTGACTGCATGCAATATGAGAGGACTGTTATGGAGCTTGGTGTCGATGTGGCTTGTCTGAAGATGGTGAGGAGTGAAAGGGCGAACCTTATGGGCTCTCACTATTTATACACTAGTGGCGATCTATTATGACATCACAAGGCCGCAGGACCGCCCACACAGGGCGATCAATTATGACATCACAATGAACCAGGGCATTCTAGCCTGTTATAACCGGTTCTATTATGACATCACCACTGCAGTTACACTCCCACCAAGCATATATAAGCAGTGTATATGATTCGTACGATAACTGCCCACATAATGCCTAAACGTAACGGAATAACTACAAATAACAACACAATACTATGGTCCTTGGCCTCCACCGGCAGAATCACCTCAGCCTGAGGAAAAGCGAAAAAGATAGAAAGATAGAATGATAGAGATATAGAGACAGCTAGAGGGCCCAAGAGGCGTCATTCTGCTTCCACCAGCGTCACCGTCTTATGGATGGGCCTCTCCAGGACGACTGGTGCGGAGATGCGCTTGCCTGTCTTATCCAGCTTGGGGTCGCTGATAAGCAACTTAAGGCGTCGCACTCTCCCGTCTATCCCTGGACACACTTCGATAACCTTAGCCATCCTCCACTGGTTACGTGGTGTGGACTCATGCTGTAGGAGTACGATGTCGTCGACCCTTGCGTTCCTCCGATCCTTGGTCCACTTCTGTCTCGGTTGGAGTGTCATGAGGTACTCCTTCTTCCATCTGGTCCAGAAGTGGTTGGCTAAGAGTTGCACTCGCCGCCATCTTTTGCGGAGGTACAGATCTTCCTTGACGAACCTTCCGGGCGGCGGAGCGAGGATTGTGGACTTCATGGTCAGGATGTGGTTTGGTGTCAGAGGCTCTGGGCTGGATGGATCATTGAGGCACTCGACGGTCAGAGGTCGGCTGTTTACCACCGCCATGACTTCATATAGGAACGTACGTAGAGAGGCGCAGTCAAGTTGTGTGGCTGACTGCGCTAGAATGGCCATCAAGACGCTTCGGATGGTACGGATTTGTCTTTCCCAGGCACCCCCCATATGACTTGCCGCAGGGGTGTTCAGGATGAACTCGCATCCAAGTTCCTTGCACTCTTCCGGATCCATTTCTTTCAGTGCTCTAGCGAACTCTCCTCGTGCGCCAACGAAGTTTGTGCCTTGATCGCTTCTTATCTGGCGTACGTTTCCCCGAATGGCGATGAAAGCGCGCAGCGCATTAATGAAGGCATCCGTGGTCAAGTCATCGAGCATTTCGATGTGGACGGCTCGGGAACACATGCATGTAAGTAACAATCCGTAACGCTTTAGCTCTTTCCTGCCTTCCTTTACGTGGAATGGTCCAAAACAGTCCATCCCGCAGTAGGTGAATGGCGGCGCAGTTTCCATGCGTTCCTCCGGGAGATCAGCCATTCTCTGCTGTTCCGTGCATCGTCTGAACTTCCTGCACGTAATGCACTTGTAGATATGGGATGATGCTGCTTTGCTGCCGCCTAGTATCCATATACCATTGGATCGGAGTGCATTCATGGTCATCCCTCGTCCTTGATGGTGCACTCTCTCGTGATAGTGCTTGACGAGTAAGCCCGACACATAACTGTCCTTCGGAAGGACAGCTGGATGCTTCACCTGTGGATCTAGGGCGGCGTGCGTTAGGCGTCCGCCAACTCTGAGGACGCCGTGGTCGTCCAGGAATGGCCCTAACCGGTGCAGCGTAGTGGCTCTGCCCTTGAAGGGGTTCTCCTGTTGGCTCTGGAGTGCCTGTATGTCTTGCACAAAGGTTGCTTCTTGCACCATCTTGATTATGGTTAGCTCCGCTTCTCTTCTTTCCTCTAGGCTGGTGGCTTCACAGGACTTTGGCTGGAGCCCTTTCCTTTCCTTTACGTGGCGCTGGAGTCTGGCGATAGCTTTCACCAGTCTGGACCAGTCTGAGAACTTGTGTACGCGCTCTAGCAGCGGCCAGACTTCTTTCACCCCTGTGGTGAGCACTTGGGCCTTCCTAACTTCCGGGTCGTCACTTGCAATCTCTCCCACCTTGCCTTCTCCGCTTGGTAGCCCGTCCTGCCAAAGAAAGACTGGGCCGGAGACCCAGTTAGAGGCTATCAGTGGATCTGCTGCGAGCCCCCTTGAAGCATGGTCGGCTGGATTGTCTTCCGACGCCACGTACCTCCATTGTGTAGCCTCTGTGCTTTGCTTGATCCGTTCTACGCGATTTGCTACGAACACGTGAAACCTTCTGGCTTCGTTATTGATGTACCCCAGTACAACCCTGGAATCCGTCCAAAATACTTCTCGTAGGCACTCGACTTCCAGTTCCTTCTTGAGCATATCACTGATGCGGACGGCTAACACTGCTGCTGCCAACTCGAGCCTGGGTATGGTTGTGACCTTAGTGGGAGCGACTCTTGATTTTCCCATTACTAAGGTACAGTGGGCTTCGTTTGAATTACTCACTGCTCGAAGGTACGAGCACACTCCATAGCCGTCCATACTGGCATCGGCGAAGTGGTGCAGTTCGTAGTGCTGAACCTTGAAGCTTAATGGCACGTAGCATCTTGGAATCTTCGCCCCTGCCAGCTTGTGGAGGTCTCGGAGCCAGCACTCCCACCGTGGTCGTAGGTCATCGGGTAGCGGGTCGTCCCAACTGAGCTTGTCCCGGCACATCTGTTGTAGGATCTGCTTGCCTCCCAGGATGAAGGGCGCCACAAATCCCAGCGGATCGTATACCGAAGCGACCGTGGACAGGACTCCGCGTCGGGTACTCGGATTCTCTTTGACGGTCACTCGGAACTGGAACTCGTCCGCCGCCACGCACCACTGCACCCCGAGTACTCTCTCCAGGTGCAGCTCCCCTAGTGCCATATCCTTGTCGCTGGGAACTTCGGCACACTCTTCCCCTGGGATTGTGGCTAGGACTGCCATGCTGTTAGAGATGAACTTATGCAGCCGGAGGTTGCCTGTGCTGCAAAGCGCTCTTGCTTCTTTCACCAGCTGGATGGCTTGGTCGACAGATGCTACGCTAGCCAGTCCGTCATCAACGTAGAAATTCCTTTGGATAAACCTTATAGTGTCGTCACTGAAGGTTCCTCGTCCTGCGGCCGCGATGTGCTTGAGTCCGTAGTTTGCACAGCCCGGTGACGAAGCTGCCCCAAACAGATGGACCCTCATCCGATAGATGGACGGTCGGTCGTCTAGGTTTCCATCATCCCACCAAAGGAATCGGAGGTAATCTTGGTCTTCTGCCTTGACATGGAACTGATGGAACATGCGTTCTATGTCGCACATGATTGCCACGGGCCCTCGTCGAAAGCGACACAGCACTCCCACCAAGGCGTTGGTCAACTCTGGGCCTGTCAGCAGATGGTCATTCAAGGATACGCCTTGATACTTGGCGGAGCAATCGAAGACCACCCGTATCTTCCCAGGCTTTTGTGGATGATACACCCCATGATGTGGGATGTACCACACTGGCGTCTTGCCGATGTCTTCCTTGGGGACCCGCTCTGCGTCTCCGCGGGTTATGGTCGCCTCCATGAAGGTCTTGTAGTCCTGGTAGTACTGCGCATCTTTCCGCAGCTTCCTCTCTAGGCTGTTGAGCCGATGGATGGCACAGATCTTATTATCCGGTAACTTAGGCCTTTCCTTCTTAAATGGCAGCGGCATTTCATAATGACCGTTGCTCTTTAGCTTGATGCCCTTCTTCAGTTCCGACATGAACCGTAGATCCTCTTGCGATATAGGGTTGGCCTCTGCCGCTCTTTCCGAGAAGTCGGCCTCCAGTCTCTTTAGTACGTCTGTCGGTAGCACGACTTCTTTGATCTGGGTCCTATTGACATAGTGCACTTCCCTGGTGAGCCCTTCCCTCACTTGCTTTACCAGGACGTGGTGACTGAGTCCGATGGTATCTCCATAGTGGAGCCCCGGGGTTCCATATCCCACCACGCTCCAGCCTAAATCTGTTTGCACTGCAAACGGCTGGTGGTCCTCCCCGCCCACCGTGATTAGTGGCTTGAGGGCTTGAGGGCAGTTGTAGCCAATTAGCAGGCCAACATCACAGCGTTGTTTTGGCGCGATATTCTCTGCTAGATGTGCCAGATGAACCCATGCCTTCGCTGTCCCTGGGGTGGGAATATGGCCTCTGTTTGCCGGGATAAAGTCTCTTGAGTAAGTCACTGGCAGAGGAATTAGCTTGGTTGACTGGAATCCTCTTACTTGTAGGCCAGCTAGTTTCCAACAGGACACGACTGTGTTTCTGGAAGCCAGTGTCGAGAGCTGTAACTGCACTGTTTCGCCCTTGATGTTAAGAGTCCTTGCTGTCTTCTCGAGGATGAAGGTGGTGTCACTTTGATTATCGAGGAGTGCATACACCAGGACTTCCCGGCTGGGCTCCGCTGTAGCTGAGACCCACACTGGCACTATTGTGGAGGTATGCGTGCCCCCATCCTTCTGGATGACTCTAAATGATGTTGCCTGGTGTGGCGGCGTATTTGTACCTTTGTTTATGTACGTAGCCCGGTTCCTTGCGTCCGACCTTTCCTCCATGGTGGGTCGTCTATCTCTACAGTCCCTGGCGGTATGGCCGGGCTCCAGACACTCGAAGCACAACTGCCTTTTGCGAGCAAATGTGTTCCGGTCAACCCTGCTCTTCTGCCTAAACTTGCAACACTCCTGTAGGCTATGGCCGCTCGCGGCACAAAGGATGCAGCGTGTGGCGCCGGCTGTCTCATGGGCGCTGGCTGTTAAGACTCTTGCGCCAGGGTCCCTGCGTCTTGCGCCCGGTTCCCTCATCCCGTCCCGTGGGTTCAGGGCACGAAGCGAGGTTACTGAGTTGCAAGCGATTTTGGCTTCACGTGTGAGGAACTGGACAAACTCGCTGAAGCTCGGGAACCTGTGCATTGCGTCGTCTATGTCTACGATTTTCGCATTCCATCTTGCCGTCACCCTGTCTGGGAGTTTAGCGAGTATTTTTTGGTTCTCGCGGCAATCATTAAGGATTTTCAGCTCCTGGATCTGCGGCATGGCAGCCTCACAGCTGCGCAAAAAGTCGGCGAGTTCTTGAAGTTCAACACCACCGTTGGCGCTTATCTTGGGCCACGCATCAAGCTTCGCTCTGAATGCATCGGCAAGCAGGAATGGCTTTCCATATCTCTCCGCTAAGAGTTGCCATGCTGCCTGATAGGCGTCCTCTGTGCCTTGCACGCAGTAGCCTTCTATGGCCGTTTTGGCGTGTCCCCTAACGTACTCGCGTAGATAGTATAACTTCTATAAGGGCGGCACGGTGGTGTAGTGGTTAACACTGTCGCCTCACAGCAAGAAGGTCCAGGGTTCGATTCCCGCTTGGGGACCAGGTTTCCATGATGCCAGGTACCCAGGTGGGGTATCTCCCAGGCCTTTCTGTGTGGAGTTTGCATGTTCTCCCCGTGCTCGCAAGGGTTTCCCCCCCGATAAGATAAACCCAATGGAAAAACATGCACAACAACAGATCGCTAACACTGTGGCGTCCTTGACGAAGACGGACAGGAGCACTTGGATTGGTCCCCTGGCGCAGCTCACGTTGACGCCTGTCTGCTCCCGGCTGCCCTTGGGGGGGAAGGACGACGGGATGGGTTAATCGCAGAGACGAATCGCATCGGCGATTCTAAAGAGACAATGCATGCGTGTGTGTTCCGGTGTGTGTGCTAAAAAAACTAACCACTGTGTGTACCGCTAAAACATTGAGTGTCGTTGCATGCCGAATAAAGACCTCCGCAACAGGTCCTGCATTATTATGCATTATTATTTCTCTGCTGGTGATATGCTCTTCCTGTCCACCAGCGTCAGAAAGGACGCCCTCCAGGCGTGGTAGGTTAGTGGGTCGCCATTGAACACGGGTACTGGTATAGGCATACGACTGGCATTGATGGCTTCGGTGAGCCCTTGGATGAGAGCTGCTGTGCTGTCTGCGGCTCGGTCGTCGTGCCTTCCTTGTGCTACCGCTGGCTGTGGCGGTAGCTGGCTTGTGCATGCGTCTGCCTGCGCTGGCGCCTGGTCCCCTTCCGGCCCTGCTGGTGTTGCAGCTCGCTGTTGAGGTGGCTGGCTTGGGGCTGCCTGCAGCGGTGCTGGAGACGCTGGCGCCTGGTCCCCTTCTGGCCCTGCTGGTGGTGCAGCTCGCTGTTGAGGTGGCTGGCTTGGGGCTGCATGCAGCGGTGCTGGAGACGCTGGCGCCTGGTCCCCTTCTGGCCCTGCTGGTGCTACCGCTGGCTGTGGCGGTGGCTGGCTTGGGGCTGCATGCAGCGGTACTGGAGACGCTGGCGCCTGGTCCCTTTCTGGCCCTGCTGGTGTTGCAGCTCGCTGTTGAGGTGGCTGTCTTGGGGCTGCCTGCAGCGGTGCTGGAGACGGGCCTTCCTCTTTTACCCTAGCGCCTATGAAACTCCCTTCGGGCCACTCCCGTCCGTATACAGCTGGGTCGTCACCTTTGCTGGCTGCTTGAGCTGCTTGAGCCGCACGTAGCTTCCGCATGGCTTCCATTCGTACTCCTTCTCTGCGTTTAGCCTCTAGCCTTCCTTGTCTTTCCGCGCTTTCAGCTGCCTGCTGCACCTTTCTTCCGGCGTTGTCGGCCGCCACTTGTGCCCTTGCCTGTGCATCTTCGGCTACCAGTTTCCGCATCGATTCACTGTACTCCTCTTGATCTCGCAGGCCCTCTACGAAGGCTTGTAGAGACCACACCTCAGCGGCGGCGGTGTACCTGCGGCGAGGGCTGCTGCCTGTCTTGCCGGATGATGTAGCGTCGGATGCGGCGGAGTGCCTCTGGCGCAAGCTGGTGCCTGTCCTTCCTGAGGCTACCGACGCGCTCGCGAGAACGTCTGCTTCTTCCAGCTCGCCCTGTATGGGCTCTGTTGCCTCGAACCGCTTCCTTGCAGAGTTCCTGTGGCGCGAGCTGGTGCCTGTCTTTCCTGAGGCTACCGACACGCTCTCGAGCATGTCTGCGTCTTCCAGCTCGCCCTGTATGGGCTCTGTTGCCGCGAACAGCTTCCTTGCGATGTCCGCTGTCTGCTGGCTGCAGCGGTCGATGGTTTGCCGTACGGAGTCTTCCGGCACTTCCACGCGCTTCCACTCCTCAAAGGCCGCCACCAGCTTCTTGTTGGCGCCGCCAACTGCAGTGATATGGTGCACTGCGTCGAGTATGCTCGCTGGGGCACATGCGCCCGTGACGCTCAGCTCTGCCTCGGCCTTCCGCATCGCCGCCTTCCATGCCTCCTGGCACTTAGAGAACTTCCGTTCAATCTTTGTCCTTCGCTCATCCTGCAGTTCTTGAGCCGCGGCCGTCAGCCTGTGTACTCGGCCCTCTGCCCAGGATGTGATCTCCTCCTCCACCACCGTCTTGGACGGGCTGCCACTATCAGACATCTTGATGTAATGCCAGGATGTTCGATGTTCTAGAATGTCCCGGAAGGTTGTGGATGTTCGATGTTCTAGAATGTTCCGGAAGGTTGTGGATGGTCGATGTTCTAGAAGGTTCCGGAAGGTTGTGGATGTTCGATGGTCTAGAATTGCACGGTCATCGTGGTGCATATAAGTTTTACTGTAACTGTCCCTCTTGCAATGATGAAGCAACTCGTCTTTGATGTTTACTGATTGGCTTTATTTCCGTTCGAAGAGAACATCTTTATTCCGAACCGTAAAACTGTGAAAACATACATGAAATACAATCAATCACGGATCAAACCATAACAACATACATACAATTTATCGGTCGTTACAAGGGTGGTTGTTAACCCACTGAACTTAACTACAAGCGCAGTACGGTCCCAAACGTACCTTATTGACTGCATGCAATATGAGAGGACTGTTATGGAGCTTGGTGTCGATGTGGCTTGTCTGAAGATTCTCGAAGACACTCTGACGTCACGAGACCGCCGCCATCTTGGTATAGGGGGACCATACGGATTTCTAGTATCAAATGCATGTGTTGAGGTCCGTTTTTATTACATGTTTTATCACATTCTTGTTCATTTCATAACATTTTTATACGATTTGTTTTGAAAATATTGAGGCCAACATGGCATTTCACTATTTCGAAAGCCTTTCTGGTGATTCTAAGGCGAGATATGATTCAAAGAAGCTCCCCCTGATTGACTTGACATAATGTCCATACAAAACACATACAGACATGGCCAACTCTCGAATACCCAAATTGAAGCTGCTATGTTACGTTTTGTACTAATAACAAAACAAACACAGAAATCCAAATCGCAAGTTTTATACCATCACGGAGTTAAAAGTGGCTGGCGGCTAACGTTCGGCTAACTAGCTCTGGTGTTGTGGTCGTGGTAGCTACATGCTAAGCTAACGTTAATCACATCATATCGAACCGATAGGAGTTTATCTTATCTAATCTTACGTGGTGGTACCACGTGTGCCACTACCCGGTCAAACATCCACGTAAGATTAGATAAGAGCGAGTTAGCCGAACGTTAGCCACCAGCCACTTTTTCCTCCGTAATGGTATAAAACTTGCGATTTGGATTTCTGTTTTTGTCATTAGTACAACACGTAACACAGCAGCTCTTTGGCATTGTGAAGGACTGAAGAAAATTCCGCTTGATAGTCTTTAATTTGACGCTTTAACGATCCGTTTCTGCACTAAATGAACCGTACACAATGTACGAGGCGGGGCAGTTACCCCCCACGCTGCAGTTGCCTAGCAACAACAGGCAGGCAGTTGACTTCGAGGACGGTGAGGAGTGAAAGGGCGAACCTTATGGGCTCTCACTATTTATACACTAGTGGCGATCTATTATGACATCACAAGGCCGCAGGACCGCCCACACAGGGCGATCAATTATGACATCACAATGAACCAGGGCATTCTAGCCTGTTATAACCGGTTCTATTATGACATCACCACTGCAGTTACAAGCTGTTAGCAGTTAGCACCACACAACAAGTAGTTTGATTTCTTTGTCCATTTCCGTGTCGAACAGACTGCAAACTACCTGGTCACAAACAGGTAATTTATGACAAATAGGGAGTCCACATTTTTACAAAGAATGATTTATTTAAACAAACAAAAGCATAAGCACATGAACACTGGAATGTTTTGTATTAGAATCAGTGGTGAGTGCAGTGTGTGGATGAGTGAGTAGATATGCTGTGGTGTGTGTTTGGTGTAAGTATCCGTGTTACAATATGTTAAAGGATGCAGCTTTGGTGTTGGTACAACCTGTGCCTGGGAGTGGAGAAAGCAGACAGACAGGGAATTAGAATGAGACACATATATTGAGGTGCAGGCAGCTCTGCTCTGCACAGGTGAGTCTCATACAGTTAACGAGCCACCCACTCCACCATGCTTCCTGGTGAGTCAGACTCTCCATTTAGCAGGTAGAGTGGGGGTCGTCACACCCCCCCCCTAAAGAAAAGGGTTCTTCCCTATTAACAAATCACATTTTTAGTAGCAGTAGTAGTTGGCGCCGAGGAGAGTGGCAGCCTTTTCATAGCAGCTCCCACCCCCTTTACTTCTTATCCCGTTTACTACTTTCTTACTTATTCTTTTTGTGATTATACTTACTTAATAGGTGTATAAGTGACTGTGCGTTGCTTTAGACCAAGTTAAGGCATTTGTAACAACTTCTGTGAAGTTAGCTGAGTTAGGCAAGTTCGGTCGAGCACAGCTCTGAACAATGGACAACAACACCGGCGGCGGGCTGGTTTACCCGCGGCAGGACAACAACAACAACAACAGCAACAACGGCGGGCTGGTTTACCCGAGGGAGGCTCTCCTCTGCTTTCGAAACAGAGTTGCAGAACCACCGAGGAATCTACCAGCCGAAATAAGGATTCGCAGACGGGGAAATCGAGCTGGCACGAGCGTGAAGGACAGGATAACGGACAGCAGGAGATTCAAGCCTTACCTGCCCGCTGTCGTCATTGGGAACGTGCGATCGCTGGTCAACAAGACCGACGAGCTCTCAGCCCTGATGATCAACCAGCGTGAGTACAAGGAGGCAAGCCTACTGTGCTTCACCGAATCCTGGCTGAACGAGAACATCCCGGACAGTGCAATAGAACAGGAGGGCTTCACGGTGGTGCGCGCCGACCGGAGTAAACAGAGCGGCAAGCGGAGAGGCGGAGGGCTTGTTGTCTTTGTTAACTCCAAATGGTGCCACCCGGGGCACATCACCATTAAGGAACGTATCTGTTCCCCCGACATTGAACTATTGGCACTGAGTCTGCGGCCATACTATTTACCGCGAGAAATAACACACGTCCTGGCTCTCACTGTTTACATCCCACCCAGCGCGGCGGCGGCGCAGGCGAGTGACGTCATACACTCCACCGTCGCGGCGCTTCAGACAAAACACCCGGATGCATTTATTTTTATCAATGGGGACTTCAACCATGTCAGACTGAACAAGACCCTGACAAACTTCACCCAGTATGTCACCTGCAAAACCAGGGGAGACAAAACTCTGGACCTCCTGTATGCTAACGTGAAGGAGGCTTTCAGTGCGACTTCCCTGCCCCCCCTCGGCCAGTCAGACCACAACCTTGTGAGGCTTGTATCCACATACACGCCTCTCATTAAGAGACAGCCTCCGACCACCATGTCTGTCCCACAGTGGTCTGACGACGTCGAGGAGGAGCTACAGGAGTGTTTCAGGTCGACAGACTGGGATATGTTTGAGAGGGCTTACGGTGATGACATTGATGGACTATCCCACTGCATCACAGACTACATCAGGTTCTGTGAGGAGAGCATCGTACCCACAAAGAGGGTACGCTGCTTCTCAAACAATAAACCCTGGATTAGCAAGGACATTAAACACCTGCTAAACAGGAAAAAGAGGGCCTTCATGGCAGGGGACACTGAGCAGGCCAGGGCTGTCCAAAGGGAGCTCAAAAAAGAGCTAAGGGCAGCCAAGGTCAGCTACAAGGACAGGCTGGAGGGCAGACTACAGGCCAACAACACCAGGGAGGTGTGGGCGGGGGTCAGGAAGATCACTGGTTTCAAACAGCAGGGCACAGCTGTGGAGGGCCCTCCAGAGCGTGCAAACGAGTTCAACTCGTTTTTCAACCGCTTTGACCAGAGTGGCCTCCCCACACCCCTCCCCCCACCCATCGACACCAGCACCAGATCACACCTACAAAGCAGCCCCCCCACCCCCCACCCACCCACACCCATCAGCAACGGCACCCCACCCCCAACACCAGCAGACTGCCCACCACCCCCAACCCTGACGATCACAACCAGTCAGGTCAGTAGGCAGCTCTCCAAAATTAACGTAAACAAGGCCAGAGGACCGGACAACACCAATCCCAGGGTGCTCAAGGTATGTGCAGAGCAGCTGGCAGCACCGCTCCAGCATCTTTTCAACCTCTCCCTGAGGCTGGAGAGGGTGCCCCAGCTCTGGAAGACCTCCTGCATTGTCCCGGTGCCCAAGAAGGGACGTCCCAGCACCCCCAACGACTACAGGCCAGTCGCTCTGACGTCACACGTCATGAAGACGTTTGAGAGACTGGTCCTGCAACACCTCAAGCCCCTGGTGCGTGACTCCCTCGACCCCCTGCAGTTTGCATACCAGGCAAACATCGGGGTGGAGGATGCCATCATCTACATGCTCCACAGAGCGTACACGCACCTGGAGAAGCCGCGCAGCTCAGTGAGGATTATGGAGAACCCCTACCACCCCCTCTACGACGAGCTAGTCAAGATGAGAAGCTCGTTCAGCCACAGACTCATCCCCCCCCGACACTCAACTAACCGCCTCGGACAGTCCTTCATACCAGCGGCCATCAGGCTCCACAACAGTGGGCAGCGACTAGCAGCCTCCAGGCCCCACAACAGGGGGCAGCGACAGCGACTGCTACCAGACATTGACCTGGGACTTATAGGAACCCAAGGGGGACAAAGTAGACTACCCTGGTACTTTGATTAATGTATACTCAGTAGATAGTAAATTATAACACTACCTCATGCATACTGCACCTCATGTGACACTGTGAATAATGTGAATATTCCTCAGCTAGTCAGATAGTAAATTATATTGACCATATTGATCAAATTGTTTACACTGCCTGTGTTGTCTTTTACTACCTGTATACTGTGTTGTTTTACTACCTGTACCCCTCCCCCCCTCCCCCCCATGCTGCTATGATGCCTGAATTTCCCCAAGGGGATCAATAAAGGAATATCTTATCTTATCTTATCTTATCTTACATACAAGTGACTAACCAAACTAAATCCATACATAAACTTAAGTAACACAATATTTTGTCCCCTATATTCAAATCAAAAATAAACATTGTTTTACCCTTCACCCATTCCCCTCACCATCCTGCCTCCGCTCTCAGCAACATAGGGCCCTAAGAAGCTATTTAAGAGAGCAGGAGACAGTAGGGATTGGGGAACAGATAGAGAGAGGCAAAACAAGGTATCCTCATGGGACAAACTTAGGGTATGCGGGACAATGCGTCCGCAATCACATTCTGAGACCCTTTAATGTGACGAATGTCCAAAGAATAGGGCTGTAAAAACAAAGCCCACCTCATCAACCTCTGGTTGGGATTTTGGAGGGACTTTAAAAAGGTCAAAGGATTATGATCCGTGTACGCCACCAGGGGAGTCACCCCTGACCCCAGATACACGTCAAAATGTTGGAGTGCCCAAATCAGTGATAACGCCTCCTTCTCGATAACTGAGTAGTTAAGTTGGTAGGTGTTAAATTTCCTCGAGAAGAAGGCCACCGATTTATCCACCCCATGCACATCCGCCTGCAGGAGGACTGCCCCTGCCCCCACGTTGGAGGCATCCACCTGTAATGAAAAGGAGTCATTTAAACGTGGAGCCGTTAACACAGGTTCAGAGCACAATAGGGCCTTCACATTTTCAAATGCCACTTGGCATCTGCCTGACCAGACATACTTGGGAGTCCTTCCTCAACAAGTTAGTCAACGGCTCGACTACGGATGAGAAGTTGCGACAAAAACTCAGATAATAGCCCACTAAACCCAGAAAACGCATCAAATCCTTTTTTGTCGCTGGAGGGGGATAATTTACAATAGCCACAACTTTATCCTGAACCATGCGTACGCTGCCCTGACCGACCACCTTTCCTAAATAGGTGACAGTGGCTCTTGCAAATTCACATTTGGCCAAGTTAATAGTCAACCGTGCCCAGACCAATTTTTTGAACAGTGCCCGGATACGCTGAAGGTGTTCAGACCATGTGTCGCTGTAGATCACCACATCATCCAGGTAGACGGCACACCCATACAGACCAGCCACTACTTTGTTCATAAGGCGCTGGAAAGTAGCGGGGGCGTTTCGAAGACCAAACGGCATAACCAAGTATTTGTACAACCCAGAGGGAGTGATAAAAGCGCAAACCTCCTGGCCACGCTTAGACAGCGGGACTTGCCAATAACCTTTTAAGTAGCCGATCCCACCTGATCTACACAGTCTTCCATGCGGGGAAGAGGAAACACATCTGGTTTGGTAATGTTATTCACTTTACGAAAGTCAGTACATGGTCTATAGCTTCCGTCGGGTTTACCGACCAACAGGCAAGGCAACGCCCAACTTGACGAACATGATTCGGCAATTTGGTTGTCCAGCATATACTGAACCTCATTGTCCAAATGCTTGCGTTTCTCGGGTGAGACACGATAGAAGCGCTGCTTTATTGGGGCTGCCTCTCCCACATCCACATCATGTTCAATTAGATGTGTGCGTGAGGGTACATCTGAAAATAAAGCAGGATAACGGTTAATCAGAGCTATTAACTCAACACGCTTCGAGTCATCCAAATCTGCCAAAATCACATCCAACCTCCCCAATGACTCTGAATTTTTCAACCGCCCCTGCAACACCACATCCGGGTTTACTCCTTCCTCAGGGCCGGCTACTGGAGAGGTGGACCTGTCCACTGTAGTGGTACAAAGAGAAACCTTCTCAGTCTCCCCATTATTCTCCCCATCATTCACCCCCTCTTCAGCACGGCCAGAGTAGTAGGGTTTTAAAAGGTTCACATGACACACCCTATTTGCCCTCCTGCCTTTGGCAATAACATAATTCAGGTCAGACACCCGCCGCACAACAGTGTAAGGGCCCGTGAACTTTGCCTGAAAGGGAGACGTTACTACCGGCTGTAAAAGCAAAACTTGATCGCCAGCCTTAAACTGCCTAAGCTCAGTGCGACGATCATAAAGGGATTTCATTTTACCCTGAGACCTCCCCAACTTCTCCTTCGCACACACAACAGACAAAAACAACCTGCGTCTGAAACCATTGACATAATCAACCAATTTCCGAGGGGGTTCTGTCATGTCCCAGCTGTCTTTCAACACAGCCATGGGACCACGGACTTTGTGACCAAAAACCAGGTCATTAGGGCTAAACCCCGTGCTCTCCTGGACTACCTCCCTGGAGGCCAATAGAAGCCAGGGCAGCCCCTCCTCCCAGTCACCCCCTAACTCCACACAATAGGAGCGCAGCAACGACTTCAACGTTTGATGAAAACGCTCTAACGCTCCCTGAGACTGGGCATGATACGCTGACGCTTTGTTGTGCCTGATGTGCAGTTGCCGGAGAACTGCCGCAAACATGTGTGAGGTGAAATTGGAACCTTGATCACTCTGAATGACCCTGGGTACCCCGAACACAGAAATGAACTGTGTCAGCGCTGTAACAACAGACTTTGTCGTTATTGACCTAAGCGGAAACGCTGCCGGGTATCTGGTCACCTGACACATGACCGTAAGCAAATACAAATGTCCCTGTTTGGAACGCGGTAATGGTCCAACACAGTCAATAATCAAATGTTCAAATGGCTGATCAACCGCAGGAATAGGAGAGAGCGGGGCCGGTGTGATGGTCTGACTCGGTTTCCCAGTTAACTGACACGTGTGACACGTTTTGATATATGCGGATATATCACGCTTTAAACAGGGCCAAAAACAGTGTCTCAGCGCACGGTCATACGTTTTCCTCACTCCCTGATGCCCTGCCACATTGTCATGACAGGTCTGCAACACCAATGGACGAAATTTGCATGGTACCACAAACTGAAAAATGGGGTCACCCACGAAAGCATCCCCATGCGGTATCCACTTCCGAAACAATAAACCGTCATGAAGACAGTATCCCTGCGCCGAGCTACCTATGTCTTCAAACGGCACGGCCTTTTCAAACAGTTCTCGTAAAGCTGGATCATTAACCTGTTCTGCAACCAAATCAGCCTTCGACATGGACTGGAGTTGCTCAGGCAGAATCAAACCCACATGAACCGATTCAACACCTGTCACCTGTCGTCGTGTGTCACCCGCCGCTGTCATGGCACGTGTAAGAACAAGGACAAGAAGGCCCTACAGAGAGTGGTGCGCTCAGCCGAGCGTACCACGGGTATTGCGCTACCTCCCCTGCAGGCTCTATACAACAAGAGGTGCAAATCCAGAGCCTGCAGGATAATGAAAGACCCCCACCACCCCAATAACAGCCTGTTCCAGCTGCTGAGGTCAGGCAGACGCCTGCGAATTCTAGAGACTAAGACGGAGAGGCTTAGGCTAAGCTTCTTCCCCCAGGCCATCAGAGCCTTGAACAATGAACATTGAGAGACACAGAAACTGAACTATCCACACACAAGTACATACACGACACGCACGCTGAGCACGCTCACACACTAGCAGCCACTTTAACACTCATGACGCACACACGCACACTTATGGCCAGAGGAAAGGCCACTTAAAGTAGTATAACATCAGGAACAGTGTATTGCACTACTAAAGCTAACTAGCATGTCCTATATGCTCTGTAAATACTAATGTACAGATACCGAGATGGCACACCATGTACCTGTTTATTGCACTGTTTTATTGGATTCTATTAATATGTTGTACCACTGTATTTTTATTGGATTCTATTATATGTTGTACCACTGTATTGCACATCGTCGCGGGCAAGACCAGCCGCATTTCATTGTATACCTGTATGCCGTGACAATTAAAACTCTTGAATCTTGAATCTTGAATCTTGTAACGGCACAGGCTGGATACACAATGACATCAGATGAAGTGTCTAACAAAGTTGGACTAGGTGACTTTTGGGTGACTACATTAGGGAGAGGCCCATCGGCCCACACTCGTACCCCGGCCAGATTGTTACCCAAAATGATGTCCACTCCATCAACAGGCAACTCAGCACGCACACCTATCTGCACATCACCATTCCCCAAACCTGAAACAAGAGAAATGTTATGCACAGGAACAGGGAACACAGACATCCCCATCCCTTGAATCAAGATAACATCCCCTGTGTCAGAATCAATTGAAAAAGGCAACACCGACTCACGCACAAACGAATCGATTGAGCCAGTGTCCCGCAGTATCCTGACCGGCACCCTAACGTCACTGCCCTGTAAAGACACAAAACCATCAGAAAGAAACGCACCATACTCTTCCAGGCACGTCTGTCCTATGGTCTTAGCAGACGGTACCGATGGTGACACCATCCTTTGGGTGAGGGAATTGGCCAGCAGAGCAGGTTTTACTTGCGCTTTAAACCCACCCCTCGAGCCAAGAAGTGGGCACTCATCCTTCCAATGTCCAGAACGTTTACAGTAGTTACATGTTTTGACAGACGCCGGTGGCTGTCTATACCGTGTGTCAGACGCAGGTGGCTGTCTATACCGTGTGTCACAATCACCCCTCCTCTCTGATCCAAACTTTGGACGAGGAGAACAAGTCTCTCTGCTATGAGCCTTTTCTATAGCTAAACCACCGAAGTTACCCTTGTGAATCAACACATACTCATCTGCCAATGATGCAGCCTCCCCCGGCGTCACCGCACCCTGCTGTGTAATGTAAGTTGCCACATTTACAGGAACAGAGTTTTTAAACTGTTCTAATACCAGCAGATCAGAGAGTTGTTCAAAGGTATCGACACCAGACGCTACACACCAACGGGTAAACTGGGTACCTAAATCCCGTGAAAATTCAAGATGAGACTGTTTGTCCCTCTTCTTCCACGTACGGAAGCGCTGTCTGTACGCCTCAGGTATAAGTTCGTACACCTTAAGCACTGCCGATTTCACCCGCACATAAACCTTACAGGCCGTGGGACTTAACGCAGAGTACGCTTCCTGGGCTCTACCAGTGAGAACACACTGTAACATCATACAACTCTCCTCACTACTCCAGTGCCTTGCATCTGCCAAACGTTCAAACAATGAAAAAAAAACATCGGGGTCCTTTTCATTAAACTGAGGAAGCAAACGCAGTTCACGTAAAACGTCAAATTTACCCCCCTGAGACGAATCCCCAGTACCATCAGTAACATCAGAACTGAGCCACTTTCCCGCTCCGACCAAATCTAGCTTTCTATTCTGCACCTGAGCTTGCACCTCTACTTTGGCAAGCTCAGTCTTTTGCTTAAGTTCCTCCAAAGCCAACTCTTGACGCTGCTGCAGTAACAGAAGTTCCTTCTGCTGCTCAAAACTGAGAGGCGGTACCCCAGCTGGCTTGAGAACACCTTTCTCCACCAACTCTGCCTTCAAACTGGCCTTGACCGCCACTTTTGACAGTCTAACAGGAATCTCAATCTCATACTTCTCAGCAATCGCTAACAACTGCTCCTTAGTACACTGATCAATCAGTTCCACTGATGGTGACTGCTCAAATTCCTCCACAACAGAGGCCATAATGTACCAGTGGCTACAAACAAACCAAACTTATGTCGGGACCATGAAGCGTGAACACCAATAATAAGACAGTCTGATCCAATGAACCTCCCCACCCTGACTAACTACAGGTCCTAACTAACTAACTAACTACCTCAAAACCTCAATCTTCGTGCCACTACTTGTAGGGGGTATCTATGCACTAGAACTCTCTGGGCAGAAAAAGTACCTGTTATACAGCCACTCCTCTGAGCCAGAGACGTGCTCCCGAGAGGACAAAAGCGCCTATGCCAGTGCCTGTCTCTGCCTACGTTTTTGCAGCCGCCTAAAAAAAGAAAATACCAAGACAAGTCCCCCTATTGGAAACCTGCCCTCTTCGCCTACCTGGGGATTTTTGGTTCCCAAAACACACAGACTGTATTATTTAAGGCATCAAACCCCAAAGCCACAACACAAGCAATAACAACCAAACAAACTGTAACCAAAACAAAACAATAAAACAAAATAACAAACCTCTACTACAAGAAATCTGCACAAACAAACTGCTACTCTCTCCCAAATCCCACACAACCAACACCCCCAAGAACAAATCACGTGCTAACTCTCCAACACTGGCATACAAATAATTAGGCTACAAACAAACACTAGCCAACAGGCTACAAATACTAGCTGCAAACCTTAGGTCACAGACACTAGCCCAATTAAGCAGCCTAATTACTTTCCAAAATAGCCCTCCTGTACTCAGACAGAGCCCAAACAAATCGTCCCCATAGGAACCTAAATACAAATGCCAGCCAAATACACAATACCAAATGCTAATCAAACCACAAATACCAAATGCTAGCATGAATCCAACCAAAATTCAACCACACTAGGCCAAATACAAACAAATGCACCAACTCCTACAAAAAGGCCCTACAAACGGACTGAGCCCCCAATTTGTCACAAACAGGTAATTTATGACAAATAGGGAGTCCACACGTGATAACAATTTAACAAAGAATGATTTATTTAAACCTATCTAAACAAACAAAAGCATAAGCACATGAACACTGGAATGTTTTGTATTAGAATCAGTGGTGAGTGCAGTGTGTGGATGAGTGAGTAGATATGCTGTGGTGTGTGTTTGGTGTAAGTATCCGTGTTACAATATGTTAAAGGATGCAGCTTGGGTGTTGGTACAACCTGTGCCTGGGAGTGGAGAAAGCAGACAGACAGGGAATTAGAATGAGACACATATATTGAGTCTCATACAGTTAACGAGCCACCCACTCCACCATGCTTCCTGGTGAGTCAGACTCTCCATTTAGCAGGTAGAGTGGGGGTCGTCACACGTTCTATCGCCATGCTCTAAGACAAACTCTAACCTTAACCAACTTTGAAAGAGTGCCTAAGCTTAACCGTCTAAAGAACTTGCAGTCACGCTCTAAGACAAACAGCTGCATCTCACAACAACAACAACTATCTACCACCAACCTAGAATAAGCTAGAATTGGAACATTAGAAAGTGGATTCGGCCAATCAGAGATCGTCTCCGCGAAATGCTGCTACGGAAAAAAATACTGGCGTCGGCCAATCAGAGAGCGTCTCCGCGAAATGCGGCTATAGAAATTCTTGGCGCTGCTGCCTAGACCGCTTCAAATCGCGCCCGGATTCCAACATAATAGTCATATTTCAACGCACAACGCGTTACGCACTGATTGGCTGAGACGGATACAGCGATCACACAGTGACGCGCACTCAGAGCGCTATCGCGTCTAGCCCGGACGAGAAAAAAAAAAAAAAAAAGTGAGTCACTTCCTGTTCAGGAAAACGAGTATTTTTTATTTTATATAGTAACGTTATATTGTGCATTGGAAACACAAACATACTTAAAATGAGTAAATATTATTCATTTTAAACATGTTTATGTTATTTATAGGGCTATAAAACAAAAAAATTATTGTTCTTGTTCTTCTCTCATATAACCATGGCAGGGCCTGAGGGGGGGGCGGCGCCCTAGCGCCCCCCAGTGGCGGCCGCCACTGGCGCCATCTGGTGGCCGATCGGCGGATCGCCCAGAGCGGAAACAGGAAATGGAAGCTGGTGCTCATTTCAATTGGGTCCGATCACTCGGTAATAGTCCCAGGACTCGAGCTAGACACAACAGATAGCAATCCGTTACCAATAACTCGATAAACAACATGATTTGGACGTATGTACTATTATACAACCTGGAAATGGATCGCATATTTCTACATCCCATAATAGGAATATTTCTGTTCCACGCTCATCGCCCAATGCTATGAGGAAGCTACGGTAAGATTCAGCATTATTTTTTAACGTGTTCGATACTAACTGCTCTAATGATTATCACCCACACTAGATGAATCATCTAACGTTGGCCACGGAATTATAAACGACCCCCCCCCCCATCCGGTCAACATCAGATGATCAGTAGTAACTTCTAGAAGCACGTCCATTTGACATTTTTTATCTTGCGCAGATTCCTATCAAACTGTATTTCATCATCAATATAATGCATTTGGGGCTATAAATCACGTTCTGGAGAAAGCTGCAGAAAACGATAAAAACATACTTATACTTTAGACCGTATTTTAGTATGAATATGTGAATGAAAAAGTATAACGTTGCTACACCCTGAACAATAGATATAGGACGTTGAATGGGCCATAGTAATTGTGAGGTTCGCCTCTTCCCTGGACCTTTAATTCCCTGTGTCCTCACTTCTCCAGCCCCCACCCCCGCGTTCGTTTAGTCTCGTCTGCTCTTCAGCAGCCCACACCCTTGGACTATCTTTCATTATCTGTTTGATTGGTCCGTGCCGAACACACTCTTCTAGTTCAAGTATCAATTACCATCACGCACCTGTTGTGTGTTCTAATTAGCGCCCCAGTGGGTTTTAAATACCTCGCTCTTCCCCCCAGTCCTCGTCGGGTCGTTCCGTATCATATCTCTATCAGCAAACTCCTACGGGAGGTTCTCTATCTGTAGGCTCCTACGGGAGTTTCTGTTTCTGTCTGTTATGCTGTTTCATCTCCGGCGTGAGACGAGGTGCAAGCCTTCGCCACCTGTCGCCGTTTGCCTGGAGTGGGACACAGTACTGCGCTCTCTAATCCTCTACGGGAGGTATTCCAGTGTTCCACTCCAGACCTCCGCGCCAGATGCGCTCTCCGAACCGGCGCGTTCTCCAAGCAGACGCGCACCACTCAGACCTCCGCGCCAGATGCGCTCTCCGAACCGGCGCGTTCTCCAAGCAGACGCGCACCACTCAGACCCCGCGCCAGATGCGCTCTCCGAACCGGCGCGTTCTCCAAGCAGACGCGCACCACTCAGACCTCCGCGCCAGATGCGCTCTCCGAACCGGCGCGTTCTCCAAGCAGACGCGCACCACTCAGACCTCCGCGCCAGATGCGCTCTCCGAACCGGCGCGTTCTCCAAGCAGACGCGCACCACTCAGACCCCGCGCCAGATGCGCTCTCCGAACCGGCGCGTTCTCCAAGCAGACGCACACCACTCCAGACCCCGCGCCAGATGCGCTCTCCGAGCCGGCGCGCTCTCCTCCAGACGTCTAGCCTGCATGCTCCTACTCCATCCCTGTAAGCAGCTCTGACCCTTGCCCTGTTCCAAGGCCCGAACCCTGTTTTCTCTGTCCCTGTCCCCAGCCCGCCTCCGCGGGCCTCTGTCCCTGTTTCCCCTCTCTAGTCCTCCTAGTCCTCCCTGTCCAGTCCTTCTAGTCCTCCTAGTCCTTCCTGTCCAGTCCTTCTAGTCCTCCTAGTCCTCCCTGTCCAGTCCTTCTAGTCCTCCTAGTCCTCCCTGTCCAGTCCTTCTAGTCCTCCTAGTCCTCCCGGTCCAGTCCTTCTAGTCCTCCTAGTCCTCCCTGTCCAGTCCTCCTAGTCCTCCTAGTCATCCCTGTCCAGTCCTCCTAGTCCTCCCTGTTCCTGCCCTGTTCCCTTGCCCTGGCCCTGTCCGTTAGCCTTCCCTTAGCCTTCCCCTTAGCCAGCTCGCCTCTTAAAGGCACATTGCCCTTTTTCCCTAGTTCTTGTTTTTCCTGTATTTTGTGTTCTCCCTTAAAGGGACAGTACCGCTTTTCTGTTGTTTCAATAAATGCCCAGTTCTTGGCTTACTCTCATACCTGTCTTGTGTTGTGCGATTGGGGTCGGTTACAAACCATAACAGTACGACCCGACCCGTCGACGACCCCAGCCAGCACAGACAGTGTATGTTGAGTTTGCCTTTTTTTTTCTTTCTGTTAGCCTTTGTTAGTTCCCCTGTTGACTCCCCTGTTAGCCTGTTTGTCTCCCCTGTTAGCTCCCCTGTTAGCCTGTTAGTCTCCCCTGTTAGCTCCCCTGTTAGCCTGTTAGTCTCCCCTGTTAGCTCCCCTGTTAGCCTGTTAGCTCCCCTGTTAGCTTCCCTGTTAGCTCCCCTGTTAGCCTGTTAGCTCCCCTGTTAGCCTTGTTAGCTTCCCTGTTAGCTTCCTTGTTAGCCTCGTTAGCGCCCTTGCAGCTAGCATAGGCCCTGTAGCTAGCCATGCCCAGGCAGCTAACCCGGTCCCTCTGCATGGCCTCCACTTTTTGTGTAGTTTTCTCCCACTGCTAGGACTGCCCCTTCAGCTAGCAAGGTCAGTTTTCTCCCACTGCTAGGACTGCCCCTTCAGCTAGCAAGGTCAGTTTTCTCCCACTGCTAGGACTGCCCCTTCAGCTAGCAAGGTCAGTTTTCTCCCACTGCTAGGACTGCCCCTTCAGCTAGCAAGGTCAGTTTCCCCACTGCTAGGACTGCCCCTTCAGCTAGCAAGGTCAGTTTTCCCCACTGCTAGGACTGCCCCTTCAGCTAGCAAGGTCAGTTTTCTCCCACTGCTAGGACTGCCCCTTCAGCTAGCAAGGTCAGTTTTCTCCCACTGCTAGGACTGCCCCTTCAGCTAGCAAGGTCAGTTTCCCCACTGCTAGGACTGCCCCTTCAGCTAGCAAGGTCAGTTTTCTCCCACTGCTAGGACTGCCCCTTCAGCTAGCAAGGTCAGTTTCCCCACTGCTAGGACTGCCCCTTCAGCTAGCACGGTCAGTTTTCTCCCACTGCTAGGACTGCCCCTTCAGCTAGCAAGGTCAGTTTTCCCCACTGCTAGGACTGCCCCTTCAGCTAGCAAGGTCAGTTTCCCCACAGCTAGGACTGTCCTTCCAGCTAGCTTGTTCTCTCATGCTGGTCCAGCCCTGTCTGCTAGCCTAGCTCCGGCAGCCAGCGCAGCCTCTATGTTAATGTAGCATTACAGCTGGCATAGGCCCTGTAGCTATCAGTGCCCTGGCTGTTACCCCTCAGCTCCTCTAGTTACCCCTCAGCTCCTCTAGTTACCCCTCAGCTCCTCTAGTTACCCCTCAGCTCCTCTAGTTACCCCTCAGCTCCTCTAGTTACCCCTCAGCTCCTCTAGTTACCCCTCAGCTCCTCTGGTTACCCCTCAGCTCCTCTAGTTACCCCTCAGCTCCTCTAGTTACCCCTCAGCTCCTCTGGTTACCCCTCAGCTCCTCTGTTTACCCCTCTGCTACCCTGTTCCATTGCTAGCCCCACTTGTTGTAGCTTCCCCTGCTAGCATGGCCCAGTCATTTTTGTTTGTTGCCTTGTTATGTCCCCTGCCACTCTGTCTGTATTTTTGGGTGCGCTCTCCGAACCGGCGCGTTCTCCAAGCAGACGCGCACCACTCAGACCCCGCGCCAGATGCGCTCTCCGAACCGGCGCGTTCTCCAAGCAGACGCACACCACTCCAGACCCCGCGCCAGATGCGCTCTCCGAGCCGGCGCGCTCTCCTCCAGACGTCTAGCCTGCGCGCTCCTACTCCATCCCTGTAAGCAGCTCTGACCCTCGCCCTGTTCCAAGGCCCGAACCCTGTTTTCTCT
Source organism: Notolepis coatsorum (assembly GCF_963971535.1). Taxonomy (NCBI): domain Eukaryota; kingdom Metazoa; phylum Chordata; class Actinopteri; order Aulopiformes; family Paralepididae; genus Notolepis; species Notolepis coatsorum. The sequence continues at coordinate 59,760,817 of NC_140169.1, forward strand.
GTCCCTGTCCCCAGCCCGCCTCCGCGGGCCTCTGTCCCTGTTTCCCCTCTCTAGTCCTCCTAGTCCTCCCTGTCCAGTCCTTCTAGTCCTCCTAGTCCTCCCTGTCCAGTCCTTCTAGTCCTCCTAGTCCTCCCTGTCCAGTCCTTCTAGTCCTCCTAGTCCTCCCTGTCCAGTCCTTCTAGTCCTCCTAGTCCTCCCGGTCCAGTCCTTCTAGTCCTCCTAGTCCTCCCTGTCCAGTCCTCCTAGTCCTCCTAGTCATCCCTGTCCAGTCCTCCTAGTCCTCCCTGTTCCTGCCCTGTTCCCTTGCCCTGGCCCTGTCCGTTAGCCTTCCCTTAGCCTTCCCCTTAGCCAGCTCGCCTCTTAAAGGCACATTGCCCTTTTTCCCTAGTTCTTGTTTTTCCTGTATTTTGTGTTCTCCCTTAAAGGGACAGTGCCGCTTTTCTGTTGTTTCAATAAATGCCCAGTTCTTGGCTTACTCTCATACCTGTCTTGTGTTGTGCGATTGGGGTCGGTTACAAACCATAACAGTAATGTCAATTTAGCAATACAATTTAAAAAGTTATAGCCCTGCAAAGAAGGTAAACATCCCCATAGACAAATAGAGCTGGTGTGGGATGGTTTATTCTGAATTTAAGCCTGGCGATCAAAGTGTTAATAATGTTCCTTTCTGTTTTATTTTTATTTATTTAATTTTATCCCCCATCCCCTTTCCCCTATGGGGCTTTTTACCCCCAAATAGGCCGTTATTGAAAATAAGAACTTAACTTAATTAACCTGCCTATTCAAATAAAGGTTTGATGATGATGATGACTTTCTCCACCTAAAAGGTTTTTTACAAAAATTATGTTTGATAACATTTTAGTTGAAAAATAAGATGTGCAATTGCTGGATCTGATCGGCAACGTTTAGTTTTACAGTTTGATCTGAATTTTGGGAACCAGAGAGTGCAGCCGCACAGGGTAGAAGCAGTCCATTTTCATTTAATAATAATAACTTTATTTGTATAGCACTTTTCATACAGAGGTTGCAGTTCAAAGTGCTTCACAACAGTAAAAAATACAGGCATAAGCGAGCATAATTTTTTTTAAATTTAAATACAAAGAGATAGAGAGGTAGCAAGGTTAGGCAAATCACAGTTCTTCAGCAATACAAATAATAAAATAGAATAGATTAGATAGAGTAAAAAAGTGCGGTTTGATTCAGTTTAAAATAGGCTAAAGATAATAAGATAGAACGGACAGTCAAAAAGTGTGATAAGATTGTTCAATAAAAAATGTATAACAACAGAGCAGTGTATCGCTCTTAGTACTTTGAGTTTCTTTACAAAGTTCTAACATACAACAGAGCATCGCTCTAACATACAACAGAGCAGTCCGTCGCTCTAACATACAACAGAGCATCGCTCTAACATACAACAGAGCAGTCCGTCGCTCTAACATACAACAGAGCAGTCCGTCGCTCTAACATACAACAGTCCGTCGCTCTAACATACAACAGAGCAGTCCGTCGCTCTAACATACAACAGAGCAGTCCATCGCTCTAACATACAACAGAGCAGTCCGTCGCTCTAACATACAACAGAGCAGTCCGTCGCTCTAACATACAACAGAGCAGTCCATCGCTCTAACATACAACAGAGCAGTCCGTCGCTCTAACATACAACAGAGCAGTCCATCGCTCTAACATACAACAGAGCAGTCCGTCGCTCTAACATACAACAGAGCAGTCCATCGCTCTAACATACAACAGAGCAGTCCGTCGCTCTAACATACAACAGAGCAGTCCATCGCTCTAACATACAACAGAGCAGTCCGTCGCTCTAACATACAACAGAGCAGTCCATCGCTCTAACATACAACAGAGCAGTCCGTCGCTCTAACATACAACAGCGCAGTCCATCGCTCTGATTTAGAAAAGGGGAACTACACCCATTTTCAGAATTCATATATGATATTCATATGGTTTAATAATAATAATATTAACTTTATTTAATAGAACAACAGAGCAGAGGTTTAAGACCAACGATGATAGTGAACATGAGCAACTCTTGCCCCCAAAATCTCAAATGTATCTATTATTTATTTATAATATTATTAATATACTTTGTGATGTCATCAAGCATAAAGTCTGGAGCTGCTCCAGAGTCAATGAATTGGGAGAGATGGTAAAGGTCAGAGGGTAAAGGCCAGAGGGTAAAGGCCAGACTGAGAGCATACAGGCACATTTGGGTATAAAAAAATAAACCAAACATTCTGTGGGTCCACAAAATCAGTCTCCCATTCATCGTCAATGGACCTTTTACTTGACGTCTTACTTATCTTAGACCATGACGAAGAATATTACAATTCTCCACTTGCACAAATTGAAAGTAGGCACTTCCGGCTGACTTCCGGTTGCCAATAGTACTTCCTGTCCCATCCAAATACATTGGTTTTAGCTACTTTTCTCCCCTTATTTAAACAACTTTGTCGGCACAGAGAGGCAATGAAACGTTTGTATTATTATAGTATAGAATGTATTTAATAAGCAAACGTTTGTCAGCAGGGTTTTTGGGCTGTATTTCATGTAAAAACGTTTACTGTTAGTTTCCTTGCTCAGCCAGCATTAGCCTTCATTAGCTAACAGAAGCTAGTGGTTAAACAGGCCGGATTAGCTTTGAGCTAACTATCTTTCCCGACCCATGTATTCCCATTCTAAACATAACGTCAGTTTACAAAACATGTCCTGTCTATATAACGTTGAGGAACAAATTATAAGTGTGTGGGTGTGTGTTTTGGTGAACATTGGACTGCAAACAGAAAATGCATCACAGTTAGACAGTAGCTACTGTTAGCTGCCCTCCGGATTAGCTTTGAGCTAACTATCTTTCCCGACCCATGTATTCCCATTCTAAACATAACGTCAGTTTACAAAACATGACCTGTCTATATAATGTTGAGGAACGTTATCTCCCGGGACGAGTAGCCACGTTAGTTAGCCAGCAGGGATGAGCTCCGAGACCACAACCAGACAGACCACCGAGGGCGGTGATTATTAACTTTCTGAGATTCGAGATTAAGGAATTGGTACTCAGAACCGCGTGGACCAAGAAGATAGAAATCGAGGGGAAAAGACTGTCGTTTGATCACGATTACTCGACAGCGGTGGCAATAACACGCAGGTCTTACGCGGGACTGAAGAGAATTCTGAAAGAAAACGGAATGAAATTCCAATCACCCATGACCTCACTAAGGATTCACTGGAAGGATGGGACGGTGACGTACGCGACGGCGCGGGAGGCGGCGGGGGAGATGAGGCGACGGGGAATGCAGATGGCGGAGGACGGAGAAGGAAGGAGACAGGAGGACCAGATGCTGGGCCTACAGCAGAGATTGGAGAAAGCACGCAGGTGGTCCAGAGTAGGAGACCGAAACCCGGGAGAGGAGGGAGGAGAGAGGAGAAGGCCGAGGTGAGACGGGACAGACCGAAGGCGGAGACAGACGAGGAGGCCAGAGACGGAGAAGGAGGGGAGAGGAGGCGGGAGGAGACGAACGGATGAGTACACGCACAAGAGATTGAAAAAAATATCCAAATAGAGACAAAATATAGAAACTGAAATAACATATACATAAACACACATTCCCAGGTAGAGGCAGGATATAGGAACAAACATAACATATACATGGACACATAATACACATGCTGATGAAGGAAATAAATGGAAATATAATTAGGTATAATAGACGGAACACAGAACACATTGAAACAAATACATAGACACACGCTGCGAGCAACACAGTTGGAAGGAATTAAGGGGATAAATGAACATCACATAGAAAGTAGAGGGGAGGAAAAGAAAGTAAAAGGGGTACACAGAGGACACCACACACGTGTTTGGGAGGAAGGAGGGACATTGGAACATATGAGCCACATTGAGAGGGACCTAGGAAATGGGGGTCTTTGAACAGAATGAAAGACGGAGCGCTTTTGACCAGGAGCTCGACAGCACTAAAAACAGTAAGAAGGCTGGACAAATATGACGAGCGGTTGGGGACAAGGGTTTCAAACCCCCAAGCCGTCAGGAGGAGGCCTCTCGCTAGGAGAGCAATTACTCCTCACCCACCAGCAGGGGACAGGGGTGGACACAGGGACCCCCCGAACGCCTTGGGAGCACTTTATGTAAAGTTTATGGTTTTTATTTATGTTAATCATTATATGTATTCGGTGAAGAGAGCGGAGGCTACAACCGGAGGGTGGAATAACTGTGACATGGGGGGGACTGACAGACGAAAGAAGAAGAAAGATGACAAGGGTTAAAGGTTTAAAAATGATGTCGTTAAACGTTAATGGAATGAATAATACGATAAAGAGGGGCAAAGTGATGTTGAAGTGTAAAAAAAGTGAGATGGAAGTGATTTTTTTGCAGGAGACACATTTTATAGCACAGGATCATGAGAAACTGAAGAGATTTGGATATGAAAATGCATACTATAGTTCCTTTAAACGGACCCTGAGGAGAGGAGTAATCACGTTAATCAAAAACACAGTCAAATTTGAATTGATCAAGGAAGTAAGAGACAAGGAGGGAAGATTTGTTCTGGTGAAGGGGAAAATGGAGGGTCAAATGGTTACGTTAGTGAATGTGTATGCACCACCAGAGAGTGAGAGGGAGCTATATGAGACCATTTTTTATATGATAGTGATGGAACTAGAAGGGATATTGATATGCGCGGGAGATTTTAATGTGGTACTGAATCACGACTTAGACACCACGAGTACTAGAAAAGGACGGACACAAATCAGCAGATATATGAATATTCAAATGACGGAAATGGGAATTACAGATGTTTGGAGGGGGATGCACGCCATGGACAGGGAATACACACATTACTCACATCCGCACGTGACATATGCGAGAATAGACTACTTTTTGATGACGACGGGGGACAGTTACAGGGTACGGGAGAGCAGAATAGGAGTAGCGGACATATCGGATCACAGTGCCATATATCTGACAGTAGATCTAGAAGGGAGACGGAGGAACACGATCTGGAGACTAAATGTAGGAATACTAAATAACAAGGGGGTGGTGAGTCAGATCAAGGAGGAGATAGCCAGGTATAAGGAAGAAAATGACAACGGGGCGGTAGACTCGAACATTCTATGGGACACACTGAAGGTGGTGATAAGGGGGAAATTGATGGAGAAGACAGCAATGCTGAAGAAGGCCAGAACGGAGACATATCACAATCTGATAGGGAAGCTGAAGGAGCTAGAGGGGAGACACCAGATATCAAAAGAACAGGAAACGCTCGGAGAAATCAAAGAAGTAAAGGCCAGGATAAATAGGGAATTATTGACGGAAATAGAAAAGAAAGCGAGGTTCATGAAACAAACGTACTATGAAGGGGGACCAAAAGCGACCAGACTGTTGGCTAGGAGAATTAGGACGCAACAGAAGTTGAACACGATACACACAATAAGGGATACAAAGACTAATGAAATATTGAGGGACCCAGCTGAAATAGAGAGGACATTTAGAGAATACTATGAGAAACTATACACACAGCCAAAGGCAGCGGGAGAAGAGGAAATAGAAGCATATCTGGAGAAGCTAGAGTTACCATCGATAGGGAAAGAACAGAATGAAGAATTAAATAAAATAATTACGGAACGAGAACTGGAAGAGGCAATTAGTAGAGCTAAAAACAACAAATCTCTGGGGAGCGACAGATTCCCATCGGAATTCTACAAGACATTTAGAACAGAATTAGCACCCATGTTAGGGGCGGCGTTCAGACACACGATGGAAGAGGGCAAAATGCCCCCCTCGTGGAAGGAAGCCATAATCACCACGATACCGAAGGAAGGGAAGGATAGAGAATTATGTAGTAGTTTCAGACCTGTGTCCATACTCAACGTGGATTACAAGATGTATACATCGATAATATCAAAGAGATTCGAGACGTTTATGCCAGACATTATAGATGAAGATCAAACTGGATTTATTAAAGGGAGACAGACACAGGACAACGTGAGAAAGACATTACACATAGTGGAGGAGATACAAAAACAAGGTGGTAGTGCGGTACTGATTAGCCTAGATGCAGAAAAAGCATTCGACAGTGTGAGCTGGACATTTTTATATAAAACATTGATGAGGTTCGGACTGAATGGGAGGGCAATGAAGATGATCAAGGCACTATATCAAGAACCGACAGCGAGGGTTAAGGTGAATGGCAGCCTGACGGATAGAATCAGATTAGAGATGGCTACCAGACAGGGATGTTGTCTCTCACCAACGCTCTTCGCCGTTTTCATAGAACCACTGGCACAACTGATCAGACAGACCGAGGACATCAAGGTAGTAAGGATAAAGGGAACGGAATATAAACTAGGCCTATTTGCGGACGACGTGATAGTATACATGAGACAACCAGACAAGAGCTTCCCGGCACTGATGGATCTACTGAAGGAATATGGCCACTACTCAGGATACAAACTAAACGTGACAAAGACACAGACCTTAGCATGGAACTATACCCCAACGACGGAAATTAGGGAACAGTACGGGATAAGATGGGACATGGACAAGATTAAATACTTAGGGGTGAACATCACGAGAGGGGTGGGGAAACTGTTTGAGGCGAACTATACACAGATAAATCAGAACATCAAGAGAGACTTAGAGAGATGGACAGTAATGCCCTTGGACTTCAATTCAAGAATAGAGGTCATTAAAATGAACATACTATCAAGGTTACTGTACCGGGCCGAGGCCAGGACAAAAGGCACCCCCCCTCCCCCACAATGGAGTACAATCAGACATATCTGTAATCAACCAGCCCCCCCCCCCACATCGCGGGCTTTCACACAAAGGAATACAGACACAGACACCAGCAAAGGACAAAGCATCACCCCACCCCCCCCTCCCCACCCACGGCACAAACAGCAACAACGCCCCCCCTCCCCCCACCACAGGACAGGACACAATGGAACAGAGTTACCTCAACTGTGACGACATCAAACTTATTACAAGCAAAAATGGACTTCACATATTTCACTTAAACATAAACAGCTTGAAACCGAAATTGGCTGAAATCAGACATTTGTTTCTAAACGGTAAGGCAAATATATTATGTTTCACAGAAACAAAACTTGACTCATCTGTTCAGGATCCAGAGATAGAAATCGAGGACTATTCAATCATCAGGAGGGATAGGAACCAGTATGGAGGTGGTGTCTGTGTGTATATACACAAAGATACCAAATTCAGCAACCGTACTGACCTTAACCATGACGAGATTGAAACTGTATGGATTGAAATCTTATTTGAAAGGGCAAAATCAGTACTAATAGGCACAATCTATAGACCACCAGAACAGACTGGTTTTTATGATACTCTGGATGTGTGCTTAGCTGGAGCTGAGGATGCGGAAAAAATTCTTATTGGGGATTGGAACACGGATATGCAACAAAAAAATGCACCCGTCTTCAAATCCTTCAATAGGTTTTGTGATCTGCACGGCCTCAGCCAACTAATCACCCAACCCACAAGGATATGTGAATCAACTCAGACTACCATTGACCTCATACTGACCTCTGACAAGTCCAAGATCTCCAGTAAAGGGGTTATAGCATGCGGGTTAAGTGATCATTACATGATATTCTGTACCCGCAAAAAGCTAAAACTAAAGGCTGGCTGTCACAAAACAGTCACATCTAGAGACCTCAAAACCTACTCTAGCGAGGCCTTTAACCTTGAACTGGAGAGTCTGGACTGGTCAGATGAACTCAATGGTACACTGGTTGAAGAAACTTGGCTTGGCTTCAAAACCAAATTTTCATCAATACTAAACAAAATGGCCCCCCTAAGAACCACCAGGGTAAAAAATCGCGCTGAGCCATGGATGCACACTGAAATACTGACCGCTATGAAAGCCAGAGACAAAAAATGCTCTGAGTTTCGTAAAAGTCAGTCAAAGCTTACCAAAAGCACGAGCAGTGAACTCCAAGACCACGTGACTGAACTCAAACTAGAAAGAAACAGACTAAGAAATGACGTAAACTCCATGATCAAAACTGCAAAAAAAAATTTCATCAATGACAAAACCGAGGAAAACAAAAATAAACCACGTGAACTTTGGAAATTACTCAACAATCAACTAGGCTGCAGTAAAAAACTCAAAACCAGGTTCTCAAACATAAACATAAAGACGGACAACACGCTCATCACAGACAAGCTGGATGTAGCCAATTACTTAAACACTTTCTTCACAAACATAGCCACAACACTGGTAAACAAACTACCCTCCCACTCAGGGCAGTATGGGGTAGAACACATAGTAGCATACTACATGAACCTAGGCGTCCACAAAGACGACTTCAAACTGGAAATAGTAACTACAGATGAGGTACTCAAAAAACTGAGCGCCCTCCAACCAAACAAGGCCACTGGCCATGACAACATCCCCTCCAAATTCCTCAGAGACTCAGCAGCAGCCATCACCCCAGTCATCACACACATAATAAACCTCTCCATAAAACAGGGACACGTCCCCAAGGACTTCAAAATTGCGAGAGTAACACCCCTGCACAAAAAGGGCAGCAAATTAGACCCGGGTAACTACCGCCCTGTTTCTATCCTTACATCCATCTCGAAAGTCATGGAAAAAATAGTATACGAACAGATCGAAAAATACCTCGCGGAAAAAAATCTAATCTACGAATTCCAATCTGGCTTCAGAACATCCCACTCCACTGACACATGCCTTCTCTACTTGAACGACCACATCAAACAAGAGGTGGACGCGGGCAAATACTGCGGCATGGTCATGCTGGACCTACAAAAGGCCTTCGACACTGTCAATCACACCATTCTGATTGACAAGCTAAAAGCAATTGGTTTTGATAGTTTATCAGTGAGCTGGATACAATCCTACCTGGAGGGGAGGGAACAGATGGTGGAAGTAAACGGTACCCTATCCCCCCCCCTCACAGTGAGCTGTGGTGTTCCACAAGGAAGCATACTAGGACCGCTACTATTCCTAATTTATGCAAATGACATGTCGTCAGCTTGTGACTGCAACTTGTTCCTGTTTGCGGACGACTCAGCCCTGCTGGTCTCTGACAAGAACAAGTTACAGGTTGAAAAAGCCCTCAGCTCGGAACTAGGCAAAATCTGCATATGGCTCGCCGACAACAAACTATCATTACACATGGGCAAAACAGAGTCCATTCTCTTCGGTTCAAATAACAAACTCAGCAAGACTGACGACTTCTCGGTTACAGTGGGTGACAATATTGTCACAAGGAAAGATGAAATTACCTACCTGGGTTCCATCCTAGAGGCTAATCTTTCCTGTGACAAAATGGCATCCAATGTAATAAAAAAAGTCAACCAACGAACGCGATTCTTGTACCGGATCTCCTCTCTGGTAAACAAGAATACCCTGAAGACTCTAGCAGGAGCACTCATTCAAGGGTACTACGACTATGCTTGCACCTCATGGTACCAAAGCACCTCAAAGGCACTAAAAAACAAATTACAAACATCTCAAAACAAGCTAGTCAGACTACTACTTGACCTGACTCCTAGAACCCACCTCACCCCTGCCCACTTTGACAACCTAGGATGGCTTAGAGTAGACGACAGAGTACAGCAACTTGCAATGGGCCTGGTCTACAAGATACACTACGCGACCAAGGTACCCATGTACATGTCAAAATACTTCCCAAAGGTCAGTGAATACCACGATCACAACACCAGAGGGAGCTCCACAAATCATGTAAAACCCAGATTCGGCTCAAACAAGGGACTAAACACGTTTCGCAATTATGCCACATCAATGTGGAACGCCCTGCCTAAAGCTGTAAAGGAATGTGAATCACTACCCACCTTCAAAAACACTCTCAAAAAACACCTACGTGAGACTGCAATTCGAAACTGGCCCCTACAAATGTCCTAACCTAGTTGTACAGTAAATGACCAAGTAAGGCTTTGTCAACATTCCAATGTACAGTGTAAAATGTGTGTGTGTCCCCTACCCAACCCCCCCCCCCCCCACCTCCAATGTACAGCCCTCACCCAACCCACCCAACCCCACCCCACCAACCTCCTCCAATGTACAGTTTCTACGCCAAATGTATATACACTCCTTTTCTGGACACTTTTGTATCACAAACAGTACTGTATTTGCAAATCTGATATGTCATAAATGTATAGATGTAGCAGTACTGTCTATCTGTATGTCATGTATGTCATATATGTTATGATGAATTGAAAATGGGGGACCCTGGTGGAAACAAGACGAAAGTCTTTCTCTGGTCTGCATCCCCTTAACAATTGTATGTATTGAGATGTACTGTACTGTACCCATTCTGCAATCTGTTAATAAACTTTTCAATCAATCAATCAAACCTGTTCCAGTCACTACCGATACAAATACCACAGAATCAATTCAGGGAGTGGGACAGACTGATATCGAGGTTCATATGGGCGGGGAGAAGACCACGGGTCAGATATAAAACACTACAACTACCAAAGGAAGAGGGAGGGATGGCAGTACCCAGCCTACAAGATTATTATTATGCAGCACAACTGAGAGCAGTGACATGCTGGTGTAACGACAAATATGAGGCAAGATGGAAAGACATTGAAAAAGAAGGGGAGGGATACAAGGTACAAGCTCTGGTGGGAGATAGGGAACTATTCAAAGAGAAAGAGGGACTGTTAGATCCAATCACCAAATGCACCTTGACCATATGGAACAGAGTAGTAAAAACACACAAATTGGAGAAGCAGACAGGGGTTCTGAGATGGATAGCACATGACAAGAGATTCAAACCAGGGAGGTTGGACCATGGATTCAGAAGGTGGGAGAGGGGGGGGGGGGGGCAATAGCGATATGCAAATTGATAGAGAAGGGGGAAATGCAAACATTACAAAAATTTAAGGAGACATTTGGACTAGAAAACAGGGACCACTTCAGATATCTACAGATTAGAGATTACTATAATAAAGAAATAAGAGGGGACAAGGACGAAGAACAGAATGGAATAATTAGGATGATAGTAAGGGCATACGAAGGAGGGAAAGGAAGGGTAATATCAGCACTGTACCGAGCTATAATGACCAGCAAGGGACACACGACCGATTACATAAGGGAGAAATGGGAGAGAGAACTAGAGATAGGAATAACAGGGAAGGAATGGGGTAACATATGCGAGGTGCAACATTCAACAACAGGATCGAGGATATGGAAAGAGTTTGGATGGAAAAACATAATCAGATTCTTTATAACACCAGAGTTGAAGGGAAAATATGCACCAACACAAAGAGCATGCTGGAGGATATGTGGGAAGGAGGGGGCAAATCACACACACATATTCTGGGGATGTCAGAAGCTGAAGGGGTATTGGGAGGAGATAGGGGAGGCAATGATCAGAATATTAGGATACGGGTTACCACAAACGGGACTGGTGTTTTACTTAGGGGACCTGACACACGAGGGAATACAAGGAGGGGACAAATATTTAATAAAGATAATGTTGATATCGGCCAGAAAAGCAATAACGAGACTGTGGTACAAGGAAGACCCACCGACAATAGCACAATGGGTAGGAATAGTAGAGGAGATACAGGATATGGAGAGGATAACACACATGCTGAGGCTACAGGAAGAGACATTTGGGGAAAGATGGGGAAAGTGGGAAGAGTATAAGGGGAACGAAAACGACATCACAGAGGAGGAACCAAATGCAACACAAGAGGGCGAAGGGTAAAGGAGGAAAGAGGTTCAAGGAGGGTCTCTGAACCCGTGTCACACACCTTTGCTTTAGTTAGTTTTTCCTTTTTTATTTCTGACGGGTATGACAATTGTTTTATGTTTTTTTTCTTGTACTTTATCATTTAGGTCTGTTTAACAGTGTTCTTTTATTGTATGTTTATATTTAATTTCATGAATGTACCCGTATATGTATGCCGATAAGCTATGGATGTCAATATGAATGTTATGTTGTATGTCCATAAGTGTTGAATAAAAATGTAAGTTTAAAAAAAAAAAAGGGTTAACCTGCTGTGTATTGTCACAGTGAAAGGGTTAACCTGCTGTGTATTGTCACAGTGAAAGGGTTAACCTGCTGTGTATCATCGCAGTGAAAGGGTTAACCTTCTGTGTATCATCGCAGTGAAAGGGTTAACCTTCTGTGTATTGTTGCAGTGAAAGGGTTAACCTGCTGTGTATTGTCGCAGTGAAAGGGTTAACCTGTTGTGTATTGTCACAGTGAAAGGGTTAACCTGCTGTGTATCATCGCAGTGAAAGGGTTAACCTTCTGTGTATCATCGCAGTGAAAGGGTTAACCTGCTGTGTATTATCACAGTGAAAGGGTTAACCTGCTGTGTATCATCGCAGTGAAAGGGTTAACCTTCTGTGTATCATCGCAGTGAAAGGGTTAACCTGCTGTGTATTGTCACAGTGAAAGGGTTAACCTGCTGTGTATCATCGCAGTGAAAGGGTTAACCTGCTGTGTATCGTCGCAGTGAAAGGGTTAACCTGCTGTGTATTGTCGCAGTGAAAGGGTTAACCTGCTGTGTATTGGCACAGTGAAAGGGTTAACCTGCTGTGTATTGTCACAGTGAAAGGGTTAACCTTCTGTGTATCATCGCAGTGAAAGGGTTAACCTGCTGTGTATTGTCGCAGTGAAAGGGTTAACCTGCTGTGTATTGTCACAGTGAAAGGGATAACCTGCTGTGTATTGTCGCAGTGAAAGGGTTAACCTGCTGTGTATTGTCACAGTGAAAGGGTTAACCTGCTGTGTATTGTCACAGTGAAAGGGTTAACCTGCTCAGTGAAAGGGTTAACCTGCTGTGTATTGTCACAGTGAAAGGGTTAACCTGCTCAGTGAAAAGGTTAACCTGCTGTGTATTGTCGCAGTGAAAGGGTTAACCTGCTGTATATTGCCACAGTGAAAGGGTTAACCTGCTGTGTATTGTCGCAGTGAAAGGGTTAACCTGCTGTGTATTGTCACAGTGAAAGGGTTAACCTGCTGTGTATTGTCACAGTGAAAGGGTTAACCTGCTGTGTATTGTCGCAGTGAAAGGGTTAACCTGCTGTGTATTGTCGCAGTGAAAGGGTTAACCTGCTGTGTGCTGTCGCAGTGAAAGGGTTAACCTGCTGTGTATTGCCGCAGTGAAAGGGTTAACCTGCTGTGTATTGTCACAGTGAAAGGGTTAACCTGCTGTGTATTGTCGCAGTGAAAGGGTTAACCTGCTGTGTATTGTGGCAGTGAAAGGGTTAACCTGCTGTGTATTGTGGCAGTGAAAGTGTTAACCTGCTGTGTAGTGTGGCAATGAAAGGGTTAACCTGATGTGTATTGTGGCAGTGAAAGGGTTAACCTGCTGTGTATTGTCGCAGTGAAAGGGTTAACCTGCTGTGTATTGTCACAGTGAAAGGGATAACCTGCTGTGTATTGTCGCAGTGAAAGGGTTAACCTGCTGTGTATTGTCACAGTGAAAGGGTTAGCCTGCTGTGTATTGTCACAGTGAAAGGGTTAACCTGCTCAGTGAAAGGGTTAACCTGCTGTGTATTGTCACAGTGAAAGGGTTAACCTGCTCAGTGAAAAGGTTAACCTGCTGTGTATTGTCGCAGTGAAAGGGTTAACCTGCTGTATATTGCCACAGTGAAAGGGTTAACCTGCTGTGTATTGTCGCAGTGAAAGGGTTAACCTGCTGTGTATTGTCACAGTGAAAGGGTTAACCTGCTGTGTATTGTCACAGTGAAAGGGTTAACCTGCTGTGTATTGTCACAGTGAAAGGGTTAACCTGCTGTGTATTGTCACAGTGAAAGGGTTGTCGCAGTGAAAGGCACCTGCTGTGTATTGTCGCAGTGAAAGGGTTAACCTGCTGTGTGTTGTCGCAGTGAAAGGGTTAACCTGCTGTGTATTGTCGCAGTGAAAGGGTTAACCTGCTGTGTATTGTCACAGTGAAAGGGTTAACCTGCTGTGTATTGTCGCAGTGAAAGGGTTAACCTGCTGTGTATTGTCGCAGTGAAAGGGTTAACCTGCTGTGTATTGTCGCAGTGAAAGGGTTAACCTGCTGTGTATTGTCACAGTGAAAGGGTTAACCTGCTGTGTATTGTCACAGTGAAAGGGTTAACCTGCTGTGTATTGTCACTGTGAAAGGGTTAACCTGCTGTGTATTGTGGCAGTGAAAGGGTTAACCTGCTGTGTATTGTGGCAGTGAAAGGGTTAACCTGCTGTGTATTGTGGCAATGAAAGGGTTAACCTGATGTGTATTGTGGCAGTGAAAGGGTTAACCTGCTGTGTATTGTGGCAGTGAAAGGGTTAACCTGCTGTGCCTTGTGGCAGTGAAAGGGTTAACCTGCTGTGTATTGTCGCAGTGAAAGGGTTAACCTGCTGTGTATTGTGGCAGTGAAAGGGTTAACCTGCTGTGTATTGTCGCAGTGAAAGGGTCAACCTGCTGTGTATTGTCACAGTGAAAGGGTTAACCTGCTGTGTATTGTCGCAGTGAAAGGGTTAACCTGATGTGTATTGTCGCAGTGAAAGGGTTAACCTGCTGTGTATTGTCACAGTGAAAGGGTTAACCTGCTGTGTATTGTCACAGTGAAAGGGTCAACCTGCTGTGTATTGTCACAGTGAAAGGGTTAACCTGCTGTGTATTGTCGCAGTGAAAGGGTTAACCTGATGTGTATTGTCGCAGTGAAAGGGTTAACCTGCTGTGTATTGTCACAGTGAAAGGGTTAACCTGCTGTGTATTGTCACAGTGAAAGGGTTAACCTGCTGTGTATTGTCGCAGTGAAAGGCTTAACCTGCTGTGTAATGTCCGGGTGAATAGGGCCAAGAGTTTTATTGTTTGATCTTCTTTTCTTTTATATTCTTTTCACCTTTATATTCACCCGTTGTATTTGTTTATCTTGACACAATATTGAAAATGAGGGAAAACCTCGGTTTGTTTTTTTGTGTTGAAAATAAAGGTTTGGTTTCACTGCCACTGTGCACGTGTAATGTGTATGTGACAAATAAACTTTGATTTGAATTTGAACAAAATTATATATTTTTTTGCCTTTATCAATTTTTTTAAAGCAGTGTTGATGTTTTTCTCGCTGGTTGACAAATTAATAGTGTCAACACAGACCTTTAAATTAACACTAAATTAGCAATATCAACCTGGCGTTCACCTTACAGTTAATTTAGTAACAGTCAAAGCGGAGATTTAAACATGGCATCATGCTCTGCACCGTCTTCAATCATCGAGTCTCAAATCATTCCTATTATCTCTGGACATTAGGATTTTAATATTTCATAGTGCCATTGATCATCCAAAAATACACCTGATGGGTGGGTGGAAAGCCTTCTGGACAGACTCCATTCATATGGCCTTAGTGTAGAGTTTGTAGAATATCCCACCCTCTCAGTTTTCAGAAACACCGCCTCAAGTCAAATCCATAGAAACTCTAACAATCCCTAAAGATTTAGATTCTCTATTGCAGAATTTAAGACCTTGTTCACTAATCATTGCCGATCAAGTTGTACGAGTTTTAATTCCAGCAGTTATAATAATAATAATAATAATAATAACTTTATTTGTATAGCACCTTTGGATTGCAGTTCAAAGTGCTTTACATCAGTAAGAAATAAGACATAAAATCTGTGTAAAACAAGCAGCAAGAGCAAAGCATAAAGTGGGATAAAATAATGCAGATATATTAATCAAATCATATCAGAACCTCGCGTTCTAATAGGCTTCTTGAATTTCTGTAATCTGTTACAAAACATGATAACGGTCATAGTATGCACCCAGCGGATAATGGGGCGTAGAGATAAAAGTAAAAATAAGTAAAATAATAGAAAGGTTCAAATGAGCAGACATAAAATCACAGTTTTTCACATTATAGGATCCAACATCCCAACAGGCCAACTTGTTTATGGTTTGATTCAGTTTTAGTAGAATGTAAAAGACATGAATGATGACATGAGCACATAAAGTGCAGACATACTATAAAATCACAGTTTCTTTACCAGTGCAATAAAATAGTTCTGGATTACTGTTACTGTACGTTAAAGTCGTCTTTACCTTCTGTTTGGTGTCCACAGTTTAAAACGTGACAGTTGGGCTGGCTCCCTCTGGAAGCTAGGTCAGTACAACTGCAGCTCAGCATGGTCCATAACGTCTACTACACCAGTACCTCAACCAGAACCAGAGCACCTCGATGATCACCCTCGGAGAGGAGTGGTGACACTCAGGGGCGTAGCTGGGGGGGGGGGTAGCTTAGGATGATTCCAAGGGCCCAGCACTGGGGGGGGGGGCCCCAATTTTTTTTTTTTTTTTTTTTTTAAACTAGACATCACTCAGGTGTATTATTGATGCTCTCATTGATACTATGTTTGTTTCTGAAGTGTGTGTGTGTGTGTGTGTGTGTGTGTGTGTGTGTGTGTGTGTGTGTGTGTGTGTGTGTGTGTGTGTGTGTGTGTGTGTGTGTGTGTGTGTGTGTGTGTGTGTGTGTGTGTGTGTGTGTGTGTGTGTGTGTGTGTGTGTTGTGTGTGTGTGTGTGTGTGTGTGAGTGTGAGATATATAGAGAGAGAGGGGGGGCTTTGGTAGACTATTGCATTGGTCCATTCATAGAAGATGAACGCAATGCGACATCCTTTACTAGGCTCACCCACCAACAGTGCAGGTGCTGAACTGCTGATCCGAATGTATAGGTAAAAACCATATTATGCGTTTTCATCAATAAAAAAATGGCAAAAAAAAATCATTTAGGTTTGGTGGAGCGACCAGTTGGAATATGTTGACTTTGCTGTTAAAAAGTAGGAAGCAGCCGGCACCTTTTAAAGAAATGGTCCAAACCCTGGCTCCTTGAAAATGTTAAAGCTTAAGAACATGTTCATGTAAATAGTATGTACTGATGCTGTTGTATTGTTTTATATGTCTGAGACCAAGGAAACCACAATGGAAATAAGTCCATGACTTTATTGTGCCTATCCTTGACGTTTAGCTTTTGAACGCACTTCATGTGTTTTTTAACTGAATGTCAAATAAATCCAAACAATGTATTTCTTATCCTCGCTCTTGTCCCCCCTCTGCTTGTTGCCTTATTGTTGTGATTTCATATGCTGTGTGATTTCTATGCTGAATCTATCATCGCTGGTCTCACATGTACACTCGATGTTAACTGTACATGAGGGAAACCTCAGTTGCTTTTCCACTATAAATAAATAATCGACTCCTTGAGCAAAGTAAGATGATGTTAGATCCTGTTCCTCTTCTAGTCAATACTATCCACCTGCAGAACCACGTCTCCAGCAGGCTGAGGACAGCCGCAGGCTGAGGATCCGCAGGCTGAGGACGCTCGCTTCCATTGGCTGATTTGGGTCACGTGACCGTTGTTGCACCCAATGGCTGAGGGGACCCGCAGGCTGAGGACGCTCGCTTCCATTGGCTGATTTGGGTCACGTGATTTGGAGCGGCGGAAAGGAACCAAAAAATAATAATAATAAACACTGAACAGACGTAGACAAAATGGGGGCATCTTTGGACACCCCTGCGGCTTGTCCTTTGTGTAGTTATGCATATCGGAACCCGATCACGTTGAAGTGCAAGCATCGTTTCTGCACGTTTCTGGAGTGACTTCGCGACCGGTCCGTTTTATTGTCCCGAGTGGCGGTGCAACACCTCGTACAAGATTGATTGATTGATTGATTGATTGATTGATTGATTGATTGATTGATTGATTGAAAAGTTTATTAACAGATTGCAGAATGGGTACAGTACAGTACAGCTCAATACATACAATTGTTAAGAGGATGCAGACCTGAGAAAGACTGATGAATGAATTGAAAATGGGGGACCCTGTAAACAAGACGAAAGTATTTCTCTGGGCTGCATCCCCTTAACAATTGTGTATTGAGCTGTACTGTACTGTACCCATTGATTGATTGATTGATTGAAAAGTTTATTAACAGATTGCAGAATGGGTACAGTACAGTACAGCTCAACAATACACAGACCAGAGAAAGACTTTCGTCTTGTTTACATCAGGGTCCCCCATTTTCAATTCATCATAACATATATGACATACACGACATACAGATAGACAGTACTGCTAAATGGGGGACCCTGATGTAAACAAGACGAAAGTCTTTCTCTGGTCTGCATCCCCTTAACAATTGTATGTATTGAGCTGTACTGTACTGTACCCATTCTGCAATCTGTTAATAAACTTTTCAATCAATCAATCAATCTACATCTATACATTTATGACATACCAGATTTGCAAATACAGTACTGTTTGTGCTACAAAAAGTGTCCAGAAAAAGAGTGTATATACATACATACTTCCTTAACTGTCTCAGGTGGTAGAGGCGCTGCTTCACCTTCTTTACGACTGAGTCTAATAATAATAATAATAATTTAGGACCTGCTCAGAGGTCATCAATCGGCACACATGCGATGCATGCATGCAATTCGTATCTGCGATTAACCCATCCCATCGTCCTTCCCCCCCAAGGGCAGCCGGGAGCAGACGGGGCGTCAACGTGAGCCGCGCCAGGGGACCAATCCAAGTGCTCCTGTCCGTCTTCGTCAAGGACGCCACAGCGTTAGCGATCTGTTGTTGTGCATGTTTTTCCATTGGGTTTATCTTATCGGGGGGGAAACCCTTGCGAGCACATGCAAACATGCAAACTCCACACAGAAAGGCCCGGGAGATACCCCACCTGGGTAACTGGCATCATGGAAACCTGGTCCCCAAGCGGGAATCGAACCCTGGACCTTCTTGCTGTGAGGCGACAGTGTTAACCACTACACCACCATGCCGCTATCGTCTATGTGTGTTGTCCATGTCAGGTCCTCTGAGATGTGGACCCCCAGGTACTTGAAGCTGCTCACCCTGTCCACGGTAGCCCCGTTTATAACATTACATCTCTAATATATTGTATAACATTACATCTCTAACATACTGTAGTATTATAACATTACATGTCTAATATATTATATAACATTACATCTCTACCTACTGTAGTAGTTTAAGTAACAGGACATGTCTAACTCATCTCTGATCGCCTGTCTTCCTCTTGTATAGCTGGGCATATCTCCACTGTTGTTCCATGAGGTCTACCTGCCAAAGAAGGACGACGGGGTAAAGACCGTGTCCCGCCGCCTGGACAACCAGAAGGGACACGGAGACAGAGAGGACGGGGTAAAGACCGTGTCCCACCGCCTGGACGACCAGAAGGGACACGGAGGCAGAGAGGACGGGGTAAAGACCGTGTCCCGCCGCCTGGACGACCAGAAGGGACACAGAGGCAGAGAGGACAGGGTGAAGACCGTGTCCCGCCGCCTGGACGACCAGAACGGACACGGAGGCAGAGAGGACGTCTCCCTCCCCTGTCCCCGACTCTGTGTCCTGGACCGAGAGGAGACCGGGTTCGGGTTCCACCTGGGCTGTGTTCAGGATGAGCCCGGGACATTCATTAGCCAGGTACTCCATACTATAGGGATGCACCGATCCGACTCTTTCAGTCCCGATACTGATACCGATATACCTGGGCTTTGGGTATCGGCCGATACCGAGTACCGATCCGACCCATTGTTCAATTAATAAACTGTATGCCTCACTGTGTGGAAGAGACTGGGATCATTCTTTTGTGCAAGGCAACATCAGGCTTGACATAGATATAAATGTACTGAATTGTTATTTATTATTCAATTAAATATAAACATATAAAAAACAATAAAAATATATATATTTAAAGTGTCTCCGATACCCGATCTAGCTATTTTCGGGGCCGATATCAATATCGGATCGGTGCATCCCTACTCCATACTGTTATACTGGATCTATAATGGATGCCTTTTATATAGTGATGCACCGATGTGAAAATTGTGGCCGATACCGATAACCGATATTAATATTGCTGTTCTGGCCGATACCGATATTTACCGATGTCGATATCTCTGTATAGAAAACACTTTTTTATGATAATCAAATAAAGAGCTATTTTCCAAAACGCATAATTTTTTTACTTTTGTAACTTATTTTCAGAAATGACTGATATTTTGAAACTATTTAAGGCCAAAACATGTAAGAAGTGTGTCGACGATATATCGGCCGATATATCGTGCATCACTACTTTTATACCAAGAATGATCTAACGTCATAATGAATATATACATTAAATCGTAAATGGTGCATTTATATAGCAGCTTTTATCCAAAGCGCTTTACAATTTTTGTTCCTCCACATTCACACACCGACGGCAGAGGCGACCACGCAAGGTGCCAACCTGCTCATCGGGAGCAGTTAGGGGTTAAGCGTCTTGCTCTTGTTTTTTTATTTTAAACAATATTTGTCTTGGGTTTTACAGTACACAAGTCAGGTTTTCATTGCCATCAATTATTTGACTTGACAAAGGCCACAGGCCGAAACGTTGTGTTATAGTATATTAAACTTGGGAACACGGCAGACGGTGTGCTGACTTTTTTTTCCACAACTTTACATATCTATTTGAGTCGAGCACCCGTGACTATACTTGGGATGTGTGTGAGTCTTTTCTACTACGTTTACTACTATGCACTCAACACTGCAGCACCCAAGTTTCAGCACTGTTTGATGAACATTGTTACTCAGCTGTAAGAGTTGTACCCTTCCTTCCTGCTGACTTGGATAAAAACGTTCAGCTAAATGACTAAATGTCAATGAGCGGTGTATATATTTTCTGTTAGGATCTCTGTTTAAAGTACTGTATATTTGCATATCTTGTGTGTCAAATGTAACAGTACTATATACCTGTATGTCATGTATGTCATGATATATATCTCCTGTATATCTGTATGTCGTGTATGTCATAAATGTCACTATGAATTGAAAATGGGGGACCCTGATGTAAACAAGGCGAAAGTCTTTCTCTGGTCTGCATCCCCTTAACAATTGTGTGTATTGAGCCGTACTGTATTGTACCCATTCTGCAACCTGTTAATAACATTTTCAATCAATCAATCAATCAATCAATCAATCAATCAATCAATCAATCAATCAATCAATCAATCAATCAATCAGCTCTGAGTGCAGCTCTGTGTTCCGTCCACCAGGTGGTGCCAGCGGGCTCGGGCCAGACGTGGTGGAGGTGAACGGACGCAACGTGGAGAGGGAGTTCTTCGAGGAGGTGGTGGCGATGATGAAGAGGAGCGTGTCGCCCCTCAGACTCCTGGTGGTGGAGGGGGGCGGCTACGACGCGCTGACGAAGAGCGGGCTTCCGGTCACCGCACGTCTCGTCCTCTACAGCAGTGGTTCCCAAAGTCGGGGTCGCGACCCAAAGGTGGGCCGCGAGCAGCCACGGGTGGGCCGCGAGATGATTTAAAAAAAATAAAAAAATAAATAAAAAAAATAAAAAAAAAAAATTTTTTATTTTTTTTTTTTTTTTTTTTATTTTTTTTTTTTTTTGTCAGGTCACTGAACTTAGAAGCAGGACAGGACAGTGTTTCTAGTTGTATTCTAAAATTCTATTCTATTGTATTCTAAAATGTGACTATATGGTTTTATATTAACTTAATAAATAAACAAAAACAAAAAATCTACTTATTTCAACGAACATTTCAAACTAAATAACAGATTATGCACATAAAACGCTGAAAACAACCGAAGCAACAATAGTATTTTAATGAGGCTATTATTATTATCATTATTATTTTGCAACAAGTTAGCCCTCTCATAAATAGCACATATAAATGAATAACTAACTTGAACTAACTTAATAGGATTGAAGTGATATTTGGCTTAAAAACTCGGTCACCTGGCAAAAAAAAAAAAAAGCTAGACGATGTGCATTGGGCCGCGGCTCTCTGACGCCTCATTTTCTGGGCCCCGGCCTGAAAAGTTTGGGAACCCCTGCTCTACAGGGGGGGAGGGGGTGGATACTGGGGGGGAGGGGGGTGTACGCATTAAACCCATGTCGATTCGCCATATGATTGGTTTATTAAACTGTTCTTAGGCTTTTATGTAGCCTATTAGTAAGATTAAGAATACGTCATGTGTTGTGTTTATTTTGACCTTTCCGTTTATAAAATAAAAGTTTTGCCATACGCCCCGTTTTTGTATTCATCAATGTATGTATCAATATCTGGAATTACTCCTATTTCCTATTAGTTGGCTATTTATATATTATATGGTTATTGTAAGGAAGTTATTGTATCTTATTTCTCAGGCTACACACATTGATATGAGCTATAACCAAACCTTTATGCAAGCCTAGCTTAATACAGGAAGTATCAGTAGGCCTACCGACCATAAAGCAATAGTCTCAATGGGTTTCAGAATAACCAGGGAGTGATACTGGAGTCCCTAAACAGTTGGTTGTTGATATAATAGTCTATCCACCGACACGTTTGTTTAGGCTTCGATGTTCTTTCATGATAGGATATAATAGCTTACGTCTTCCATTGATCTCGGGAGGAAATTGGTCGTTCATGCCAAAGGTGGTGTTCTTTAACTCCCTGCCCCTACCCTTGACAAGCTCCTTCTGCTGGTGATGCTCAAAACGAGCCACTATTGCCCGTGGTCTGTCCCCTGAGGGTTTTCCCATTCTGTGTACTCTAGAGAATGTGATGTTCTGAACAGTGTCCCTAGGCAGTCTTAGCTGGTCTGACATAAACTCCCTTATGACTGTTTCACAGTCTTTGCTCTCCTTCTCTGCTATCCCTGTAAAAACCAGATTGTCTTGCATAGACCTACACTGTACATCCAGAAGAAATTCCTTCAACTTCCTGTTGTCTATCTCAATTATGTCTACTTTGTTTCCCATGTATTCCACCTTTCCTTTCAGCTCAGCATTATCCTTGACCAGCTCATCAATTTGTCTCTGACTGAACTCCAAGCTTTCTTTGAGGCTCTTAATTTCCTGCATCATCAAGTCCAACATATCCAGTTTATCAAGTCTCTTATTGATGGCCTGTAATGTTAGATTCATGTCAACCTCTCTTATTGTCAGCGCTTCCTCCAATGAAGCTTCCTCTGCATCTTCAATGTCAGAACGTGATCTTTTACTCAGTTTGGGCTTAATACAGTCTGTAATATTCTGTGACTTTATATATAATACAATATATACATACATGAACAACACATTTAACACTGTACATAACAGAATATTTTAAATAAAGTGCATGATGAGTGGTAACAGTGATTATCAAGTCCAGGTAAGTGCATGGTGCACGTGAGGGGACAGTCAATGAGCGTTTAACAGTCTGACTGCTTGGGGGAAAAAGCTGTTCTTAAATCTTGAACTCTTGGCATGTATGGACCGGTATCTCCTCCCTGGGGGAAGGAGCTGAAAGAGGTGATGTGCTTTGTGAGACTGGTCCTTGATTTCAAGTCAAGTCAAGAGTTTTAATTGTCACGGCATACAGGTATACAATGAAATGCGGGGTGATGATACACTTGGAGCGGTGGAGGCAGCAGGAGGTGAAGACGGAGGTGATGTTTGGTAGAGGAGTCCCGACGATCCTGCCTGCCGCCTTCACCACCCTCTGTAGAGCCTCTTGCTCTGCCTTTGTGCAGCTGGAGAACCACACAGACACACCGTAGGTCAGCACACTCTCTATAGTTACTGTCTGTACAATACTGCTGTAGGCCTATAATACTTATGTAAATAAGTAAGGCAATTGAAATATATCTGCAGTACAGCTCAATACACACAATTGTTAAGGGGATGCAGACCAGAGAAAGACTTCCGTCTTGTTTACATCAGGGTCCCCCATTTTCAATTCATCATAAATGTACAGTTCCCTCCCCCTTGTATATATTTACTGTATGTCACAAATGTAACAGTACTGCATGGTCTGCATCCCCTTAACAATTGTGTGTATTGCGCTGTACTGCATTCTGCAATCTGTTAATAAAGTTTTCAATCAATCAATCAATCAATCCGGGCCTGTGACGTCACTGTACCCATTCTGCAATCTGTTAATAAAGTTTTCAATCAATCAATTAATCAATCAATCAATCAATCCGGGCCTGTGACGTCACTGTACCCATTCTGCAATCTGTTAATAAAGTTTTCAATCAATCAATCAATCAATCAATCAATCAAACAATCAATCAATCAATCGGTCACTGTACCCATTCTACAATCTGTTAATAAAGTTATCTATCAATCAATCAATCAATCAATCAATCCGGGCCTGTGACGTCACTGTACCCATTCTGCAATCTGTTAATAAAGTTTTCAATCAATCAATCAATCAATCAATCAATCAATCAATCAATCAATCAATCCAGGCCTGTGACGTCACTGTACCCATTCTGCAATCTGTTAATAAAGTTTTCAATCAATCAATCAATCAATCAATCCGGGCCTGTGACGTCACTGTACCCATTCTGCAATCTGTTAATAAAGTTTTCAATCAATCAATCAATCAATCAAACAATCAATCAATCAATCGGTCACTGTACCCATTCTACAATCTGTTAATAAAGTTTTCAATCAATCACTCAGGGCCTGTGGCGGTCACTGTACCCATTCTGCAATCTGTTAATAAAGTTTTCAATCAATCAATCAATCAATCCCGCAGTGCAACGTGACCCAAATCAGCCAATGCCCGCAGTGCAACACTCCAATTCAGCCATTGGGTGGGACGGTCACGTGACCCAAATCAGCCAATGGAAGCGAGCGTCCTCAGCCTGCGGATCCTCAGCCTGCGGCTGTCCTCAGCCTGCTGGAGACGTGGTTCTGCACTGTCTGCAGGTGGAAGGAAGCATCTCCTTCTAGTAGCACAGGCACATCATTACATCAATGCATTGAGGGGGAGTTCTTCGCTCTTACTGCTTCTTTGAAGTGAAGAGTTTATCGCCGGCCACTAGAGGGCAGCGTCTCACTGCTATCGCTGACCAGATATGACGTGCCTTGATCCAGTGTTGCCGAGCGGCCATTTTAGTTTTAACGTTATTCTTTCACTCCGCCTCGGGTCGAGACGTGCATTCACTCATTCACGTGAGATTGTTTACATGACTATTTAGTGTGTATATACTTGATATGTCATTATATATAATATATGTGTGTTATGTTAGTGATGCCATGCATGTATGCAATACGTTGTTGTCAGCTTATCTGCTGTACTGTTCTGTTTCAGGGTGTCGTCATCCAGGATCTAACATTGACACGTTCATGGTGAATATGGAGAGGTTGTTTTCCACGTCAAAGCAAAAGGTTAAGTATGTCTGTGGGGACTTTAACATTGACCTGTTGAACCCTAACAAACATGGAAAAACGGATGAATTCATGGAAATAATGTACAGTATGAGCCTTTTTCCAACTATTACAAGACCTAGTAGAATAACATGATTGATTGATTGATTGATTGAAAACTTTATTAACAGATTGCAGAATGGGTACAATACAGTACAGCTCAATACACACAATTGTTAAGGGGATGCAGACCAGAGAAAGACTTTCATCTTGTTTACATCAGGGTCCCCCATTTTCAATTCATCAGGACATATATGACATACATATGAGTGTGCTACCCTAATCGATAACATGTTTACAAACAATATGGAAAGTAATACGACAAGTGGATTATTAATTGAAGATATTAGTGATAACTTACCTGTTTTTACAGTTTATGAGTGTAACTATAGGAAGAGGAGGGAGTCAAAGGAAATAAAATACAAGAGAATAAGAACTGACAAAACAATATCTGCTTTCAGAAATGAGTTATTGCAATGCAACTGGAAGAGTATATATGTGATGAATCAGATGTTGACGAAGCTTATGGGTTATTTCTAGACAAATTTAAAGTCCTGTATGAAAAAAACTGCCCACTGAAACAGTGTAGCAATAAGAACAAGTTGGCAGAAAATCTGTGGATGTCAAAAGGTATACAAAATGCATGCAAAAAAAAAAAGAATACTTTATATAGGATATTTATTAAAGACAAAACAAAGGAAGCCAAGTTGAAATATAAAAAAAAAAACTAATTAGTATTATGAGGAAATGCAAGAAGGATTATTATACCAAATTATTGGATACAAATACAAATAATGTTAAAGGAATATGGGACATATTAAATGGTATTATTAGAAATAAACCAACCAACCTAGCTTACCCTGACTATTTTACAGAAAAGGACAGAAATATTACTCTTATAAATGAGGTAGTGGATGGGTTTAACAACTTTTTTGTTGATGTGGGACCAAAACTAGCCAATGAAATAGTCAACATTGGGAAGAGTTTTGCGGTGGAAGATTGTGGAGAAAGAAACCCTGCTTTAATATCTCTGGGATCTGTGGAGAAAGAGGACATTATTGAGATGGCAAACAAATGCATGAATGGGGATGACATTGATATGTCTCTGGTAAAAAATATTATTCAAGGAATTGTGGAGCCACTATCTCATATATTCCCTCAAAAAATGAAAATTGCAAAGGTTATACCATTATTTAAAGCTGGAGACAAGCATTTGTTTACCAATTATAGACCGGTATCCCTGCTACCACAGTTCTCAAAGATACTCGAAAAACTATATGTTGCAAGATTAGACACTTTCATTGAAAAACATAATCTCCTAATGGACAGCCAGTATGGTTTTAGAACAGCTAGATCTACCTCCATGGCATTAATGGAGCTTGTAGTGGTACTCACAGAGCGAGCCGTGTATTTCCGCCGTTGGTGTCACAGTGCATGCGCACCAGGCAGCCAAATACGGAAATACACGGCTCGCTGTGACACCAACGGCGGAAATACACGGCTCGCTCTGTGAGTACCACTCGTTTTATAAAAATGATTTAAAATGTTAATTAGCAACTCCGAGCTTTCAGACCCCAGCGCGTCGGTGTGTGAAACCCTAATTGTACGCTGGGTACCTTTTTTGAAATTCATATCTGATATATTTTTGACCCACCCCGATCTTATAAGCAGTGCGTGGTGGTCCAAATGAGCCTGCAAGCTATATAGCTGCGAGTGGCTGCGGATTCAAAAGCCCCTGGCTTGCACATCGCAGTCACGGAAGGGGCTACACTTGTCCAGAAGCTTATGGGGATAATCCCCTCAATAATCAAATGGTTCTATTCTCTTCTTACCAACAGACACAACAAGTCAAGGTGAATGACTACACTCTCTGAGGTCAAATTCTGCAGCACCGGGGTGCCTCAAGGTGCGGTGAGCTCCCCTCTCCTATTTACACTGTACACCAATGAGTGTAGCAGCAGTCGGCCTAACAATCATGTCTGGACGTTTTCAGACGACACGTTTATTCTAATCCTATTGAAGGCTGGCGACTGTCCCTCTACTTACTTTAGGTTTATCTTTTTTTATTGGAAGAATTAGTACATATTTATACATTTCAGTTATCCAAATTATACAACTTCCATTTCCTTCCCCATTCCTATCCCCTAATCCCACCCCATCCCACCCAGTGAGGGCGATGACAAACATACATGTACAAATAAAAATAAAGAAATTTAAATAGTTAAACATTAAGTACAGATGTGGCAGACAAAGCTACGCAAAAAGAAATGAAGTAAAATTAAAAGAAAACAAAAGAGAGAAAAAAAATATATATATATATAAATAGGAAAGACCGTAATAATAATATATAGTATAAGTAATACTCTGCATTTTAGTAGCGTGATTTCCAGATGGTAAAACAAATAAAATGGAAAGTAAATTTAACACCCTTAGCAGACCACCACAATGCCATCTCCCCAGCCATACGTGGGCTAGCAGTGTCAGGAAGGTAGATAGGGGGAGGAGGGGGGTCATGGGGTCCCAAGTTTGGAAGGAGTCATATGGGTTTTGAAATGAGATAGGAAGGGCTGCCATGTTTTGTGGAAGGTATCTGTGTGGCCTTGTGTTGTAAATCTGATTTTCTCTATATGTATAAGAGACATGACATCCCTCATCCAGTGTAAGTGTGAAGGGGGAGTGGCTGCCTTCCAGTTGAATAGGATGAGGCGCCTGGCAATGAGTGAGGAAAAGGCCATGGCATTGGATTGCCCAATAGATATTGCAGCGTTCTCCGGTGTCAGACCAAATAATGCAATAAGAGGGCATGGGTCAATATTCATAAAAAATATGTCTGAATAAGATTTAAAAATGGAAGTCCAGAAAGGGGCCAGTACTGGACAATGCCAAAACATATGAATAAGTGAGCCAGGGGCTTGGTGGCACCGGTCGCATGTGGGATCCATGCCAGGATTTATCTTTGCAAGTCTAGTCTTTGACCAATATAGACGGTGGAGGAGCTTGAACTGTATCAGTGAATGGCGGGCACATATTGAAGAAGAGTGTATTCGGGCAAGAGCATTTTCCCATTCTTTGTCTGTAAATTGATGATTTAGATCGGACTCCCAGTTTTGTTTTATAGCCAATACTGAGGAGGGTAGGGATAGGGATATGATGTTATATAGTTTAGATATTGAGCCTTTGATTACAACCTTCACCTCCAAGATGCGGTCGATCACAGTTTTTGGAGGTGTATGGGGGAACTGGGCAAATTAGCTCTTAACAAAATCACGTATCTGTAGATATCTGAAAAAATTCGTTTTTGGTAAGTTAAACTTTAGGGACAGTTGTGTGAAAGACATAAATGAACTGTCTTGGTACAAATCATAAATGTTCAGAATGCCATTCTTAAACCAGTTGCTGAAGGTTTCATCCACCATAGAGGGAGGGAAAAGGAAGTTTTTGTGGACAGGTGACTACGGTGACATGGCGTGGAGACCAAAGTGTTTTCTGAACTGGGACCAGATCCGGAGGGAGTGTTGTACTAAGGGGTTGTTGGTGTACTGGGCCGTTGTGACTGGGAGCGAAGAGCAAACTAAGGATTGCAAAGATGTTCTAGAACAAGATGCCCTTTCCATGTCCACCCATGCCGGTACCCACTGACAGAGTCCGTAATGGGAATGACTCCAATAGAGAATGCTGTGAATATTTGCAGCCCAATAGTAGACCAAGAAATTGGGTAGTGCAAAGCCTCCCTGTGATTTAGGCTTCTGGATGGCCTTTTTATTTATTCGGACTGGGCGTTTATTCCAAATAAAATCTGATATTGCCTTGTCGAGGGCTTTGAAAAATGACTTTGGAATGAAGGTTGGAATATTTTGAAATAAGTACAGACATTTCAGTAATGTGTTCATTTTCACAGTGTTCACTCTGCCAACAAGTGATAAAGGAAGTGATGACCATCTGATAAAATCCTGCTTGGTGCGCTCCAGTAGAGGGGTGAAGTTGGACGCTATGAGATTAGAATGTTTATACGTTATCGTTATGCCAAGGTAACGGAAGCTGCTTGGGGAAAGCTTGAAGGGGAACATAGAGGGGGGGGTATTTCTAGCTGAGGAGTTTATGGGGAAAAGTTCACTCTTGTTTAAGTTTAATTTATAACCAGAAAAGATACCAAACTTGTGTAGTAAGTGAAGGACACGTGGAAGTGTGGCCGCTGCCCCTCTACTTACTTTAAAGAGATCGACTCCTTTCAGGTCTGGTGTGAGAGACATCATCTCATTCTCAATACGACCAAAACCAAAGAGATGATCTATGACCCCAGAGAAGTGAGAGTCCATGACCCTGTGGTAATTGGCGACTGTGATATAGAGCAGGTTGCATCATATAAATACCTAGGAATCCATGTGGATAATCGACTGAATTGGGATGTACATGTTGATGTTCTGTGTTCCAAACTAGCCCAACGACTGCACTTCCTCCGTAGTCTCAGACTGTTTGGTGTGAGCACAGCGATCGTGACCACATTTTATAAAGCTGTCCTAGAAAGCCCGATGAGATATGGGATGGCAGCGTGGTTTGGTACGCTCACATTACAGTGTGTGTCGAAGATTGAAAGGCTAGTGAGAGCAGCGATGAAGGTGACCGGAAACGCCAAGTATCCATCACTTCGAGAAAGTAGTGGTCAGGCAGCCACAGAGAATCTTACAGGACCCTTCTCATATTCTTTATCCTGAATATGAAGTTCTTCCCTCAGGGAGACAGTTCAGAGCAAGTAATAATAATAATGGATTGGATTTATATAGCGCTCTTCTCTGACTGACTGTTGCTCTGACTCAGAGCGCTTCAGAGTCCATTATTCGTTCATACACAGTCATACCGGTGGTGGTAAGCTACAAGTAGATATAAGAGCAACCGCTACAAGCTCTCCTTCCTTCCTACATCCATCGCTCTCCTAAATAATACTAGAGGTCTATTCCTTTGAGGCGCCACCTAACAGTGGGCTGTCAGCCTGTCACCTCTTTCTTTCTTGTCCAAGTTTAAAGTTTCTTTATTAGTACAGAATACTTTGCATGAAATTCTTCTTTCTGTTTTGCTCCTGAGAGTGTGCTAGATAATAACAAGATAGTATAAAATAAGTATAATATAAGTAGAAAGTAGAAAGTCAAGAAGTCAAGTACGTAAACAAATGTAAACAACAAAATTGTTCAGTATACCTATATATACAGTAGGTACAGCTGGTACAAAATGGTGAGGTATAGCTTAGCTTGTGGTGCCACCTTCTGGTGGTGGTGGTGAGGTGCAATATGAAGCTTTTTGAAATGAGTTTACCTACTTATGTATTATGGTTGTACGTCTCTATGTATTGTCATATTTGTCTGAAGTCCTTTTTACTAACTGAACGAATTAATGATTGTATATCTTTTTTCTTATTCTTTGTTTACACTGTTATCGCAGAATGATGCAGCACTGATGTTTCAAGTAAATCTTCCCCTCTGGGACAATAAAGTTTATTCTTATCTTATAACACCCGTCCGTTACTATGACATTATTTATCAGTACATACAATGTATCCATGCCTGTAGCTAGATGCTGAAAAACAGGGATAGTATATGTATTGTGTGCAGTGATGCCACTAACGCGTTACTAAGTAACGCGTTATTGTAATCTGATTACTTTCCCCCGAAAATAGTAATCTAACGCGTTAATCTTTACAAGCCAGTAATCTGATTGCAGTTACTTGTTCAAGTGGCTGTGCGTTACTATTTCGTTACTATCTCATCATAATGCAGGCGGAATGCAGTATTTTCTTTCGTTTTCGACAGTCAAATATACGTTTGGAAAGCTTTTCCTTGTATTGGGGAGTGACGTCACAGCACGCAAACTCGCGTGTTGAGCCATGCTGGTGGGCGCGGCTGTTATTGTTATTATCAGGCTGACCTGCGAGCTACAGTAGCAGGGAGACGCTCGCGCTCGTAACGCTTCCTTGCACTGGAAGTTCACTAGTCTACTTAACGTTTGTGTAAACTAAGCCGGGTGAAAAAAACATTCACTTTGCGGAGGAAACAAAATACTGTCTACCGCATATGGAATATACAGAACAGCACGACCATCGACTTCTACAGGACTCGGAGTCGGAGCTGCACCAGCCAAACAGTATGTTCCACCTTTGAGTTAAACATCTTTTGCTTGCACTATTCATGAACATGGAACACCATACTGCAGTATGTAGGTTGTCAGTAGCACACTGACAACACTGCAGTATATATATTCCCTCCCCGCCGTGTGTATATTTCCCTCCCACCCACCCACCCCCTCCTAATGTACAGTCCCCTCCCCATCATATGTATATACTCTGTCAGGATCTAGGGGTAACAGTACTGTATATTTGAATACCGTTTATGTCACAAATGTATCAGTACTAAATACCTATATGTCCCTATGCCATAAATGTCATGTATGTTGTGTATGTCATAAATGTCTATATGAATTGAAAATGGGGGACCCTGATGGAAACAAGACAAACGTCTTTCTCAGGTCTGCATCCCCTTAACAATTGTATGTATTGAGCCGTACTGTATTGTACCCATTCTGCAATCTGTTAAATAAAGTTTTCATTCATTCATTCACACAATAATAAATAATAATAACGTAGAACCATATCTGAATGGGGCAGGCCTCAAAGGTAGGCTACATATCAGCCTACATGTGGTGTTATTGACCATTTATCTTTTGTGAAATCTATAGATCTATAGATAGGCCTACCTGCCCTATTAGTACATTTTACTCAAACTGAGTACATTTTACTCAATTTTTTTTGTCATTCTTATGTTGTGGCAGCAGCAGGGACGACGACTTCGTAACCTAGTTACTTTCAAAGTAACTAAGTTACTCTGATAATCAAGTAATCAGTAAAGTAACTAAGATTACTTTTTAAAGGAGTAATCAGTAATCAGATTACTTTTACAAGTAATCTGTGGCATCACTGATTGTGTGTTATCTCTCCACTCCATGCTATGGTAGTGCTTGTGCCAGCACAGGAGATACGATTACAATTTATTTTTTATATACATATTTAAATCAATATCTTCCTTTTGAATAAAATAGTCTCAGGAATCAAAAAAGCCAATTGGCCTAATCCATGTCAAAAAGAGTAGCCTATAGTAAATGTATACACACACACACAAGAGAGAGGGAGAATAGCTTATAGCAGACTTAATGATTTTACAATATTTATTAATTATTTATTATATAATTTAACTATCCAGTTCGTTTTTATAGTGTAACGTTTGGCTACTTCATTGAATAGAGAGAGAGAGAGAGAGAGACGGGCTCAGCCCCCGCCCCCCCCCCCCTTTCCACACTATTGGAACTCCACAAAACTAATTTCTCCTGTGTCTGTGAGCTATTTAGATTACCGTAATTCCTCTAATAGTAACCGGGTCTCAAATACAAGCCGGGTCTCTATTAATGACCGGGTGCGCTCTTGAGCTAAGCAATTATAAGCCGGCCTCCTAATACAAGCCCGGTTACTGATATACTGAGCTGCATACAGAGCTAGTTACTTGATTTCACTTTGAAAACGTTGAAATGACCAGTGACCACCTGTAATTGCACTGTTTACTATTTCATACAGTACTTGGTTTCAATAAATGAACCCAGTACATTTTACTGGGTTCAAACTGACACAAAATGTTGATTTATTCATTATGATCCGTTTGAAAATTTGAAATATAGGCCTCCCTCTTATACAGGCCTCCTCCTAATACAAGCCTGGTACCCGCTACAGTTGAAACAAATACAAGCCGGGGTTACTATTAGAGGAATTACGGTAGTTTAGTTAGCAGCTAACGTTAGTTAAGGTTTTCACAGCAATGTTTATTTATTTATTTATTAGACCCGTTGCTCGCGGAGTTTACATAGAAACAGCACGACTCGCACGAGGAGTTGGCACAGGCTGTCATAGCTTTTAAAACTGAAGGTGGCGGGTATTGGGCTCAGCCCCTCCCTTCCAGCTGGAGTTGACGTGAAACATCAAAATGCGAGTGAATGTGCACTGTCGAGTCCTGGCTCTAGGCAGAATCACGAATAGTCGATTAAGAGAAGTTATATATATTTCGAACGTGATTCATTGCGCACTAGTTAGATTACACGTTGCGAATGTTATGACTTTGAAAGTCTGCCATTTCCACCGCAAAAGGCATACAAGTAACAACAATACGATGCTTTGATCATGAATATGCAAATCGATGAAACTTCATAGTCGACATGGTCGATGAATCGTGACAGCCCTAGTAAATTGTAATGACCCAAAGGAGAATATAAATTATTATAAAAAAAATGTCATCTTTGACAGTGAATAACCATGCTTACAATGGCTAAAAGATGCAACTGAGCTCATTCAGCTACTTCTTAAGATCAAGTATAGTCAATATCTAAACAAATTAACAATGGGCAGATCATTTACAGGGGCTTTTGTAGATGCAGTACTGGATTTTGCCATCCGGACACATGCAATATGAATGTAGAATATAAAATGCCAGGCCTAGAAATGGCTTTATAGGGTCATGTGAGGCATCATTTGAAAGGCCGGAATCCCCTCTATTATAATACCATAGTTAAATATGTAACCCTCTTACATAGAAACTAAATCACCTATTCTTTCTTTCCTTCCTCTGACACTCTTCTCCATCACTATCTCCCTCCAGATAGCTGTCCTGTCAGGCCTGGGAAGAAACCAAGAGTTAATGTACTATAGGCTACTCTCTTTTACATGGATTAGGCTAATTAGCTTTAACAATCCTGATTCCTGAGCCTAAGGAAGATTTGATTGATTTAAATATGTTTATAGCCTATATATAAAAAATTTAATCTTATCTCCTGTGCTGGCACAAGCACTACCATAGCGTGGAGTTGAGAAATAACACACAATACATATAATAACTCATGGAGATAAACAAAATATAATTTATAATTTTTGGCCAGTAAAAATATATCTGGCTGGTGATTTTTTTACCTAAAGCTAAAAAGTTATTTTTGTTCCCTGAATGAAAAACACCATTTAGCTACAGTATGTATGTATGTATGTATGTATGTATGTATGTATGTATGTATGTATGTATGTATGTATGTATGTATGTATGTATGTATGTATGTATGTATGTATGTATGTATGTATGTATGTATGTATGTATGTATGTATGTATGTATGTATGTATGTAATGATAAATAATGTCATAGTAACGGGCCGTTGTTATATTATTTCAAAATAATAAAGTAACTATATCAATAGATAAAAAGCAGTAATGGCATGTAGGTTACTCACCCTACTCATGTACAGTAGGAATTAGGGTTGGGTACCGTTCACATTTGAACCGGTACCTGGGAATCTATACCGGTACGTTCATTATAACTAAATGTTATTTCTGTTGTAAAACTAAACTAAAGTCTAAACTTCTCAATTTCAATAAATTATTGTTACCACACAAACTAAAACCCCTCCCTACCTCCCTCTCTCAAACCATTCCTACAACAATTTATTTTAATGTTGCATGATCATGTATTGATGTATACATTTATTATGTATTATTCTTTTTTAAGTTTAAATATAAACATTATCTGGCCATCCTCAGTACTATCAAACTCCTCTAATAATAATAATAATGGATTGGATTTATATAGCGCTCTTCTCTGACTGACTGTTGCTCTGACTCAGAGCGCTTCACAGAGTCCATTATTCGTTCATACACAGTCATACCGGTGGTGGTAAGCTACAATTGCAGCCAGAGCTGCGCTGAGGCAGACTCACGGAAGCATGGCGAATAATCAACGCCTACGGCCCCTCCGACCACCACCAACATTCATTCACATGCATACACATTAATACGAGGCAAGTAGGTTAAGTGTCTTGCCCAAGGACACAACGGCAATGGGATGGACATGGGCTTGAGCGGGATTCGAACCACCAACCCTTCGATCATTGGACGCCCCGCTCTACCCCTGAGCCACGCCGCCCCTGACCTCATCTGGTCTTTCCACAGACCAGAGATGGGACGCGAGCATGCGCGAGCACACACACACAGAAAGGGAGAATGGTTTATAGCAGACTTAATGAATTTAGAATGTTTCAGCTAATGAAATTAAACGTTTATCATCAACTATCCAGTTAATTTTTATATATACTTTTTTGCTAGACACATTGGACCCATTGCTTGCGGTGGTCTGTCTATTATGAAATACCAATTGCGTGTCATTGAAGGTCCGCGCTGTCTGTGTCTATTATGAAATAACAATTGCGCGTCATTGGAATTCTGATTATTTTCTAACTACCCATGTGACCTAAGGATACTAGTAAAACATTTTTAAATATTAAATTGCAAATAGAATCGATTTGTTGTTTTTCTGGTAAAATAATAGTTTAGATTAATCAATAACAAAATAATCTTTAGTTGCATCCCTAGTGTTGGTGCCATGTACAGGAGTTCAGTCGTAGGTGAAGAGGTATTCAGCATAATTATTGTATGGCGACTATCCAAACATTTATGGAGTCACCGAGAGACTAAACCGGGGAAATAATTCTACCTGCCAGACACGCCGATTGTCATGAAATCACTGCTCCAGGATACTGCGTTTGGTTACTTTATTGCGATTAAAAGCAGTTGATATAGTAACGTCATTAAAAGCAAATCACAGCTTGATTTGATATTGTGTAACGTGCGGTTAGCAAAGTATGACTTCCCCGTTCAATCCCTCATCATTTCAATACCTGAAACCCGCCGGTGAACAGCTGACTTTTACTCATACTACTACACCACGTGACCCATTTGTGAATGACGTGACCATAACAACCCGTCTTGTCTATACCTGTCACCAACATCCCGGCCCCTAATTATTACATAATCTCATTTCACCTAATAATTACTAACACTTCAATTAATATAAAACACCACAATACAAATTTCGTTCCCATTTTTGTCTTTTTTCGATTTTTTGTGTGTGCAAGGAGTTCATAGTTCATAAGGTCTTGATACTCTTCTTAAATCGAACCCCCCCCCCCCCCCCCCCCAAAGTCAAGTCAATTCAAACGTCAAAGTCACAAAAAAGTCAAAATATTCCAAAATCATGAAAAAGAAACAAAGCCTTCATTACTGTCGACTCCTGAAGAAGGCAAATATTTGTCACAGGTCTATAGAGAAAGCTGCAGGTCCGCGTCTTAATCCAGACCTGTCGCACAAGTCCGATCTTGTCTGGCATCGTCTCTGTAATCCTCCCAATGATCCAGGAATTCCGTGGTGCGGAATCGTCCATTATTGAGCACTATGTCACCGGGGATGAAGTTCCGCTTGATCTTTGTTCTGTCGTTCCTGTAATTGTGGCAGGTATGTGAGATGTCTACTGTTGAGAATTGATTCCACTTCGTCGAGTACTGTATGGAGTCCCTCCTCATCCTCTTCTCTCCATCCCATCCTCCTCTCCTCTCCTCCTCCATCCTCTTCTCTCTGTCCTCTCTTCCTCCTCCTCTTGCCATCCTCTCCTCTCTTTCTCCTCTCCTCCTTTCTCCATGTGCTGCACTCTCAGCTTCTGCAAGTTGATTCTGAAACTTCTCCATAGATCCATATCTCTGAGACACCACGTCACTGAGGCTGCGTTGTTCTCTCTCCGCCTGCTCCTTCATCCTCTTCAAACTCTTCCTCAACCAACCAACACCTCCATCATTCTCTACTGAGGCTTTATGTGCTGCAGTACCAGTCTTATGCACTGGGGGAAGACTACTCCCTCCATCTTTCCAGTATGAGTTCAATTCCAGCTTATGCAGACCAGCCTGTTGGATGGCCTCTGCCTTGGCTTTCTCCTCCTCTTGTCTCTTCTTCTCCTTTTTTATCTTTTTTGACCTTTTCCTCTTCTTGGCCTTGAAGATGGTCTCCTGCTGTATCTGATGAAGACGTTGGTCGAGCTCTGGGAGGAGCCATGTGTTCTCTCCTCTCTGTGTCTTCAACTCCTGCTTGGCCTCGTCGATCACCTTCTGATGAGCTTTACGTTTATACTTCCTCTTCTTATTGATGCTGCTCGAGCTTTCAGAACTAGCTCCGAACGCTGCCATGACACTGTCGTCTCCTCCAACTGGTCCATTTACAGTCCATCCAAGCATCGCATTGACTGCATATGGCCCTCCATCCACACTTCGGATGACTTCCAGTGGTTCTAAGGCTCTGGGAACGTTCAGACCAATCAACATCTCAACGTCTGCATCTATCTGTGGCAGATAGACATGCTTCAGATGAGGCAATTTTTCCAGATCTTGCCGTTGTGGGATGTTACTTCGACTGTGCGACTGAGGCCCAGTCACTTCCACATTTTTCACACTCATGTTCTCCATTCTCCTCCTCTGCAACCTCATGCTGCTGCATTTCAGTAGGCCTGTTATGAGCCTCTAACTGAGGTTTGTTTCCTCTGGTTACTGACAACCAGGCATTAACATCTTCAATGAATCCATCTTTATGTTTATTGACCTTTGAGAACCAGTCATTTTGTTGTTCTTGTTCATCGTGTGGAATAAGAGGCATCAGATAGTTATGTAGTTCATTAGAATTGTCAGACACTTGCATCAAAACGTCAAGTTGTGCTTTAACCAGTGCAACATTTTGCTAATTTTTCATGAGCTCTTTGACATAGGTTATCAGATGTTTTATTTCCTCCACTTTCCCTTTGTGTTTCTTTTGGAGTGATTCGACTTTATTTGCCAGAACTTTTGCAGTGAGAGTTATTTTTCTCTTTTCTTTGTCCTGTTTCCCAACATTTGAACCACTCATTTTGAATGCACAAGAAAGTTATCACCATGAGAATCCAATTCCAATATTCAATGCATTTGCAAAGCCCGCACATATATCAGCCACAGCAAGAGAGCAGTGCACTGCAGCGCACTGCAGCGCACGTTAATTGTTTGTTGACACACACATGATACAAGCTTGGTCCGACGGGCCGCGCACACACATCCACAGCGTGTTCAGCATAACAACATCCACTCAGCGGTAGAACCAGCTCAAAATTGTTCCAAACGAACCAACATGGGTCCACAGCAGAACGCAACGGGTCGGGTTACATTACCGCAAATCCGTTGATAGGCACTGGCTCGGTCCGGTCCTTTGTGCGCGCGTGCGTGCGATCATTCCATAGTTCCGCGGCCAATAATGTCTGACTTGTCGGGACCTTTCGTGGCTCCAATCCTTCATTCAGTGTCACTATTTGCTAACAAATGTATGGCGACTATCCAAACATTTATGGAGTCACCGAGAGACTAAACCGGGGAAATAATTCTACCTGCCAGACGCGCCGATTGTCATGAAATCACTGCTCCAGGATACTGCGTTTGGTTACTTTATTGTGATTAAAAGCAGTTGATATAGTAACGTCATTAAAAGCAAATCACAGCTTGATTTGATATTGTGTAACGTGCGGTTAGCAAAGTATGACTTCCCCGTTCACTCCCTCATCATTTCAATACCTGAAACCCGCCGGTGAACAGCTGACTTTTACTCATACTACTACACCACGTGACCCATTTGTGAATGACGTGACCATAACAACCGTCTTGTCTATACCTGTCACCAACATTTATGGTTCTGACATACGTTGCTTCCAAATAAAAGGAGAAAAGACAAAGTGCCTTAATTTTTATTTAGTTTACACTCATGATTATTAAAAAGTAGTCATGGATTATGTGGTTATTTTGTAGACGAATGTTTCATCCAATTTACAGAAATTGTACTATATTGCGATATAAACTCAAAAGAAGTTCGGAAACGTTATTTCGGTTGATTATTCCTCCCCTTTAATAATACCAATTGGTGTTGTATTTTATATCTTTGGAAAGGCTGATTAGTCACCTTTACAACGAGGTACAACTTGTAAGGATTGTGCGGCCCAAAATAATTTACCAAAATCCCCTGCAAGGCCCGTTTGGTATTATTGGTATTATGGTATTATTAAAGGAGAGGAATAATCAACCGAAATAACGTTTCTGAAACTTTTTTGAGGAGTTTATATTGTTACTGAGATATGAAATTTCCCATTGCGTGATATAAGGTTTGATCCATAAGGTGACACTTAAATCTGTCATAACCTGAGACTAAAGGGGCTTTTGTCCCGGACTAAATTTAAACCGACCTTAACCATAGCCATGATGTAACCACTCCTGCTCCAGAAACTGTTGACTAACTGGTGCTTGAAACAAAGTGGTTTAAGTCTACAACTGTAGACGACTCTGGACTACACTGTGTTCTTAAACTATGCAAAACCCAGCTACGTACCATTCAGGGTTTCCGTTAGAAAAAATTGTTGCCGGCCTCAGTGTCCGGTAGATTTCAATCTACCGGTCAAATGAGAGAAATTCCGGTCAGAGTTTATTGAGCTTAAAAACAATTGATAGGCAAAAGAATGACAACAAAACAAAAGAATGACATCATCAGGCATGTAGATTTATAATATTTTTACTTAAAACTAGGCTACTTTTGCGTATAAAGTCATTATATTCCAAATAAAATAAGTCCAGAGACTCGTGCTGCTGCCGACTTTAAATCAAATAGGTGTCTGTGGGCAGTCGCCCGACATTAATAAACAACAGTCAGCTCATAAAAATGTGATTATAACAAACGAATTCCGTTATATTGGACATTTGTATTAATTATATCAAGCGAAGAACTGAGAAATTTGGCAGAGAGAGACGGCAACATTATCGTGGGTTTGCGTGACGACTCTCTCTCTCTCCACCTCCCAATGACTTATTTGCGAGAGTATGTCGATGCAGAGCAGCAGATTCAGCTGTTATTGGCTCTTTTCTGGGGACCGCACAGCAGCGCCCCCCACCCAACATTGAATTGAAAATGGCTGAATTGGAGTACTGCTGGAGTACTGCATTGTGCTGCTGCTGCTCCGGCTCTGCAGCTTCACAAAAGTTCGCACACCCAGCACTAAGCTCTCGCTGACAACGTCGTTGTCATTATTAGAAGCAACGATGAAACAAATGTAATGATTGTTTCGTTCATCGCATAGGCTATTTAATTTTAGCCTATTTTAATACAATTCAAATAATCAAATTGTGCTTAGACTCAGGGAATTATTTTCACCGGACATTAAGACCGGAGAGATTAAATATGTCGGACTTCAACAGATTTTGCCGGTCAAATACCGGTAATTACCGGCTAACGGAAACGCTGGTACCATTATAAACCTCTTACATGGAAATTAAAGCTGAATAAATCACCAAATCTCTCCTTCCTCTGACACTCTTCTCCATCCAGATAGCTGTCCTGTCAGGCCTGGGAAGAAACCAAGAGGCTTGGATGGAAGAAAAGGTCTCTGCTGTGACCAGTGTGGAAAAAGCTTCAGTTCAAAGAGCAACCTCAATAAACACCAGCACATTCACACAAGGAGAGAAGCCCTACTCCTGTGACCAGTGTGGAAAAAGCTTCAGTTCAAAGATGAATCTCGATAAACACCAACGCATTCACACAGGAAAGAAACCCTACTCCTGTGACCAGTGTGAGAAGAGCTTTAGTCGACCGTCTCATCTGCAAAGACACCAGATAATTCACACAGGAGAAAAGCCCTACTCCTGTGACCAGTGTGGAAAGAGCTTTAGTCTACTGTCTAATCTGAAATCACACCAGATAATTCACACAGGAGAGAAGCCCTACTCCTGTGACCAGTGTGGGACGAGCTTTAGACTTAAACATGATCTGAAATCACACCAGAGAATTCACACCGGAGAGAAGCCCTACTCCTGTGACCAGTGTGGGAAGAGATTTAGTGAATCGAGTAGTCTGAAATTACACCAGATAATTCACACAGGAGAGAAGCCCTATTCCTGTGACCAGTGTGAGAAGAGCTTTAGTCAACTGTCTACTCTGAAAACACACCAGACAATTCACACAGGAGAGAAGCCCTACTCCTGTGACCAGTGTGAGAAGAGCTTTAGGCAACCGTCTACTCTGAAATCACACCAGATAATTCACACAGGATGGAAGCCCTACTTCTGTGACCAGTGTGAGAAGAGCTTTAGTCAACTGTCTAATCTGAAAACACACCAGAGAATTCACACAGGAGAGAAGCCCTACTCATGTGACCAGTGTGAGAAGAGCTTTAGTCATCTGTCTACAATGAAATCACACCAGATAATTCACACAGGATGGAAGCCCTACTTCTGTGACCAGTGTGAGAAGAGCTTTAGTCATCTGTCGACTCTGAAATCACACCAGAGAATTCACACAAGAGAGAAGCCACATCATTGTGGTCTGTGTGATGAGAGATTCAGTAGATTAGGATCTTTGCGAAAACATGAGAAAATTCACTTGGGAGAGAAGATTCAGGGGAATGTCAAACCTGTCTATTCACCTGCACATTAGAGGAGATGAACCCTACTGCTGGAGCCAGTGTTAGAAGAGTTCCACTCATAATGAATGTGTGGCCCAGTGGCGTGAATACTTTCGGCAGCCAGGCAGCATGAGCCGCGACAAGGCTCTCAGCCAGGCAGCAATACTAAGCTCCAGTTAAGCTAATTTATACCGTAACAAATCATAAAAAAAATATACCGTTAACTGGAATATGTTGTTTCTTTACACATATGTTGGATTATGTAATTGGTTTGTCATGACAAACCAATAAAAAATCGCGCGACTGCGGCTTCATCGCCGGCTTCGCGGCTGCGTTGCGGGTCCACGACCCTCCGTGCTGCGATAAGGCTTTCAACAGCGGGGAGAGTATGCTGCTGTGAGCGGCATCGCTGAGCGCATCATGGTGTCCGCTGGACGAAGCCAGAGACGGTCTTATTATGGGGCTTATGCCGAGAAGCAGTAACACAACAGTGAACACATAGTTGCAATGCATCTGTCAGTCGTACTTAACTATGTGTTCACTGTTGTGTTACTGCTTCTCGGCATAAGCCCCATAATAAGACCGTCTCTGGCTTCGTCCAGCGGACACTATGATGAGCTCAGCGACTGTTATTGTGGCCACCGGTTAATTCGTGATTTTTTATTGGTTTGTCATGACAAACCAATTACATAATCCAACATATGTGTAAAGAAACAACATATTCCAGTTTAGGGGGCGTATTTTTTTAATGATTCGTTACAGCGTAATCAATACTTCCATTTGTATAAATTGCGTTAAACGGAGCTTAGTATTCCTTCTGGCTGAGGAGCGCGTCGCGGCTCATGCGCATGCGCGCGCTCGACCAATCAGAGCAACGCGGAAGGGCATGTTGGTTGCCGAAAGTATTCACGCGGCCCAGTGTGGAAAACACTTCAGTACGTCATTACAGCTTTACAGCATTACAGTGGCGTCATGTGGGTAAAATAACAGGGGATGCCAAAATAAAGTATTACATTTATTTTCTTTTTTTTTATATATTTAAGTATTTAAGTCAAGCAGTCACCATGTACACTACAATATTGCTCGGCGGCCAGTCAAACTTTATTTTTAATTTTTTTTAACAGATTGCAGAATGGGTACAATACAGTACGGCTCAATACACACAATTTTAGAAGGGGATGCAGACCAGAGAAAGACGTTTGTCTTGTTTACATCAGGGTCCCCCATTTTCAATTCATAGTGACATTTATGACATACAAGACATCATGACATTTATGGCATAGGGACATACACAACATACATGACATTTATGGCATAGGGACATACATGACATACAGGGGGGACCCTGATGTAAACAAGATGAAAGTCTTTCTCTGGTCTGCATCCCCTTAACAATTGTATGTATTGAGCTGTACTGTACTGTACCCATTCTGCAATCTGTTAATAAACTTTTCAATCAATCAGGTATTTAGTACTGTTACATTTGTGACATATACGATATTCAAATATACAGTACTGTTACCCATAGATCCTGACAGAGTATATACATATGATGGGGAGGGGACTGTAGAATTTGTTTCATATTTAAGCCAAATAATATATATAATATATTTCTCCCTCCCTCGCTCGCTCTCTCTCTCCCTCTCTTTCTGAATATTACACACACACAGTGGTTGCCTGCAGGAGGTCTGGTTTGATTATGAATCAGAGAGAGAGAGATGGATAGAGATATGGCCTGATGTCGCCGTCGGAGCGTTTCTCAGCGTCTTGCAAGATATTGCTGACATGGCAGAACATACATGTATCAAACAAGCAGTACAGTATGACTCGGCGAGTCGGCGCCG
Source organism: Notolepis coatsorum (assembly GCF_963971535.1). Taxonomy (NCBI): domain Eukaryota; kingdom Metazoa; phylum Chordata; class Actinopteri; order Aulopiformes; family Paralepididae; genus Notolepis; species Notolepis coatsorum. Next base: position 59,804,241 of record NC_140169.1, read on the forward strand.
CCCCATCAACACAATAACACCGCATATGACACAGCAGAATATACAGTATGGCTCCCCACACACACACACACACACAGCGGCATCACTTATGAAAAGTTATTAGGTTATTAGGTACTCACACAGTCACCATTGTTGCAGCTGACGCTGCAAAGTAAAGTAAAGCAACGTCCACAATCACAAAGTTCTCCAAGTCCTGTGGGTATTCGGGTATTCTCCTAAACTGGCTTCCTATACATTTTAGAATTAATCTCAAAGTCCTGGTGCTCACTTTCAGAGCTCTGCACGGCCAGGCACCAGAATATTTAACTGACCTGCCGGAACCATATGTGCCCAGCAGGACCCTGAGGACAGCTGACCAGGATCTGTTGGTCATTCCGCGCACCAGGCTGATCACCAAAGGTGACGGAGCCTTTCAGTCTGTAGCGCCTAGACTCTGGAATGCCCTTCCTCGTGGCCTAAGAGCTGTAGCGTCTGTTGAAATTTTTTAAAATCAACTAAAAACATTACCTTTTAAACAGGCCTTTGGGTAATGTTTGAGCTTCTCCTTCAGGTATAGAATGTCTTTTTTGTTTTGTTTCTCTGATTCATTGTGTTTTGTTCTGTCTTATCTCTTGAATGGTTCTTGCTTTTTATTTTATTTCTGCTGTATGTAAAGCACTTTGTGAGTTGTCTCTGTGAAAAGTGCTATATAAATAAACTTTACTTACTAAACTCTTCTGCAGCTGAGCGAATTTCAGGTCTCAATGAATTAATCCGAGAGAGGAATCCGAATTTCAATCAATCAAACAATGCTGTTTGTTTAGACATTAAGACTCCCATAACGTTAGCTAGCTATCTCCTGGGTTCCATCGTATTGTTGTTTTGATTCGAACATGGCCGTGAGGCATGTATATTTTCCCCAACGCAGTTTCACCGAGGCGATGACGTCGTCACGTTTAGCTTTTAATGTGATTTGATTGGTCAATCGGTGGAAACGTTCTGGAGCTGCCCCACCTCCAGGGCGTTTTAAGGTGTGGGAAGCGCTTTGCCTAGCTCGAATCTTATTGGCTATTATTGGTTTTGGACTCCACAAGCATGAATCACATGGTGGATGCTAGAGAAAGACACCTCCCCTCTGCCTCCTCTGCTGCAGTGAGCACAGAGTGACTGCCTCTGCTCAGTGAGTCTGACAGTGTGTTAGTGAGAAGGAGAAGAAGGAGACATTTATAAAAAAAATTAAAATTATAACACAGATGAAAAATAATGATTTTTTATTATTATTGTAAACTATATAAAAAAAAATTATTATTTTTATTTAATTTTTTTCTTCTTTCATATTTCATATTTTAATAATGGGGAAGCTTGGCTTCCAGGAGGATTCACCACTGCAGCATTATCAGTCCATCAACAATCAAGAATAATAGTGGTAGTAATATTCAACCGTTCTTTTTAAATTAAAAACGACTTCCAAGAGCCTTTGACCTGCAGCACAGAAGCCTCTGTGAGAGAGAAGCAGTTCTAGCATAGACACAGTTTTCATTGACAACAACAGTTGTGTTTCTGTCGCTCTGAGGAGTAAGACAGACGGTGTGGATGTTCCTGGGACAATATGTCATTGGTATAAGAGTGAACACACATTGTTCTAGTGTTTTACATACTGGGATCATAGGAACTTTCTGACCTCAGTATGGGGTGACCAGCCAAAAGCCAAGCTAGTTAACAAACATGTGGTGTACACACTGGAGGGGGAAACTGCTTCTGGTATGGACTCATGTTTTTATGTGGACACTAGTGATTTTAACTAATGGCACACATATTGTCCTGAATTGATAGTAAAACCTTTTCATGACAACTTGTAAAATACTTAAAATAAAATTGACATCTTGAATTAAAAAGTGAATTGATCCCAACTTTGAAATATTCTCATTTGAATGTATGATTAGCTAATAATATGGATGAATTATAAGCGTCAAGATAAGTGGAAAGGTGTGAATTGAGATCTCAGATGTCAACTGTATCAAGTGAAAATTAAATATTACATTTGAACCTATTTTGTATGATAGGCTTCATCTTCTGAATGCAACAATGATCATTTTTTTGAAAATAGCGGTTCAAGGGGGACACCTAAACATACGCAGTATCACCCCTAAAAGTGAACAGATTAAACAACTACTCTTAGAATCAAATTTGGATTCTTTATTTTTCTCTGAAACCTGGCTTCATGATAACTCCCCAGCTGCTGCTCTGACTGTACCTGGCTGTAATATATTTAGAGCGACCTGAAGGGAGATGGGGAGGTGTGCTGTTTTATGTTAAAGAGAACATCCACTCTACCCAGATCCACTTTTCAGATAAGGAATTAGAGTGTCTCCCCAAATGTCCTTTACCCTCCTAGGGCTGTACCGACCACCAGACTCCAAAGCTATATTTTCTGACCAGCTGAACACCATACTTAGAGAGTTCAACTTTAATAAAGAAGTACTTTTGATGGGAGATTTCAACATAAACTGGGAAGATAAACGTGGTAGAAAAGCCCTCAAACAAACTAAATTCGATTTTGTTCAGATGATTAAATGGCCAACTAGGATAAGACCCAAATTGACCTAGTGTTTAGTAACAAGCCAGATAGGATTACTACATCATTACATTTAGTCACTGGCCTCTCTGACCTTAACGCTTGTATCTAGAAAACTGTCTAAGAATCGATTTAATCTGACTACCACCAAAATCAGACCAGGCATCTCTTTTTATTGGCATAATCAATGAAGCAAATGGAAACGGTATGCTGATTTGGGATAATATTGTAATAGAAAGTGGGTTACACCACAAGCAGGAGAAACTGCTATAGTTAGCAGGGGAAGCTGCTGTTTGTCAAAGCCCTTAAGGCGAGACACTGCAGGTGAATAGGCAAATATACTTTTTTTGTTGATTTTGAGATTTTGTTATATTTTGCTTCCTAAACATGTCTTCTATGAAACTAATGACAATAAAACGTCAATAACACACATTTAGTTGTTTATTTTACTTCATTTTGCCTTATTGCATCCATACATGTGCACATATTTAATGGGGAAGTGCCTCATTTGCATATATAAACATACATTTCAGAAAACTTGCAATATATTTTTTCTTAGTTTATATGTACATAACAAACTGGGAAAGTTTCATAGTGATATCTATTTAAATATTTTGTGCCTATTAGGGGGTACTACACTGTACTACACTGTTTGTAGCCTGTGTGTAGTTATGTTCAGTTCAATAACATCATTATTATTATTATTCAGTTATCAGGCATGTGTTTAGGTTGTCTATTACTAATGGTTTGATTAGATATTGTGTTTGTAAATATCTGTTTCAAAAAAAAAGTATGGCATTTTACAATACAGAACTTTGAAGGCGTTTTCCCAAAAATGAGTTTTAAGAGTTTTTCCTCATACTCTGAGCCAGAAATCTCCACTTCAGTAGCACTCACATACACCAAAACTTCCAGTTCTATTCATATCTATGTTCTGAAGGTGTAACTGAGGGGTACAATTCCCTGACTGTATTGATAAGTATGGTATCATTAAACCACTACCGCTTTATGTACTTTAATTACTGGCCATACAGTACATGATATATAAATATGATGAACACTTCCCACAAGAAATCGGTTCCACACAAAGGTATAATCAAGTATTTATTGCAGCAAAAGGTACATAATATACTTCTCTATTATACTTTGGATGCGCTTATAAGGCAAAGGAATGTGCGTAGGCAAATCAATAATGAATGTCCATTCTCTGGTTACGCAGGAGGTAATTATACAACCTGAATCTTAGGGAATTATATCTATGGTACACTAGTAATATATAGCGGGAGATACTGGAAGGGTCCCCCCGGTTGTAAGCCAGCAGGGGTAGAGGATCTGTCGGTAGTAGAGAGTCTGGTCAACGATGACTAAGGAGACTCCAAGTACAGGAGACGGTGCAATAGTCTCTTGATCCACAGACGAATACAGCTGTTCTCCGTAGACTGTAGCTCCACAGTGAAGAAAGCTAGCCGGCCTCAGGCTCTCTGAGGCGCAGACTCGACGTGGTCCTCACAGGGTAAATCCCACACGTGTAGGCGTCGGCGATTCTCCGCTCCATAAATCACAGGACCAAAACAAATATAATCCAGCCGCAAAGGGCTATGTAGTCGTCGGGTAGATTAATCCAGTGTACATGTCCACACGGTTCTCGTCTAGGTCTCCTCGGGTGAAAGCGCCATGAAAGCAGCCCAGCCTGGATAAGCACTCTAGCTGGTACGAGGAAGCGTTGGTGATGCTGGTCACTGTAGAACTTTAGCCGCACGATACACTATACACAAATAGACTATTACTGACTTAATAGAAATATGTCGCACTCGACGGTATAGCGCCAAACTCTGACAATTCAGTTATTAATTCGCACGCGGTCTCAATGCTCTATTTGGGGCCAAACAGGCCATACTTCACCGCACGGAGTATCGTGGGTGAGGCTTCAACTTATTGGGTAACTCTACTTCTGTATTCACCTGCGCCATATTTATATGCACGGCGAACAAACTAGTGCCAACCTCATTTCTGTCTCGTATTCCTGGGCAAGGCCGGGCATGTACAGACATGTCTTGACGGTGGCCTTGAACCTGACTCTGGAGGCATGGCTCTGGCGCCTGTGGACCGCTGTCCAATAGGAGAATGAAATATTATGGTCTGGTCTAGGCTAAAGGGATATTCCGTGTATATGTACAAGGAATATACAAGGGATATCAAACGATATACAAATACTATGCAATATATATCAATCAATAAATATATATATTCGGTTTAATCTGATCCTTTGTAACAGAAGGTATTTACAGAAGGGTTTGTTGATATCGCATTCATACCCAGATTTATATCACATTTTATTCCTAAAAACATGGCGAAATATGGAATTTTACCATAAAAATGGACTGAATGGAGTATTTTCTGATTTATGGAGTGATAAAAAGAGATATCCAAAATCCCCTCTGTAATAACCTTTGGCTCTAATATGTCAACCAAATGAAACTATAATTTTGAAAATGGCTTTATCCAATGTTCAGATTTCTGTCCTGGAATTATATGCAAATTAGTGCATATTTAAGTAGATAATGCCTCATTTGCATATTTAAACATACAATTTCAGAAAACTTGTAATACAAAAAAGTCTTGTCTTAATATAAGTAATCAACTGGGGAATTTTCATTGTGATATCTATTAGTTAATTTTTTTACCCTATTCACCTGTAGTGTCTCCCCTTAAATAATCAAATGCACAACCTGGGGCAATCTTTATTGGATGGTTAGCATAAATAATGAGACCAAAGTCTATTATTTCTTTATTTTATTAAGCCTAATAAACTAGCTTTAGAGCACACCACTAACCACGGCACGCTAACACCCTCTACAAGAGACACTGTACACCAAACAATGCACACCCCTCTGCACAAAAAGGGCAGCAAATTAGACCCAGGCAACTACCGCCCTGTTTCTATTCTCACCTCCATCTCGAAAGTCATGGAAAAAATAGTCTACGAACAGGTCGAAAAGTACCTAGCGGAAAAAAATCTAATCTACGAATTCCAATCTGGCTTCAGAACATCCCACTCCACTGACACATGCCTTCTCTATTTGAATGACCACATCAAACAAGAGGTGGACGCAGGCAAATACTGCGGCATGGTCATGCTGGACCTACAAAAGGCCTTTGACACGGTCAATCACTCCATTCTGATTGACAAGCTAAAAGCAATTGGTTTTGATAGTCTATCAGTGAGCTGGATGCAATCCTACCTTGAGGGGAGGGAACAGATGGTGGAGGTAAACGGTACCCTATCCCCCCCCCCTCACAGTGAGCTGTGGTGTTCCACAAGGAAGCATACTAGGACCGCTACTGTTCCTAATTTATGCAAATGACATGTCGTCAGCTTGTGACTGCAACTTGTTCCTGTTTGCGGACGACTCAGCCCTGCTGGTCTCTGACAAGAACAAGTTACAGGTTGAAAAAACCCTCAGCTCGGAACTAGGTAGAATCTGCATATGGCTCGCTGATAACAAACTATCATTACACATGGGCAAAACAGAGTCCATTCTCTTCGGTTCAAATAACAAACTCAGCAAGACCGACGGCTTCTCAGTTACAGTGGGTGACAATATTGTCACAAGAAAAGATGAAATTACCTACCTGGGTTCCATCCTAGAGGCTAATCTCTCCTGTGACAAAATGGCATCCAATGTAATAAAAAAAGTCAACCAACGAACTCGATTCTTGTACCGGATCTCCTCTCTGGTAAACAAGAATACCCTGAAGACTCTGGCAGGAGCACTCATTCAGGGGTACTATGACTATGCTTGCACCTCATGGTACCAAAGCACCTCAAAGGCGCTAAAAACAAAATTACAAACATCTCAAAACAAACTGGTCAGACTACTGCTTGACCTTACTCCTAGAACCCACCTCACCCCTGCCCACTTTGACAACCTAGGATGGCTTAGAGTAGACGACAGAGTACAGCAACTTGCAATGGGCCTGGTCTACAAGATACACTACACGACCAAGGTACCCATGTACATGTCAAAATACTTCCCAAAGATCAGTGAATACCACGATCACAACACCAGAGGGAGCTCCACAAATCATGTTAAACGCAGATTCGGCTCAAATAAGGGACTAAACACGTTTCGCAATTATGCCACATCAATGTGGAACGCCCTACCCAAAGCTGCAAAGGAATGTGGATCACTACCCACTTTCAAAACCTCTCTCAAGGGACACCTACGGGAGACTGCAATTCAACACTGGCCCCTGTAAATATCCTAACCCAACCCCCTCCAATGTACAGTCATTTACCTAGTATGGTTTTGTCAATAGTCCAATGTACAATTTTGTTTGTTTGTACAGTGTCTCCCCCCCCCCCCTCAATGTACAGTTTTGCTTGTATATACAGTGTGCCCCCCCCCCCCCCCACCTCCAATGTAGATTACCCAGTATGGTTGTCAATATCCCAGTGTACCCAACCCCCCCCCACCCAACCTCCTCCAATGTACAGTTTCTACGTCAAATGTATATACTCCCTTTTCCTGACTCCTTCTGTATCACAAACAGTACTGTATTTGCAAATCTGGTATGTCATAAATGTATAGATGTAGCAGTACTGACTATCTGTATGTCATGTATGTCATATATGTCCTAATGAATTGAAAATGGGGGACCCTGATGTAAACAAGACGAAAGTCTTTCTCTGGTCTGCATCCCCTTAACAATTGTGTGTATTGAGCTGTACTGTATTGTACCCATTCTGCAATCTGTTAATAAAGTTTTCAATCAATCAATCAATCAACACAATCAACCAGCTCTGCAACCGACCATCACTGGTCCAACGTGAACACGGGGGACCACCTCCTGGTACTAGTTACCCCTCCCTCTCTGCTTTCACCCGTCACCCTCCAATTAGTTAACATATAACAGGCCTGAAATATACCTGGAAAAAATATTATAGATACACGATGTCAAATGGGCCATAGTATTGCATATATAGCTATACTATTTAAATAATTATAGCCCTGTAAACAAGGTGAGGGACTCGCACTGTTTACAGTGCTGGCATCAGCTGCTAAGGATGAGGCTAATCCCCGGCGGTCAATGTGTTAAGAGACCTACCTGAGTGGGAGAGGGAGAGGAGGACCGGCAAAGCAAACCGTTTTTCTACTGCATTATGAGATAATTATGAGAGTTTTGTTTGTTATGCAGATCAGAAATAAATGATGGATTCATTGTATACAGCCAAACGGATGGATCAAACTATTTATTATGTGCACGTAGACTATGCTATTCCCGGAGTGGAAGTGGCAAGTAAGAATTATAATTTTTTTTGTAAATTGCCACTATACACTCCATGTCCATAGCCTAACCTTAACACTCATTGTCCATAGCCTAACCTTAACACTCATTGTCCATAGTGAAGGATTTGGGGTGCTTTTTCAATGTATGTGATGTATAGATTGGGGGGAGATGACCACAGCTAAAACGGTGCCGGGTCAGAGAGGTCGAAGTGCATGCTGACGGTGGAAGCAGGAGACGGTGGTTCAGTAGAGCAGGGTGATTGTTGTGAGGCACACTGCCAGCGAGAGAATGTTTTGAATTCCTTGTAACAAAACATTGATAAGAGCGAGTGTACTGTAGGCCCAGTATAAGTCGAACGGTGTTTCCGGGTGTAAGGCAGACCAAGAGCGAGTAGGACTGAGATCACACAGAAGACACTCTCTCCTCATCGAGAGGGGGGGGGGGGGAGGAAGAATGCCACATCATCATTAGCTTCGGCTAACGCGAGGAGAGTTAGGCTGACGACCAGGCCTGAACACTATTGGACTGAATAACAAAAGGACGATAGACGAACACACCGAAAGATCATTAGAATAGACTTTTCAAGGACAATAACATCTGTTAACATCTGAGCTGAGGTTTCTGTTTATCAAATAAACCACGCTTTTCCTTGTAAGGTGTTTCACGTTGTCGAAGTGTCGAATTCTTACGGAGGTGGAGAATTATTATGGTTTGCGGATTGTACTAACGGGGAGAGATAAGGATCTTATCAGCCAGTGTCAGAGACGTCAGGACCATTAAAATGACACAACGCAGAGGAATTGGATGGAGAGCCAAACAGACGAAGACGTGATACTGGCCAGTTTGATCAGGATCTAACAGTTGGTTGCCGATGACAGCCGGATTTGCAAGAGACAAAAACAGCGGGAACAGTTGGTTGCCGATGACAGCCGGATTTGCAAGAGATAAAAACAACGGGAACAGTTGGTTGCCGAGAGATAAGAACAACGGAAAAAGACTTTTTCAATAATGGGACGACAGTGGACAACAGTCATCGTGTGTGGGAGAATCATGATCGAGCAAGGCCGGCCAGCCCTGGGAGAGAGCGGCGAGTCGAGCGGTCAGGAGGCGAACCAGCGCTGTAGGAGAAACAGCGCTCCGATAAAAAATGTGAGTTCACTGTGCACACGGTTGTTTTGATCTTTTAAGCCAAATAAAAACGAACAGATAGTGCATCCCGTAAATAAGTAGCGACAGAGAAGCCAGCTGTAATAATATGAGCAGAGAGCCATGGTGAAAATCGAGGGTGTTATCTACAGAGAATGAAAGCAAACGAGGCAGGCTGCACAGTTTTGGTTTAAGGAGGGTAAATGCGAGATGAGGAAAGGGGGGGGGGGACGCTTGAACCAGATCGAAAAATTGTTAATGGCGGGACTGTTTTCATAACAGAAGGAAAGTCGAAAGGAGATTGTACCAGTGTGTATTATGTCCGATCAGGCAAGAGTATTAGTCTGAGAAAGCGTCCCCTGATAATGGATAGGAAAGAGAGGAAAAACAGCTGTGTTTTTAGGCCTTGGAAGGAAGGGCAGAGGCCGTTTGTTTGAGAGAGTAGCCATTTGCACCGAGACAAAATTGCCGTGAGCACCACGAGGAGATAACAACAGATAAGAACCAGGAAGTGACACGTCAACTAAAACACCATAGAGGAGGAGTAGGTCGCCACCTAGTGGCGGAGGGGGGGTAGTGCAGGGGAGTTTTCATTACCCATAGGGGAATATTTAGATATAAGTCTGTACTACCATCTAGTGGCGGAGTGGGGGAGTGAGTCAAGTTAGAGAATCTACTGCAGCACAGAGAGTGGATCTATTATAATAATAATATAGATATACAGGTTAATTAAATAGAGTTTAATCATACAATGTATTAAATAATAATTGCACAGAGAGGAGGTGCAGTTATTTGAATGGGTTAATTATGGAATAAAGAGGGAGTTTGAATTCTAGTGGGGCTTTCTCACACCTAATAGGCAGTGTCTTGAAGACACGTCACCAGAAGAACTGGCGCGCGCTGGGGGTCAAACTGGGATGAAGATAGCCAGCGTCGAAAAGTGGGAATCGGTTTAGTTGCAAGTGTCACGCCAGAAGACAACAAACAGGGAACCGCCCTGTAAGATGGAGAATAGGTGTGGAGAAGGTGGTAGACTAATAGCAAAACAAGGGAAGTCGAATGTTCAGACGACTGCCGGTGTTGTGTGTCTGCTTTCAGCGGGGGGAGACACCGACAGCGGTGGAGACGACCAGGAGACAGACTGGAGGAGGAGGAAGCAGCAGGGGCCAGGCACCGCAGCCTGGTACACAGATCATCCACGACGAGAGAGAGGAGACGGCGGCGGTGGAGGAGCAGATGTGGAGAGGACAGCCAGAGACACTGAGCAGTAGCAGACCAGGGGAGACATTTTTGCCTAGGGGACCGCGCCCTGGGAGGGGGACCAGCTCAGGAAAGGAGCCGTCACTGAAAGGGGCCCTTGCCCTAGAAGACGGGACCGGCCCAAGATGGGAGGTGTACTGTAAGAGGGAAGGGAGCGCTCTGATTTGGACGTGGGGTACCTAATAGGTGGGCCGAAGGGTTTAGGTGTGTCGTCTGAAAAGTTGCAATCTGTGTTTTTCTCTGTCTCTCTCTCTCTCTCTCCTCCATGACCGTTGTTTATCCTTTCTGGTTTGGGTGTGATGCGGGTAATGGAAAACAAAAGGAAAACAGCAGACGGCGGGGCCCGAATTGTTATGAGTCTATTTTTGGGTATAATTAATTGAAAAACCAAGGAGTCTGTTGATTCTGAAGGTTGATTAAGAATCAAAGGGGGGAATGAAGGATTTGGGGTGCTTTTTCAATGTATGTGATGTATAGATTGGGGGGAGATGACCACAGCTAAAACGGTGCCGGGTCAGAGAGGTCGAAGTGCATGCAGGAGACGGTGGTTCAGTAGAGCAGGGTGATTGTTGTGAGGCACACTGCCAGCAAGAGAATGTTTTGAATTCCTTGTAACAAAACATTGATAAGAGCGAGTGTACTGTAGGCCCAGAGCAGGAGGGAGAGAGGTACATCTTTAATGAAACAGTAGAGAAACGTTTTGAAATGTGTGTAAAGGTTAAACGCGGTTGTCATGACAGCGCGGCACATGACAACCAGAAAAGGGGTGGGCCGTCATTGTTACGACGAAGATCTATAAGTCGAACGGTGTTTCCAGGTGTAAGGCAGACCAAGAGCGAGTAGGACTGAGATCACACAGAAGACACTCTCTCCTCTCATCGAGAGGGGGGGGGGGAGGAAGAATGCCACATCATCATTAGCTTCGGCTAACGCGAGGAGGGTTAGGCTGACGACCAGGCCTGAACACTATTGGACTGAATAACAAAAGGACGATAGACGAACACATCGAAAGATCATTAGAATAGACTTTTCAAGGACAATAACATCTGTTAACATCTGAGCTGAGGTTTCTGTTTATCAAATAAACCACGCTTTTCCTTGTAAGGTATTTCACGTTGTCGAAGTGTCGAATTCTTACGGAGGTGGATAATTATTATGGTTTGCGGATTGTACTAACGGGGAGAGATAAGGATCTTATCAGCCAGTGTCAGAGACGTCAGGACCATTAAAATGACACAACGCAGAGGAATTGGATGGAGAGCCAAACAGACGAAGACGTGATACTGGCCAGTTTGATCAGGATCTAACAATAGCCTAACCTTAACACTCCTTGTCCATAACCTAACCTTAACACTCCTTGTCCATAACCTAACCTTAACACTCCTTGTCCATAGCCTAACCATAACCTAACAAGGAAAACATCAATAGAACCTACAAAAATGATAACATGTTGACTAGGAGATCTGTGGCCACCACCAGCATCCGTCAGCAAGGTCCTCTGTGTCTCCAGTTACAATGTCCACTCTTCAGTTGTGTGATGGCTGAGATGTGTGTCCTGCATGGTGTTTACCATTCTTCTACTGGATACAGAGAAACACTACAAGACAAGTCCCATCCATAGGTCCCATCACATGCTTGAGTTGTGTTGAAAATGGAATCCAATAATGAGTGCTACAGTGACACCTATTGGAGTGGAGATGTTATAGCCAGGCTTGTTGGTTTACACTGTAAATGTACAGTGGTTCTCTAGTCTCAGCATGTCAAGAACCACCATATTGGTGCATAGTGATAGGATTTTATCCCAGGGACCATCTGAGAAGACTGTAGTTAGATGTGATTCTGTCCAGAATGAGTCCATAACCGTCTGTACTGTAGGGCAGATAACAGCGTGAGTGAATCCTATACAATCTTTTTTTTTTATCCACTTTTTCTCCCATTTTCTATATTTTCTCCCATCCCAATTTCGTATCATCCAATTCAACCCTCCCCTGTCACTAACGCTGTTTCTTGCCTCCCACAAGCCGGCTGCAATGTGGACTAAGTCATACATAGCACAAGTCCCCTCCGGTACTTGAGGTAACAGCAGTCGCATCTTTTCACCTGCGCAGCTCGATCTCTCAGTGGCGAGGAGTAACGCGTGGGAGGCTCACGCTGCCCCCGACACTTCCTGATTCTACTGCGCAGGCGCACCAACCGACCTGTAGGAGTCGCTGTCCACAACGCCCGATCCCCACCCATCAGTTTCCCACCCCCTAATACGGCCAATGTGTATTAGTACGGACGACCAGCTAAACTGAAAGCAAATGTGGAGCGCTGGGCTCGAACAGGCAAGCCCAGCGTCTCCAGATTTCGTGGCGAGCGCCTTGCCCACTACGCCACATAGCCGCCCGAATCCTATACGATCTTAATCGTCATTCATTGGGATTAATTTCTAGTGAATGAAATTATAGTGAAATTAAACAATTTTGTTGGGGACCCCAGGGAACCCTCGGACGCCATCTTGAGAAGCTGTAAAACACACAAACAAGCAACACTCTATACTAACACCAGCGAGGATGTGGTTTGTTACGACCCCTGAATACTGACACCAGCGAGGTCTGTTACGACCCCTGAATACTGACACCAGCCAGGTCTGTTACGATCCCTGAATACTGACACCAGTGAGGTCTGTTATAATAACCCCTGAATACTGACACCAGTGAGGTCTGATAATAACCCCTGAATACTGACACCAGTGAGGTCTGTTATAAGTTTTAACCCCTGAATACTGAAGGTTTTGTACCTCATTGTCTGCATTTGTACCTCACTGTTTACTCATTTTTACTCATTGTTCTTAGGTTGTACTTTAGATTGTATATTGTATTGTATATTCCTCTTTTACTTACTTTTTTACTGTATGAAGCACACTCTCAGGGGCTCATACAGAACCAAGCATTTCACCGTAAAGTACATGTATTTTATTGTGACAAATAATAAACAAACTTGAACTTGACACCAGCGAGGTCTGTTATGATCCCTGAATACTGACACCAGCCATTGGTCATCCAATTCGGTAGGTGGCGCTGTCGCGAAAAAACGATGGTATCCGGGGCTGCACGCAGCGTCACGCTACGCTCCCTTGGTTGAAAAGAACCCGATGGTTGTTGACGTCACGTCACTATCAGCGCTTCCTCCAGTGAGTCTCGGCTCTCGGCTGCTGTGCTCATAGATATCAAAAGAACAGTTCTATATATATCTATGGCTGTGCTCATAGAGGCTGTGCTGCTCATGTCCTCTAGTGGGACTGACATGTGAGCCGCGTCTTCCTGGTTTGATTGATTGATTGAAAAGTTTATTAACAGATTGCAGAATGGGTACAGTACAGTACAGCTCAATACATACAATTGTTAAGAGGATGCAGACCTGAGAAAGACTTTCATCTTGTTTCCATCAGGGTCCCACATTTTCAATTCATCATATGACACACACGACATACAGCGTCTTTGCATAGCTCTCGTGTAACCCAGCCAAATCGTGTTTTTTTGTAGACGTATTTTAAACTATGCACTAAGTATATTATTTCAATGCATTCACATATGAAAATATTATCAATATGGACAGAGACATCCTGCAAACGCACCTACAAATATATGAGCACGATATTTTCGAAGATTTTATGTGACGTCTATCCATCGCTCGCATTTAGCCCAGGATAATCTTGTCTAAGCTTAGACGTATTTTAAACTATGCACTAAGTATATTATTTCAATGTATTAACATCTCCAAATATGAAGAATATGCACCACAGACGTCCTGCAAATGCGCCTACAAATATCTGAGCGCGATATTTCCGAAGATTTAAGGTGACGTCTATCCATCGCTCGCATTTAGCCCAGGATAATCTTGTCTAAGCTTAGACGTATTTTAAACTATGCACTAAACTTATTATTTCAATGCATTAACATCTCCAAATATGAAAAATATGCACCACAGACGTCCTGCACGCGTGCCTACAAATATCTGAGCACGATATTTTCGAAGATTGGTGGTCTGCTGTGTTCATCACCAACCTAACCTGCTGTTTGCCATTTGATCAGCAGGTGGCGCTGATAGTGCTGGGAAACCTGACTGATCACAATCCTGCCTGATTAAATAACATGTCTGACCGTTCTTCTGACTGTGTGTGTGTGTGTGTGTGTGTGTGTGTGTGTGTGTGTGTGTGTGTGTGTGTGTGTGTGTTAGGGTGACCAGATACAAAAAGTCCAAAAGCAGGACAACAGTAAGATTTTGGTGGGACAAAGTGGGACAAAATGGGACAGATAGATAATGTAATTTTTTTTATTATAATAACTCGTCTTCACCGAATAGATAAAGGTTAAATCTAAATAAATACAAATTAAATACAGAATTATATCTCTCCACATTCATCTTGGCACTGGCAGCCGGCTTGTTACCACCTAACATCTGTTTTAAATATTCAAACTTTATCACTTGACAGGAATGTCTTGTGTTCGATATTTTTTTTTTGCTTCAAAAAGAGGGACATCCTCTCAATATGTGGGACGCGGTCTCAAATGGTGGGACAGTACAACCAAAAGGGGGACACCTGGTCACCCTAGTGTGTGTGTGTGTGTGTGTGTGTGTGTGTGTGTGTGTGTGTGTGTGTGTGTGTCTATCCATAGCTCTCATTTAGCCCAGGAGAATCTTGTCTAAGCTTAGACGTCTACCAAACTTTCACTTTTCACCCCATTTTAGACATTGTTTAAACGTCTAAGCTTAGACGTTCAAAACACGTCTAAGCTTAGACGTCTACCAAACTTTCACTTTTCACCCCACTTTAGACTGATTTTAGACGTCTATGTCATGACGTTGAAACAACGTCTAAGCTTAGATGTTCAAAACACGTCTAAGCTTAGACGTCTACCAAACTTTCACTTTTCACCCCACTTTAGACTGATCTTAGACGTCTATGTCATGACGTTGAAACAACGTCTAAGCTTAGACGTTCAAAACACGTCTAAGCTTAGACGTTCGAAACACGTCTAGAATAGACGTCTACCAAACTTTCACTTTTCACCCCATTCTAGACTGATTTTAAACGTCTAAGCTTAGACGTTCAAAACACGTCTAAGCTTAGACGTTCAAAACACGTCTAAGCTTAGACGTTCAAAACACGTCTAGAATAGACGTCTACCAAACTTTCACTTTTCACCCCATTCTAGACCGAATTTAGCCTAGCCTTGATTGACATTTTTTATTAACAGATTGCATAATGGGTACAGTACAGTACAGCTCAATACACACAATTGTTAACCCTTTCACTGCCACACTACCAAACGGTTAACCCTTTCACTGCGACAATACACAGTATGTTAACCCTTTCACTGCATATATGTAGTATCCTCAAGAATATGTGCATAATCTTGTGCAATTTTTGCAATTGTACATATCTAATTTAAATTATTAGAAGCATTATGGTAAACTTTATATTACCAGCTATACGTTAATATAATTAACCAAGTTCACATTGTGAGATGGAGAGTTCAGTGTCCTGATGGCCTGGGGGAATAAGCTGAGCCGGAGTGTCTCTGTTCTCGTAGTGTGTGTACGGCGTTTGCCTGACCGCAGCAGCTTGAACAGGCGTTGGGGTGGTGGGGGGTGTTAAATTATTCTGCAGGCTCTGGATTTGCACCTCCTGTTATATAAGACCTGCAGGGGTGGTAGTGCAATACCCGTAGTACGCTCTGCTTAGCGCACCATTCTCTAGACTGCCTTCCTGTCCTGTGCTGTGCTGTTTCCAAACCAGGCAGTGATGTTTCCAGTCAGAATGCTCTCTACAGCCCCAGAATAGAAGGAGTGGAGTATCTTCCCCGATACTCTGAACTTCCTTAACTGTCTCAGGTGATAGAGGCGCTGTTTAGCCTTTTTCACCACAGAATATATGTGTGTTGACCATGTCAGGTCCTCTGTGATGTATTGTACTTACTGTATTTGTAAATCTGGTATGTCATAAATCCAATCTCCCCAATCCCATTCAATCTAGTTAGCTGCAGCTCAAATGTATCCCCTTGCCCCACTTTGCCTTTTATGTCTCTGTCTGTGTGTTGTGTATTTAAGTATGTTTGTTTTTGTTTTGCTGCCATTTTGGCCAGGTCTTGCTCGAAAAAGAGATCTTTGATCTCAAGTGACTACCTGGTAAAACAAAGGTAAAATAAAAAATATATGTCATATATGTCCTGATGAATTGAAAATGGGGGACCCTGATGTAAACAAGATGAAAGTCTTTCTCTGGTCTGCATCCCCTTAACAATTGTGTGTTTATTGAGCTGTACTGTATTGTACCCATTCTGCAATCTGTTAATAAAGTTTTCAATCAATCAATCAATCAAATTTATAACACTTTATTTTAGATTGTCCAATCACATCTGTGATTGGACAATGGGAATTTCCAGGCGTGGTTTTGTGAACTTAGAAATCAGGAAGACCCGCTGCTCACCTCAGTCAGCTCACCAAAAACAACAAAAATGTTACTCTTGGAAACATCGAAGTTATATATTGCCACAAGGACGCAGCTCTTATCCTTCGCCACGCACACGGAGGAAATCTCTCGCTACGGAGGTTAGTAGTGTACAAATTATATAACTTGGTATATAAAGTGTAATTTTAATTCTAGTGTTATTTTTAGTCATATGCGTTGTATGATCAAACAGTGCCGCTCTACATAGTATTACCTCGTGTAGGTCTAATGGAGCAAAAGTATATGCGCCAGGAGTTTTTTTCTTAAATGAATACAGTATATAGTAAACATCCTAACCATATGTCTGTCACAACAGCAGTCATAGTGTATAATTTCAGCAGTACGTTTGTTTACCAATAGGTTAAATTGTTGTTATCTGCAGGCCTGGGCCTGTATTGTGTAAGGGCCTGTGTATTGTGCGGTCCACTACTGTCGATTAGCCGGCTCTCTCTCGCTATGTGTTACTGGCGCCACATTAGCAAATGTGAGCTCCGTTTGTAAACTCGGCGAGCAACGCATCAAATAAATGCTTTATATCCTCGCCATTACTATTATGCCCGTTGCGGTTAAAACCTATTCAAATAACGTTAATGTACTTGTCTAGTCACGGTGTTGTGTAATGTGATATTTGATATCTGTTAACTTCCGTTTTCTTTCCAGCTGGCGGAGGCCTGAGGATCAAGGCTTTTCGGTATGTGAGCAAACCCTCCCTTCTATCCTTATTTGAATTGATAAACAAATCAACATAATAATCAGGGTTCGCACAAGGTCCTTGAAGTGGAAGTGCTTAAAGTGCTTTGATTTTTTACACAAACAAATCCAGGTCTGGAATTCCTTAAACAGCCAATTTTTTAACAAGGTGCTTAAAAGGTCCTTGACATTCTAATCTACCATTCGCATTGAAAGTTGTTCATCCATGATAAAATTGTTCTGAATCAAGAAATTTTATTATTTTTATTTAAAGTGTAACCAATTGTCTGAAATTCTAAAAATAGAGCCTAGAAAAGTACTTAAGTCTTGTTTATAATTTTCTAAGTAATATTATTGTGTTTCTGCAATTCTGTCATGGTCCCTTTAAGAATCACAGGAAGTGAGGTCATTTCAGTGACACGCAGGTAGGCGTCGCTAAATAGGAAGTGAATGAATCTCACGGAGAATCAGGAAGTGAATGAATCTCATGGAGAAATACGTTATTATTCTTCTGAGCTAATCTAGTGTAATCTATCATCATCTTATGCCCTGTGATAGAATCCTGGGTATGTGTTTGTTCTTCACAGTACTATGAACGATTGCAGATAATTATTTAGGAAAATATGAAAACGTTTTGTGTAATTAGGTCTGCTGAATAGTATTACTGATGATGAGCAGTGCACACTGACATTAGTCCCACACATATGTACTTCCTTTACAAACTGTGGTCTGATGGCTTGTTTGTATTTTGTTATTGTATTTTCGTTTTATTATATATTCTTCCTGTCATTAATTGTTTTCTCTATACCAGAAATCGTATGGCATGGGTGCCTGCTTCAGTGTCGTATGTAGGCCTGCTTGTGTGTGTGTTTGTTTGGGAGGGGGGGGGGGGGGGGGTATATTTTATCTTGATATAATGTAATTTTGCTTCCTGGTGAATGCCACATGCAAGCCCCTAGAGGGTTTTTAGGCAATTCTCCTACACATCCCTTGTGGATTATATTGTATTATATATGTAATTGTTTTTATATGTGTAAACAAACAAAATTAGTCCCACACCTTCATTAGTCCATTCCAGAATAAATACTAGATATAAATGCATGTACAATTGATAGGCTACTGTACATATTAAAAAGGATGCAATATGTTACATTTAGGTTAGAATACGTATTTGATAAATAACATGTAACTTGTAAGACATAGTAAAATATGGGATTTAGTTCATATTGAAGATATGGGGAAATTGTTTAAAGCAAGCATAATATTGATTATGTACAGTTTGTATGTTTCATAAAGCAAACATATTATTGATTCTGTAAATTTTTGTATGTTTCAGTTTTACCCTTCCTTGCAACATCAATAAACCTGTGGACAAGGATTCAAGTGTCTTCAGAGTCGTGGTGTCAAGAGGTATTTATCTGGCTGTCAATTTTATATAATTGGAACATATAGTGAGGTCAGCACAATCACAATATTAATGGCTATGCAACCTAATAGGAGATCTTGCAAGTGTACCCCCACAGTTATCTTATTTAGCCCACGTTTAGCTAACAACGTTAGTCCCTGGCTTTATAGACAGTCTCCTCCCCACCGCATGTATATATTCCCTCCCCGCCGTATGGATATTTCTCTCCCACCCACCCACCCCCTCCTAATGTACAGTCCCCTCCCCATCATATGTATATACTCTGTCAGGATCTAGGGGTAACAGTACTGTATATTTGAATACCGTTTATGTCACAAATGTATCAGTACTAAATACCTATATGTCCCTATGCCATAAATGTCATGTATGTTGTGTATGTCATAAATGTCTATATGAATTGTAAATGGGGGACCCTGATGGAAACAAGACAAACGTCTTTTTCAGGTCTGCATCCCCTTAACAATTGTGTGTATTGAGCCGTACTGTATTGTACCCATTCTGCAATCTGTTAAATAAAGTTTTCATTCATTCATTCATGAATGGGGAATATGTGTCGCTCACACCATGTCATTGATTGATTGAAAACTTTATTAACAGATTGCAGAATGGGTACAATACAGTACAGCTCAATACACACAATTGTTAAGGGGATGCAGACCAGAGAAAGACTTGCGTCTTGTTTACATCAGGGTCCCCCATTTTCAATGTCAGATATGGCAACTGCAGCTTAAATTATGCTGTGACCTGCTGCCAATATCCTGTGTAACTAAATCGAATATACTTGTATTGAGAAGACACTTGTACGTTAGTCTAGAGGTCAAATACTTATGTTAATCCTTATTTAAAATGTAACGTTCTGTTGCATGTGTCCAGATGCCGGGCGTCAGTGAAAGACGTGAACCAACAGGAGTTTGTTCGTGCCCTGGCGGCCTTCCTGAAAAAGTGAGTTGACTTAATTAATTTCCTCCAAGGGGTGCGACAGTCACACTATTAAAAGAATATAAAAAAAGCATATTCCACAGGGCCTCCTGTTATGATACATTTCTTCTGTCACCAGGTCAGGAAAGCTGAAGGTGCCAGACTGGGTGGACCTGGTCAAGCTGGCTAAACACAAGGAACTGGCCCCTAATGATGAGAACTGGTTCTACACCAGAGCTGGTAAATTGTGACATCATCCCACCATCTCTTGTTTCCACTGCTGTTGGTATTAGTTGCGTTGATTAACGCAACTAGTGTTAGCTGTAACATTTGATGGCTGACGTAGCAGCTCTAATGTTTGCAGGGCTGTACACTGCGACGAGATGATCCCAAATTGCCTATTAATTTGGCCGTTGCGAGTGAAAAATAATATCTGGGAGCAACGTTGTGAGTAGTGATTTCAACCTTCATTCGCATTTCACTCCTAAATTAATCAATACAAATTGGATAAAAAAAATTGTAAAACTTTAGCCTACAACCAAGGCTGTACAGTGCGACACAATGTCGTGGTGCTATGAAAATTGTCGTTGAGCTGAGCTCTCATCAAAATCAATGGAGGACTTTCAGGAAAGTAAAAAACGCATAGCGCTTGCCGATTGGTGCTAAGAACAGCAGGGCGGGTGCAAGCGATGTGACGTAATTGGCAGACTCGACTGTCAATCAAAATGATTCTGTTGCCGGCTGAATGATTGAATGAATGAAAACGTTATTAACGATTGCAGAATGGGTACAATACAGTACAGCTCAATACAACAACAGTGGACTGGAGGATGAAGACTAGAAAAAGACTTTCGGCTTTTTTACATAAGGGTCTTCTATTTTCAATTCATCAAAACATTTAGAGACATACAAATATACAATAGTTTCATAAAAATGCTATTTATTGATTGATTTAAAACTTTATTAACATATTGCAGAATGGGTACAGTACAGCTCAATACATACAATTGTTAAGGGCATGCAGACCAGAGAAAGACTTTCGTCTTGTTTACATCAGCGTCCCCCATAAACGCACCCGTGTATTGAAGCTTCTGTAGCTTGTCACAGAAATATTCTGTACTTGTTTCAGATGTACCCCAGACAAGGCCCACTCCCAGGAGAGACAAATTTCCTCTGCCTGAAAAGACTAAGATTATAAATAGAATTTACCATATTATAAGTTATTGCTGGTGTAAACATTCTTACAGTTGGGTAAAAATGCCTAGACACTGGTGACCGTTGTTTCAACAACTAACAGTGATAAAATCTTAGCATGTAATTTGAGTTTATTCCTCTGTGAAGTATGGGAGAATACATTAAAACGCCCTCAGTCACAAACGGTTTGAGTTGTTTTGCACAATATTTGCGGTTATTTGAAGTACGGAATGTTTTCACTACATTTAACTAATAATTGTCATTTATATCAGGGTTCCAGAGAAAAGTGATGGGAGACCCTCCTGGAAATCAAGGATGATATCAAAAAACTCCACAAAGAAATTCATCCGGATGGGAGGGTCGACATACACCCCTGCCAGACAGAGGAGGCGTTGAACCTGCTTGAGGAGGACCTTGGGAGGCCGGACATCAGGACAAAAATGGTGACTTTTAAATCTTTTCCTAGGATAGGGATTACTGACTCATATGTTCAAAGGATTTAAATTGTATTGTACATGATGTTACATTATTATACATGTCATTTGGTTTTTTCTTATTCAGATATCCACATTGACGGGGATCGGGGGAAAGAGTGTCCGCGACTGCACTAACAAGATGATGGACAGGTATTTATATGCATGTACAAAGATGCAGGTTGAGGCAGGCAGGCATGCATTCTCACTTTCTGTGTTTATGTTTGGAAAGACCAGATGAAGTCAGACGCGTATATTATATTGATAGTAAATGTACTGAGGATGGACAGATGATGTTGACATTTAAACAAAAAATACAATGCATAATAAATGTGTTCATGATCATCATGCAACAAAAAACAATGGGAGGAAGGGGTTTTATGAAACTGGTGATACACTTGTAGTCCTAGTACAGCTTTTCCCTTCAATTTGTATTTGTTTTGACTAGTCACTTGTTGAATTGCTTGAATTATTAATGTCATGACTTTCTCTTAGAGACTCATGACAAATGCAGTCATGTCCCGTTTTAATTTAAAAGGGGGTGGTCTATGAGACAAGAGGGCCTTTAAGGAGACTGCCCTCTACCGTGTATGTTGGAACGGATAACGGAATTTAAAAAATGTCTAGAGGCAGAGAGCAGAGGAGAGATAGGAGAGGTATTGTATTTCATGACTGTTGGGAACTAGGCTTAATGTAGCACCTACTTCCACGGATGAAGCTAAGCTAGGCTAACGGTCCAGGTGTTCCCTAAGCCTAATGCAATGCATGCATGTCTAACTCCAGGGAAGATGTTTAATAAGCTAATTTCCCAAAATGTTGGGAGTGTTCCTTTAAGTTGCCTTAATGTTCAAAGGCTTAACCTGTTACAGTATATTTATGTAAATATATATATAAATGTGCGAATTGGCTATAATAAGGTAATTTATACGCCTCCTATTCTATAATAATATTTCTAATGGC
Source organism: Notolepis coatsorum (assembly GCF_963971535.1). NCBI lineage: Eukaryota > Metazoa > Chordata > Actinopteri > Aulopiformes > Paralepididae > Notolepis > Notolepis coatsorum. The sequence continues at coordinate 59,826,650 of NC_140169.1, forward strand.
ATTGGTCCGGATGGGAGAATTCAGTACTGTATCTACAGAACCTTCGGTTTAATCATCTTCCCTTTATTAATTTCCTTAGATTTTTTTGTACACATGATCTCAAGAAGGTACTGAACGAGATCAGTGGCAGTTTTTAATGTTTGGTCATTATTAGCATGGTGTTATTCACTGTCAAAGATGCAAAGAAAAATCTTAATTCATATTCTCCTTTCTTCACAATTTAAGCAAGCCTAGTAATAGACACAATATTTCTGACACTGTGATTACGTTCCCTGAGGTCCATAGATGTCCCTAGATACCAAGAATATGCAAATGTCCTTGTAGAAGTGGAGCAATATTTTATTTACCTAGTTGCCTTAATGTTCAAAGGCTTAACCTGTTACAGTATATTTATGTAGCTAATATATGTAAATATATATATATATATATATATATATATATAAATGTGCGAATTGGCTATAATAAGGTAATTTATACGCCTCCTATTCTATAATATTTCTAATGGCATTGGTCCGGATGGGAGAATTCAGTACTGTATCTACAGAACCTTTGGTTTAATCATATTCCCTTTATTAATTTCCTTAGACTTTTTTGTACACATGATCTCAAGAAGGTACTGAACGAGATCAGTGGCAGTTTTTAATGTTTGGTCATTATTAGCATGGTGTTATTCACTGTCAAAGATGCAAAGAAAAATCTTAATTCATATTCTCATTTCTTCACAATTTAAGCAAGCCTAGTAATAGACACAATATTTCCGGGGGTCATCCCTACTCATGCATTAAAGCATTCCGTCTCCAGACGGATTTCCGTCAATTTGATTGGGGAGATCCGTCCATTTGATTCGCGGTCTGACGGAATTGGCTACCTGGTATAATATGATTTGTAGATGCATACACATTTAAACAAAATTGAGCCAATCAGAGGCGCCAAATATGAAGAAAAAAAAATCGCGCCGCGCCAAGCAGAGTCATCACTCAGCGACTCGAGAGACAGGACGCTGCTCGCACTCGCTGCTATACCGATTAGCTAACGTTAGCTTAATAGCGTCGGTTAAATGGAAGGAGTAAGCCGGCCACTAAAAAGAGAACCCACCGCGGGGTTCTCAGATGAAAAGGATGAGCGGGACCACCTAACAAAAGAAAGTTTAGAGAGGAGAGGGCGTTTGAAGAGACTGGCTAGGCAGCGCTACTGGGGGCTGTAGTGGTGAGTTGTTAACTTGTTCCGTGTGCCGCAACTATGTCAAAAACAGAAACAACACTTTTGTCATTGTCGTGTTACTTCACAGTACAATACGTGAGTCCCCTGCTGTGGTTGTGAGTAAGTTTATTAGCTTAACTCCGTAGCAACATCACACAGGTGTATCTGTAGACAGTCTCCTCCCCACCGTATATTCTCTCCCCACCGTATATCTTTTTTCTACCATCCCCATCTAATGTACGGTCTCCTCCCCATCATAATGTATATAATCTCTGTTTGTTAGGATCTATGGGTAACTACTGTATATTTCTCTCCCACCCACCCCCTCCTAATGTACAGTCTCCTCCCCATCATATCATGTATATAATCTCTGTTAGGATATATGGGTAACATTACTGTATATTTGCATATCGTATATGTCACAAATGTAACAGTACTATATACCTGTAGACTGTAGTATCTCCCTATGCCATAAATGTCACTATGAATTGAAAATGGGGGACCCTGATGATGTAAACAAGACAAACGTCTTTCTCTGGTCTGCATCCCCTTAACAATTGTGTGTATTGAGCCATACTGTATTGTACCCATTCTGCAATCTGTTAAATATTGATTGATTGATTGAACATTTTATTAACAGAATTGCAGAATGGGTACAATAGAGTACGGCTCAATACACACAATTGTTAAGGGGATGCAGACCAGAGAAATACTTTTGTCTTGTTTACATCAGGGTCCCCCATTTTCAATTCATCATAACATATATGACACACATGACATACAGATAGACAATACTGCTACATCTATACATTTATGACATACCAGATTTACAAATACAGTATTGTTTGTGATACAAAAATAGTCTAAAAAAAGAGAGTATATACATTGGAGGAGGTTGGGTAGGTGGGGTGGTACATTGGAGGTGGTTGGGTAGGCGGGGTGGGGTAACTACATTGGATTATCGACAAAACCTTACTTGGTCCCAAGAAGAGGGTCTTGTGTATTAAATAAAGCCTACAGTCAGGACAGTAGGCTCTACAAGTAGGCTCCCTTAAAACGCTAACGCTATTAAAAAAAATAGTGGAGATTAAAATAAGAATATGACTTGGCCTGAAAAAAAGTTCAGTCAGGAGATTTTATTTTGCTTTAATCCCTGTCCCTACTGCTGTAACCTACTAATGCTTACCACTTGTATCTATTGCTATGTCCGCCCATCAAAATCACGTGAGTTGTATTAACGCCTGTCCCGTCTCCCTGTCTCCCTGTCAGTGGCTGTCCAGGAGTGTTGGACGTCCCGTGCTGAAGACCGGGAGGATGCGACCCCCTCTGCGCCTCTCCGGCTGTCTCGAAGTGCCGAAGACTGGGAGGATGCAACCCTCTCTGCGCCGCCCCTTAGCTCAAATAGATCCGCTATCAGCTCTATCTTTAATCTTCAAAATGTTCAGTTGCTATGTATGTGTTGGGCCAGCCTTTAGTATTTTAAAATAAAAAGAAATTATAAAAACGGCTAACTTTTGACTATTCAATGTTATTGATGTGTTAATGTTTAAACAATGCATTTTCAACGCTCATGCTTTAATGTAAAGTTTGGTAGACGTCTATGTCATGACGTTGAAACAACGTCTAGGCTTAGACGTTCAAAACACGTCTAAGCTTAGACGTTAAAAACACGTCTGGAATAGACGTCTACCAAACTTTCACTTTTCACCCCATTCTAGACTGATTTTAGACGTCTATGTCATGACGTTGAAACAACGTCTAAACATAGACGTTCAAAAAACGTCTAAGCTTAGACGTTAAAAACACGTCTGGAATAGACGTCTACCAAACTTTCACTTTTCACCCCATTCTAGACTGATTTTAGACGTCTATGTCATGACGTTGAAACAACGTCTAAACATAGACGTTCAAAACACGTCTAAGCTTAGATGTTAAAAACACGTCTGGAATAGACGTCTACCAAACTTTCACTTTTCACCCCATTCTAGACTGATTTTAGACGTCTATGTCATGACGTTGAAACAACGTCTAAACATAGACGTTCAAAAAACGTCTAAGCTTAGACGTTGAAAACACGTCTGGAATAGACGTCTACCAAACTTTCACTTTTCACCCCATTCTAGACTGATTTTAGACGTCTATGTCATGACGTTGAAACAACGTCTAAACATAGACGTTCAAAACACGTCTAAGCTTAGACGTTAAAAACACGTCTGGAATAGACGTCTACCAAACTTTCACTTTTCACCCCATTCTAGACTGATTTTAGACGTCTGTCATGACGTTGAAACAACGTCTAAACATAGACGTTCAAAAAACGTCTAAGCTTAGACGTTAAAAACACGTCTGGAATAGACGTCTACCAAACTTTCACTTTTCACCCCATTCTAGACTGATTTTAGACGTCTATGTCATGACGTTGAAACAACGTCTAAACATAGACGTTCAAAACACGTCTAAGCTTAGACGTTGAAAACACGTCTGGAATAGACGTCTACCAAACTTTCACTTTTCACCCCATTCTAGACCGACTTTAGCCTAGACGTCTATGGGCCATTTAGACGTCTTTTAAACGTCTATTCAACGTAAAATTGCTCAGAGGGATGTTTCCCATTTCAGCACCACGCGCTGTCCACCTCACTTTGAGCAAGCCTAGTATACGGTGCATTGCACCTCACTCTATACCTGTTATTCACTCTCAACATGGATAAAACATAAAGTATGCATATAATAAAAAAATATGATGAATAAAATAAATATCATATTCTCAAAATAAACTGACGGGCCAGAAATTATTGCTGGCGGGGCCAATTTCGGCCCGCGGGCCGCCTATTGCCGACCCCTGCCTTACAGTCAGGGCTGCCGCGGTTACCTTACAGTCAGGGCTGCCGCGGTTACCTTACAGTCGGGGCCGCCGCGGTTACCTTACATTCGGGGCTGCCGCGGTTACCTTACAGTCAGGGCTGCTGCGGTTACCTTACAGTCAGGGCTGCCGCGGTTACCTTACAGTCAGGGCTGCCGCGGTTACCTTACAGTCAGGGCTGCCGCGGTTACCTTACAGTCGGGGCTGCCGCGGTTACCTTACAGTCGGGGCTGCCGCGGTTACCTTACAGTCGGGGCCGCCGCGGTTACCTTACAGTCGGGGCTGCCGCGGTTACCTTACAGTCAGGGCTGCCGCGGTTACCTTACAGTCGGGGCTGCCGCGGTTACCTTACAGTCGGGGCTGCCGCGGTTACCTTACAGTCAGGGCTGCCGCGGTTACCTTACAGTCAGGGCTACCGCGGTTACCTTACAGTCGGGGCTGCCGCGGTTACCTTACAGTCGGGGCTGCCGCGGTTACCTTACAGTCGGGGCTGCCGCGGTTACCTTACAGTCGGGGCTGCCGCGGTTACCTTACAGTCAGGGCTGCCGTGGTTACCTTACAGTCAGGGCTGCCGCGGTTACCTTACAGTCGGGGCTGCCGCGGTTACCTTACAGTCGGGACTGCCGCGGTTACCTTACAGTCGGGGCTGCCGCGGTTACCTTACAGTCGGGGCTGCCGTGGTTACCTTACAGTCGGGGCTGCCGCGATTACCTTACAGTCGGGGCTGCCGCGGTTACCTTACAGTCAGGGCTGCCGCGGTTACCTTACAGTCGGGGCTGCCGCGGTTACCTTACAGTCGGGGCTGCCGTGGTTACCTTACAGTCGGGGCTGCCGCGGTTACCTTACAGTCAGGGCTGCCGCGGTTACCTTACAGTCGGAGCTGCCGTGGTTACCTTACAGTCGGGGCTGCCGCGGTTACCTTACAGTCGGGGCTGCCGCGATTACCTTACAGTCGGGGCTGCCGTGGTTACCTTACAGTCAGGGCTGCTGCGGTTACCTTACAGTCGGGGCTGCCGCGGTTACCTTACAGTCAGGGCTGCCGCGGTTACCTTACAGTCGGGGCTGCCGCGGTCTTACAGTCGGGGCTGCCGCGGTTACCTTAGTCGGGGCTGCCGCGGTTACCTTACAGTCGGGGCTGCCGCGGTTACCTTACAGTCGGGGCTGCCGCGGTTACCTTACAGTCGGGGCTGCCGCGGTTACCTTACAGTCGGGGCTGCCGCGGTTACCTTACAGTCAGGGCTGCCGCGGTTACCTTACAGTCGGGGCTGCCGCGGTTACCTTACAGTCGGGGCTGCCGCGGTTACCTTACAGTCAGGGCTGCCGCGGTTACCTTACAGTCAGGGCTGCAGCGGTTACCTTACAGTCGGGGCTGCTGCGGTTACCTTACAGTCGGGGCTGCCGCGGTTACCTTACAGTCGGGGCTGCCGCGGTTACCTTACAGTCGGGGCTGCCGCGGTTACCTTACAGTCAGGGCTGCCGCGGTTACCTTACAGTCAGGGCTGCTGCGGTTACCTTACAGTCAGGGCTGCCGCGGTTACCTTACAGTCAGGGCTGCCGCGGTTACCTTACAGTCGGGGCTGCCGCGGTTACCTTACAGTCGGGGCTGCCGCGGTTACCTTACAGTCGGGGCTGCCGCGGTTACCTTACAGTCAGGGCTACCGCGGTTACCTTACAGTCGGGGCTGCCGCGGTTACCTTACAGTCGGGGCTGCCGCGGTTACCTTACAGTCGGGGCTGCCGTGGTTACCTTACAGTCAGGGCTGCCGCGGTTACCTTACAGTCGGGGCTGCCGCGGTTACCTTACAGTCGGGACTGCCGCGGTTACCTTACAGTCGGGGCTGCCGCGGTTACCTTACAGTCGGGGCTGCCGCGGTTACCTTACAGTCGGGGCTGCCGCGATTACCTTACAGTCGGGGCTGCCGCGGTTACCTTACAGTCGGGGATGCCGCGGTTACCTTACAGTCGGGGCTGCCGCGGTTACCTTACAGTCGGGGCTGCCGCGGTTACCTTACAGTCAGGGCTGCCGCAGTTACCTTACAGTCGGGGCTGCCGCGGTTACCTTACAGTCGGGGCTGCCGCGGTTACCTTACAGTCGGGCTGCCGCGGTTACCTTACAGTCAGGGCTGCCGCGGTTACCTTACAGTCAGGGCTGCAGCGGTTACCTTACAGTCGGGGCTGCTGCGGTTACCTTACAGTCGGGGCTGCCGCGGTTACCTTACAGTCGGGGCTGCCGCGGTTACCTTACAGTCGGGGCTGCCGCGGTTACCTTAGTCGGGGCTGCCGCGGTTACCTTACAGTCGGGGCTGCCGCGGTTACCTTACAGTCGGGGCTGCCGCGGTTACCTTACAGTCGGGGCTGCCGCGGTTACCTTACAGTCGGGGCTGCCGCGGTTACCTTACAGTCGGGGCTGCCGCGGTTACCTTACAGTCAGGGCTGCCGCGGTTACCTTACAGTCGGGGCTGCCGCGGTTACCTTACAGTCGGGGCTGCCGCGGTTACCTTACAGTCAGGGCTGCCGCGGTTACCTTACAGTCGGGGCTGCCGCGGTTACCTTACAGTCGGGGCTGCCGCGGTTACCTTACAGTCGGGGCTGCCGCGGTTACCTTACAGTCAGGGCTGCAGCGGTTACCTTACAGTCAGGGCTGCTGCGGTTACCTTACAGTCGGGGCTGCAGCGGTTACCTTACAGTCAGGGCTGCCGCGGTTACCTTACAGTCGGGGCTGCCGCGGTTACCTTACAGTCGGGGCTGCCGCGGTTACCTTACAGTCAGGGCTGCCGCGGTTACCTCACAGTCAGGGCTGCCGCGGTTACCTTACAGTCGGGGCTGCCGCGGTTACCTTACACCCCTTCCTGACAGGCAGCGACGCGAGCGAGCGTGATTGCGAAAATGATTAAAATGTATTTGTTTCAATCAGACTATCCTGACCTGCCGCGAGCGACAGCGAACTGAGCGGCGATGTCGTCCCCCCCTCAAATATTTGCTCGCTGTGTCTCTAGTTGAGCGATTACGCGGCCGAGTCCCGCCCCTAAACACTTTTTATTGGTCAAGAATCGCAGGCTGCTTTCCCCCCGTGTGCTTCCAGGTAAACACACACACAGACACACTCGGACAAGCGCCGCGTCATATCAGGACAGTGTCGCGCACGATTTCGTCTCCAGTTCGCTCGCTGCCTGTCAGGAACCGGTGTTACAGTCAGGGCTGCCGCGGTTACCTTACAGTCAGGGCTGCCGCGGTTACCTTACAGTCAGGGCTGCTGCGGTTACTTTACAGTCAGGGCTGCCGCGGTTACCTTACAGTCGGGGCTGCCGCGGTTACCTTACAGTCGGGGCTGCCGCGGTTACCTTACAGTCGGGGCTGCCGCGGTTACCTTACAGTCGGGGCTGCCGCGGTTACCTTAGTCGGGGCTGCCGTGGTTACCTTACAGTCAGGGCTGCCGCGGTTACCTTACAGTCGGGGCTGCCGCGGTTACCTTACAGTCAGGGCTGCCGCGGTTACCTTACAGTCAGGGCTGCCGCGGTTACCTTACAGTCAGGGCTGCCGCGGTTACCTTACAGTCAGGGCTGCCGCAGTTACCTTACAGTCAGGGCTGCCGCGGTTACCTTACAGTCAGGGCTGCGGTTACCTTACAGTCGGGGCTGCCGCGGTTACCTTACAGTCGGGGCTGCCGCGGTTACCGCAGAAAATATATCAATCGTCTGGAATCGGATCATCCAATGAATGAAAAAGGCAACGATGCCAATCCTATTGGTAATGTCTTTGATAGCATTAGTTAGCATTGACTGTAATTAGGGATGTTCGATATTGGCTTTTTTACCGATATACCGATATTGTCCAACTCTTAATGTCCGATACCGATATCAACCGATATGTATATATGCGTAATAATTTCAGGTAATTAACATTACATATCTCTTGTCGGGGAATTAACACAACAGTATGCATACTTTTCACAATAAATAAAATAAGAATTTGTTCTTACTTGCTTGCCTGGGTAAATAAAGGTTAAAAAAGATTTTGAATGCCGATCATTTCCGATATTACATTTTAATGCCAATATCGGTAGACCGATAATATCGGACATCCCTAGCTGTGATGTTTCTTGGCTTACGTTCGCTCTAGTGTGTGATTGGTCGTCATTAGCGCCAGGAGGGTCAATGTCATCAGACCCAGGTGAAGACATCTTTGATGAGATCACTGTCCGTTCAGTCACAGGTTATTATTTATGGTGAAACGGCTCATGCGTGGTGTTGATCCCCCCCCCCCCCCCCCCCACAGACACACACACACTGCCCCCCTGTGTTAGTGTATATACAGTATACTTGACCACACCGTGCACAATTGTACAGCCATGGCCTATTTTATAATTATATTCAATTCTATTGTTCTTCTATTTTAATTGAGATGAAAAATTCCATTTAATTTTATTCTACCTTTTTATTTCATTCCACCGTAATTGTCTGTCCGTAGGGCGGCTACGTGGTGCAGTGGGCAAGGCGCTCACCACGAATACTGGAGACGCTGGGTTCGCCTGTTCGAGCCCAGCGCTCCACATTGCTTTCAGTTTAGCTGGTCGTCCGTACTAATACACATTGGCCGTATTAGGGGGTGGGAAACTGATGGGTGGGGATCGGGCGTTGTGGACAGCGACTCCTACAGGTCGGTTGGTGCGCCTGCGCAGTAGAATCAGGAAGCGACGGGGGCGGCGCCCCTCCAAAGCGCAGACCCCTGACGCTGAAAGATCGAGCCGCGCAGGTGAAAAGATGCGACTGCTGTTACCTCGAGTATCGGAGGGGACTCGTGCTATGTATGACTTAGTCCACATTGCAGCCGGCTTGTGGGAGGCAAGAAACAGCGTTCGTGACAGGGGAGGGTTGAATTGGATGATACGAAAAATTGGGATGGGAGAAAAATAGAAAATGGGAGAAAAAGTGGATAAAAAGAAATTGTCTGTCCGTTAACATCGCGCCAAAAACGACCAAATCTAGTTCCCTGCATGTGTTTAAACTATTTTCTGATTGTGGTTGTGGTTGTTCCTCCACCAGGACATGGTGAACCGGCGCATCTCCATGGACATGATGTTGAAGGTGGCTGCTAGCCAGCGCTACAGACAATTCATCTTCCTCACCCCGCAGAGCATGAGGTAAAGTGCTCTACATGTTACCTCCTCACCCCACAGAGCATGAGGTAAAGTGCTCTACATGTTACCTCCTCACCCCACAGAGCATGAGGTAAAGTGCGCTACATGTACCTCCTCACCACCACACAGAGCATGAGGTAAAGTGCGCTACATGTACTAGGGCTGCAACTAACGATTATTTTGGTAGTCGACTAATCTAACGATTATTTTTGTCACACCCTCCATCGCTGCTTCCTGTGGGCGCGGCTCCTTTTCCGGGCTCCGGTGCATGTTTTACCTCACATGCTCAAGTCTGCACACCTGTGAACGTCACCCTGTTATCCAGTCCCTCTGCCTTAACAGTTAACTTAACATAACATGATCCCATAGCAAATTAAAATAATGACTCGTGAAACATTTGAATTTGGATCTTAAGCAACTTGCTTAAATCAAAATGTATTTGAATAACATAAATACAATACAACAATCAATCATAACAAAATAAATAAATTAAATAATACAAATTAAAGTGCAAGTGTTTAAATGTAAACAAAGAAAGAAAATAAGTAGCAGCATCTGCCCCCAGCACCGCGGCTGATGGGGCTGTAACTTGGTCCAGGAGGGTGAATTGGAACAGCTGTAGGGGGAGAGGAAAGGAGGATGACAGATCAGACAGACTTCTAGGTCTTTTGTTTGCTGTGTGTGAGAGGAGTGTGTGTGTATGTGTGAAACTTTATTTTAGATGATGTACTGCATAATGCCATTAACGTTAAACCATGGGAAATCTAGTTGGAACTTGGCTGGCTAGGCTACAGACAGCTCACGTTAGCACAGAGTGTCGTGTTTTTGCAGACTGACTAGCTAAGTAAGATTGTGATACACACTGCCACATTGAGTATATGTGTATATAAAAGCAGCAACGCTGTAAGCTTGACGCTGTTGTTTAGCTAACGTTACGTGACATATAACATACCGCAGCCTCGGCATAACTGAAATTGCGTGCAGCAACGCTGTAAGCTTGGTTGGCGCTGTTTAACGTTACATACTAGGCTTGGGCGGTATGACGGTATTACGGTATACCAGGGTATTTAGAAATCCCGACGGTATTGAAAACCAATACCGTCAAAATCACAGATCCGTTTCAGTTTATATTACAGTGAAACGGAGTTTTAACAGTGGTTGGTTGTAGTGCACTGCACACACGCGCTAGCAGAGGGCGAGACCAGTCCTCACTAGTGGAGCGAGCCGCAGAGCTGGTTGTCTACACACAGGAGGAGGAGGGTAAACCCCGCCTCACTGGAAATTAAATGAGAGTCGAGACACGCTTACCGTTGCTGCCTGGTGCTGCGGGCTAACTGGCTGTTCTGAGAGCTAACTGTTGTGTATGTGTATCACAACGGTGGTCACGCTTTACGGTAATGTTGCGACAGTGCTGTGAAAATACCGTAAAGCGTTGTGGTAACGAGAGTGTGTGTTGTTGTGGACTGGTGGAGCAAGCAAATAAACGGTAAAACGTTACGTCACAGTCCGGTGCGTTTTTGAATACACAATACTAACGTTACTAGTACTAGGGTGCTGCGGGGCTCCTGGCTACCATTCTGAGAGTTAACGTTAGTATTACTAGGATGCTTCTGGCTAGTGGCTACCATTCTGAGAGCTAATGATAGTAGCACTCGGATGCTGCGGGCTAACTGGCCATCTCCGCGATTTGTTTACTTGGTAACACGGGTTGGTTGCCCCCCCCCCCGCTGATGAAAATGAAAGTCATACCGTCATATACCGTACACCGGGGTATTAGGTCATCAAGGTATAACGGTGTGAAAAAAATTATACCGCCCATGCCTATTACATACAACATACCGCAGCCTCTATAAGCCCCAGCAATAGAGTTCGCTTAGCAAGCATTATCCATATCCATGAGACGTTCTGTTTTCCAACATGTAAGCTAACGGAAAAAAATACAATACTATGGCTAACTATCTAAAACGTACCCATGTTCCGAAGCTCCGGGGTGCATTCTTTCTTCTTCTTACCCAGGCCGTTGTCTGACTACAGAATGCAGTCAGACAATGGAAACGATACTGCCCCCAGCACTTCCTGTAGTGCATTGCAGTTACAAATGAACATTTGCATCTGATTTCTTTATACAACGCATCGGCACAAAACTTCCCTGTCGATGATTTTTTTATGATCGACGTCGTCGATTATGTCGACTAATCGTTGCAGCCCTAACATGTACATCACCCCACAGAGCATGAGGTAAAGTGCCCTCTACATGTCGAGACCATCTTTGATTATTGCTACCTGGCGTTACCTGTAACATTTGGTAGATGACGACATAGCAGCTCTAATGTTTGAGCCAAAGAGGATGCCATGCGCTTTGCAGTGTGGGATAGACGGACAATTTAAGCATGACATAAAGTCCCCCATTAATTTGTGGCTTTTTACTATAATTGAATATGCCATTTTATTGCTCTTAGCACTTTCTGTGCCATTAACGTATATATATGTGTTTGCTCACCAACCGCTGAGTGCCAACTCAACTTATTTAGCAAAATTCACATAGCGCTCCATAACTCAGCTTTCAGGAATTAGCCAGGATCACTCTGAAACTATACAATATGCACCACGGGATAACACGCAAACGTATACATGAAAAAATTTACTTTTTTTTTTACATGTTGGACGAGAGATAGTGACTGTTGTAATGGGAAATATTAAAGGACAAAACGATGAGCCGTTTTATAAATCATTCTGAGTCATTATTAATAATAGAAAAGTTTATTTCACCGTGGCCACAATGAAAGGACAGTTTACAGACAGATACATCATTTTCACACATAAGCGTCTGGCCATAAAGTGACCAAGAGGTTTGGGCAGAACATAGTTTAATACACACTTGCAAGACGTAACATTCTACATCAGATATGATGATGAAAGTAAATAAAAATGGTTCCGGGAAGTAATAATAACCTTGCTTTGGCTGGCTGGGGAGATTACCTTGGAGTCTCTTAAAGAGACACACACATTACATAGCTGGTCACAGTGAACCAGTCAAGCTGTAAAATGATATCTCAACACAGATCTATAATGACATGATAATAATATTCCACCACACTGTCAAATGAGCCATAGTATTGTCTCCATAGCTATAATATAGAATATAGATATAGCTCTGCAAACATTGTGACGCACGGTGAAAATAGGCAATGGAAAGCTGCCGCATTGACTACAGGGATGAGGGTAATAGCTGGCGCTGAATGAGTTAAAGGACCCTATTTGCGGTCTGTCTACCATGTGCCTGACACACAGAGACCCATCATTTCACTGATCTGTCCAGTGTTGAGCTAGCTCCCTGCACGCTCTCACTGGGCTACATTCATAAATCCTTTACAAAAACAACGATAAAATTTGCTTTTCAGAGACGGGAAGCTCGGGGTGTGTTCTCACGCGTCTCAGTTTGCTCTCCTGCATCACCATCCAAACATTCTACATGCTTTACGGCTCTCCCCCCTCAGGTCACAGTGCGTAGTGCGGTCGGCGAAATAGTTCCATTTCAAATGGAACCGTTTCAACATTCAGATTGCGATGCATTAATACACAGGAGAGCAAACTGAGAGCGGTAAGAATATACACGCTGAGCTTCCCATCGTGGAAAAGCACATTTATGTTGTTTTTGTAAAGGATTTACGATCGCCCATCATTGTCTGCTATTGTAGCCCAGTCAGAGTCTGCATGGAAATTGTAGACCGATCAGGGAGATGATGGTCCCCATGGGTCGGGTGCATGGTAGACGGACCGAATAGGATCTAAGGTCCAAACATAGCAACGTTATGCTTTAAGTGATGCTATTTCAGCATTTTTACTGTGGCCAAATGGCAGAAGAGCTTAACCATATATCACAGTATCAAATCACATTACTAATGGTATCACAGAGTGTTACGAAGGATCAGATTAAACCGAATATATATATTTACTACTTGATATATATTGCATAATATTTGTATATCGTCTGATATCCCTTGTGTATTCTTTGTACATATACACGGAATATCCCTTTTACCTAGTACAGACCATAATATTTCGTTCTCCTATTGGAAGCGATCCACTAGGCGCCACAGCCATACCCCCAATGTCTAGTTCAAAGTCACCGCCAAGGCTTGCCTGGACATGCCCGGTTCGGCGCAAGAATACGAGACAGGAATAAGGCTGGTACTAGATTATTCACTGTACGTATAAATACGTCGCAGGTGGATACAGCAGCACTTAGCCTAAAGCACCTTAGCCTAAAGTCAAGTTAACCTAGAAACGCGTTACCCTCAAACGTTAAAGCCTTCATCACGAGTCAACGACCAAGTGAAGTGAGCAACCTTGCATCTAAATAGAGCACTTATAACCGCGTGCGAATAGGATAGTAAAGTGTCAGAGCTTAGTGGAATAACGTCAAGTTCGACCTAGTTAATGTGAAGTACCGCACACCGGAGAATCTACACCGGTGAATGCAGAGCCCGTTCCAGCTGGATTATTGCTTTGGTCCTGTGGCTGTTGGAGCGGAGGAGAATCGTCTACACCCCACTACTGTGTGGGATTTACCCGTGAGGAACATCACTCGAGCCCGTCTCTAAGAGAGGCTGGCTGGCTTTCACCTATGCTGCACGCATACTTGGATTACAGCTGCTGCTTTCGTCTGCCGATCAAGGGAGTAATGTACCGACTCCCGTAGCTGGAGCTTATTGATTCCCCGTTGATCCAGAGTTTGCATTCGAACATTTCCTCCCCCTGCTGGCCTACAACCGGAGGGACCCTACTAGTATCTCCCGCTGCCCTACTAGTGTACCATAGATATAATTCCTAAGATACAGGTGGTATTCATTATCTCCTGCGTACTATTCTAATGGACTTACGCTCTTGATTTACTCACGCACATTCTTCGCCTTACAAGAGCGACCAAGTAATGTAATTTACTATTATTGCTGCTAATAAATATTATTCTAACCAATATTGTTGTGGAACCGTGTCATTGTGGAGGTGTTCATATCATATACCTGTGTACTGTATGGCCAGTAGTAATGTACATAAGACAGTAGTGGTTTAATGATACCATACTTATTAATACAGTCAGGGAATTGTACCCCTCAGTTACAATTGGTCCTTCGAGCCGGAGGGTAATTAGCGTAATATTAATATAATATTAATATTAACATGGCCGATGATGAACACTCCACAAACGGTTCTCCTAAGTTAGATCGCCCGCAGCGCAGACAGCAGCCACCTCTTTCCCTAGAGGACTATGCTGACAGTCTACTACCTAGCTTTATAAAAAAGTTAAGTACGGATAAAATAAATAAAGCGGATAGTCAAAGTATGTCAAACCCTACCGACCAGGCGACCCCGCCAGTAGAGACCCTAGTGGGTTCTAACGTAACTGACCAAGCTCACGGGGGGGACCAGGAGGGACATGACATGACTTTACCCCCCGACAACGCCAACGGGACAGTCCCCGGAGAGCTCCAGGATAAAGAAAGCGCTCCAGGGACGGAACCCGACCCACTACCAGAAGAGACGCACACCCAGGAGATGGATTTCCTCGGAGCGCGACGGGAGAACGGATCTCCAACGAGCACTGCCAGAAGCCGATCACCTCCGCCTGTGTCTTCCCCCAGCGAAGCGGACAAGATGCTGGCGCAGGCACTCATCGCCACCCTGGCAGCCTCCACCGAGCGCGAACGAGCTGCAGACCAACGAGAGCGCCTTCACGCGCAACTCCAAGCGCAAGCCCTCAGTGAACGCGAACATTCCGCAACCGAGCGAGAGCGCTTCCAGGCGCAACAAAGGAGTGAAGACGACCGCATAAGACTGGAGACCAAACGCCTTCAGACGGAAGAGAACATTGAAAGAAGCCGCGCCGATGCACAGCACGCCGCCGCCAATGCACAGCGCGACGCCGCAAATGCACAGCTCCACGCCGCCCATGCCAGCGCCAATGCACAGCGCGACGCCGCCAATGCACAGCGCGACGCCGCCCATGCCAGCGCCAATGCACAGCGCGACGCCGCCAATGCCCACCGCGAAGCAGAGCGCGACGCCGCCCATGCCCAGCGCGAAGCAGAGCGCGACCGGCAGCAGGCGAAGATGGTAGAACAATTGATCGCCATGGCGACACCCCCTCACTCCGCACGGAGCTCCCGGAGATCATCACGACAAGGGTCTAGGGCACATTCCCCTACCCGACCAAGCGACCCGGGACCCCGCCAACAGGAGGATCCTGTCCACGTCTCCGAACCCCCTCCCCGGCCGGTCCATACGAGACCCAGCAACCGGGAAGAACCGGACCACGCCGAGAGACTGAACAGAAGACTCCAGGACCTAGCAGAGGAAGAGGAAGAGGAGGAATCTCAAGCCGACCAGCAGCAACGTACTCTGGACCAGGAGGTCCAGTACAGCCCAGACGTCAGCCCCGAGGCACTGCGCTACAAACCCCCGACTCAACTCACGGTGAGTTTGACGCACCGTCAGCACCGAGGAACAGCACCTGGGTACCCGACCTTCGGTACCCACCAAGTACCAGCCCAAGACGACACGCACGGGGAGACTCGCCCAGGAGGCCTCTCCCCCAACGCTCACCGATGTGCCAGCCATCCATGGTATCGTACCTTGGCACACCGATGTTCCCGGACTTCACACACGAGAACAGAGCACAGTACACAGAGCTACGAATGTGCTTAGAGACAATGATGTCCGATGTACCGGATGAAACGTACAAGTATGCTATCCTACTCAAGCACCTGAAGGTGCCCAGAGCGCACAATATAGCGCTGGCATATTCCAACTCTACTACCCCATACACCGTGGCTCTAGTAGCCCTCGACCAACGTTATGGACGCATATGGGACTACGTGATACAGGAGATAAGAGACATTGACCGTCTCCCCCCAGCCAGAGACAACAGAGCACTAGATGACCTCTCTATCAAGGTACAGTCCCTGGTAGGGATGCTGGGGTCCCAAAAGGAAAAAGGGATATACGAACTGTACGCTAACTCTAATGTAGAGAGGATATTAGAGAAGCTCCCTCCCGCCCGACAAGAGCGTTTTCGGCGGCAGAGAGACCACCGTGACCCCAACGGCCCAGAGGCATCCCTCCTAGACCTGTCTGAGTTCCTCGCCAGGGAGGTCAGCAGCTTACGACTGGACACGTTCGTATGGAGTGGACCAAGACCAGGACCTCGGGGATCAAATGATAACCGCCGGTCGGTGACCGTTATGCACCAAGCCGAATCAGTACCGCAGCACAAGAACCACAACGCCCCCTCGACGAAAGAGGAGTGGAAGATTGAATGCCAGTACTGTGAAGGGGAACATCGGCTGTATCAATGCGACACTTTCGGGAAGCTGACCACGGACGAGGTGAGTCAGTGGATCAAGGACCACCGCCGCTGCTTCCGCTGCGCGCGCAGCCATATGGCAGCTGAGTGCCGCTTGAAGAAGAAGTGCGGCAGGTGCGGCGGCACCCACTTGGAGGTCCTGCATGACATCAACAGGCGTCCGACGGGACAACAGAGTGGGCCCGTCACGGTAATGTACCAGGCCGAGGCGGTGGCACCAGTACCAAAGATCCACCAGACCGCTCCCTGGTGTCCCGACTGCTACAGCAGACACTGGGAGTCACGGTGCTACTCGGACGACCGCGAGTCGGCACCACCCCAGACGATCCAAAGCAACCGACCAACAGGAGTGCTCCACATTGACCAGCATAGCGGGACCCCCCGAGTGCTCATCAAAGTGGTCAGAGTGCTCCTGAGCTACGAGGACAAGGTCCTGGACACTTACGCCGTCCTGGACGACAGGTCTAAAAAGACTCTCCTCCTCGCTTCCGCCGCAGCCCAGTTGGGCCTGCGGGGTGCCAAAGGTACCATGACAATACGCACCATCAGAAGGGACCAGAATACCATAAAAGGTGAGAAGGTCTCCTTCAAGATAGCAGCGGTGGACCAGCCCGAGAAGCAGTATAGTATAACCAACGTCTTCACCAGCCACGACATAGGCCTATCACAGTACACCTACCCCAT
Source organism: Notolepis coatsorum (assembly GCF_963971535.1). Taxonomy (NCBI): domain Eukaryota; kingdom Metazoa; phylum Chordata; class Actinopteri; order Aulopiformes; family Paralepididae; genus Notolepis; species Notolepis coatsorum. The sequence goes on from NC_140169.1 coordinate 59,843,896, forward strand.
CCCACAGCTGATGGCTAAGTATGTGCACCTACGTCAACTACCTATACCGCTTATCGACGGCGCCACACCGACCCTGCTCATCGGCTCCGACCACGCGGACCTCATTCTCCCAATTGAGGCGGCCCACATCGGACCCAAAGGATGCCCAGTCGCGGTTCAGACCCGACTGGGGTGGACGCTCCAGGGCCCCCTCTACGGACTTGACAGTCAACCCACGTCTACACGCTGCCTACACACAAAGGTGAACGACACCGGCCACTCTCTCGTACAGCCCGTTGAGAGGCTATTGACATTAAGCGAGAGGCCTGTGAGAGAACCGTGGGCACAAGAGGGAGTTCGGAACTCCACCCCCCTCAGCTGCGCTCCAGACGTAGCTGACCTCGAACCCAGCACCCCAAGCGACTCCTTGACGGGGCGGCCGGAACCGGCCCCTCCTCAGACGGGGTACAGAGCAAACAAGAGAAACAGACGGAGGAGGTGGAGGCGCAGCCAAGCACAGATCAAAGCAGTCTCAGGCCCGCTTCCTCCTAACCCCCCTACCATCCCTTCCAGCCCGGCAGAAGCGGGTCAAGGACGGGGACAACTTAAAAGTGGACACAGTCGTCATGACCATAGACCAGTCACTACCCCGAGCTGCGTGGCCGGCCGGCCGCATAAGCAACGTGATCACTGGTGCCGACGGAAAGGTCAGAGCGGCAGAAGTGCTCGGCCAGGGGCGGACATACACCCGACCCGTGGCGAGGCTGATAGAGTTGCCAAGGCTCCCCGACTCGCTTAATGACGACCATGACCCCTGACTTTGTGAACTGCCCTACCCTCACAACGGACATTGAGTAGTGGACAGTGCGGTTAATCTGTCTCTGCTTATCTAATTAGGTGGGACTAATTAGGAGGCGGCTGTTACGAAGGATCAGATTAAACCGAATATATATATTTACTACTTGATATATATTGCATAATATTTGTATATCGTCTGATATCCCTTGTGTATTCTTTGTACATATACACGGAATATCCCTTTTACCTAGTACAGACCATAATATTTCGTTCTCCTATTGGAAGCGATCCACTAGGCGCCACAGCCATACCCCCAATGTCTAGTTCAAAGTCACCGCCAAGGCTTGCCTGGACATGCCCGGTTCGGCGCAAGAATACGAGACAGGAATAAGGCTGGTACTAGATTATTCACCGTACGTATAAATACGTCGCAGGTGGATACAGCAGCACTTAGCCTAAAGCACCTTAGCCTAAAGTCAAGTTAACCTAGAAACGCGTTACCCTCAAACGTTAAAGCCTTCATCACGAGTCAACGACCAAGTGAAGTGAGCAACCTTTCATCTAAATAGAGCACTTATAACCGCGTGCGAATAGGATAGTAAAGTGTCAGAGCTTAGTGGAATAACGTCAAGTTCGACCTAGTTAATGTGAAGTACCGCGCACCGGAGAATCTACACCGGTGAATGCAGAGCCCGTTCCAGCTGGATTATTGCTTTGGTCCTGTGGCTGTTGGAGCGGAGGAGAATCGTCTACACCCCACTACTGTGTGGGATTTACCCGTGAGGAACATCACTCGAGCCCGTCTCTAAGAGAGGCTGGCTGGCTTTCACCTATGCTGCACGCATACTTGGATTACAGCTGCTGCTTTCGTCTGCCGATCAAGGGAGTAATGTACCGACTCCCGTAGCTGGAGCTTATTGATTCCCCGTTGATCCAGAGTTTGCATTCGAACATTTCCTCCCCCTGCTGGCCTACAACCGGAGGGACCCTACTAGTATCTCCTGCTGCCCTACTAGTGTACCATAGATATAATTCCTAAGATACAGGTGGTATTCATTATCTCCTGCGTACTATTCTAATGGACTTACGCTCTTGATTTACTCACGCACATTCTTCGCCTTACAAGAGCGACCAAGTAATGTAATTTACTATTATTGCTGCTAATAAATATTATTCTAACCAATATTGTTGTGGAACCGTGTCATTGTGGAGGTGTTCATATCATATACCTGTGTACTGTATGGCCAGTAGTAATGTACATAAGACAGTAGTGGTTTAATGATACCATACTTATTAATACAGTCAGGGAATTGTACCCCTCAGTTACACAGAGCATTAACCCTTTCACTACCACACTACAGAAGGTTAACCTTTCACTACCACACTACAGACGGTTACCCGTCTGTAGTGTGGTAGTGAAAAGGTTAACCCTTTGTCATGTGGCAGTGAAAGGGTTAACCTCCTGTATGGTTGCTGTGAAAGGGTTAACCCTTTGGTAGGTGTGGCAGTTAAAGGGGAACACCACCCAATTTCAGAATTCATTCATGTTATTCCCGAGACAGTTGGTGAACATGAACACACCTCTCCCACATCCCAAAACGTGTGATGTCATCAGGTATTAAAGGAACACGCCAACATTATGGGAAATGCACTTTACTGTCTTCTCCAGAGTCGGACAATAAGATGGATACTAAATTTCCTCTCCTCTCTTCCTCTACATTCAGCAGAAAGCTCTCCGGTTGCAAGCTAGCCTAGCTTAGCACAAATCAATGGAAGCGGATACGTAACTGCGCTAGCCTAGGCGTTGGCCAATAACACCTCTTCTGGAGTTCTAAGCTAGGCTATAGCCACTACACATCTGCTTCCATTAGTTTGTGCTAAGCTAGGCTAGCTTGTAGCCGGATAGCTTTCTACTGAACGTACAGATAGGAAATTGGTATCCATTTGCTTTATAAATACATTTTTTTTTTCTTTTTTCTATTATCTTTTTCCCCCTCCTTTTTCCGATTTTTCTCCCATCCCACTGTTAGTCGTTATGCCAATTCCCAACCCCCTTCCTGGTTGTTGCGCACCCCCCCCTACTGTTGGTCCGGGAGGCCGGAGACTGTCACATGCTTTCCTCCGACACATGTGCAGGCAGCCGGCAGCCAGCCTGGCAGCGCAGATTCTCACTGGGAGAGTGTAACGTGTGGAAGGTCGCACTACCTCTCTCCAGATCCTACCCTTGCTGAGCAGGCGCCCCGACCGAACTGTAGGGGTCGCTGTCCACAACGCCCAGGACCCACCCACGGCTCCCCTCCCCCTAACTCAGCCAAACGAGTTAGTATAGCGATCAGCCCAAGCCAAGGCAATGCTGACTCCGGGAGTCGAGACCGCAGCCTCTTGCATTGGTGACGAGCACAATTATAAATACATTTGACTTCACTCAGTCGGTCATCGTCACCCTTTGCTTCTCCGCAGCAATCTGCCCGTGAACAGCATGATCCGTATCCTGCGGCTCAACGACCCGGACCGCGGCCAGAGAACTCTACCGTTTGGACAGCCGGATGGTGAAGCAGAAGATTAGCTGTTTTTTTTTTTATAACTTTCTTTTTATTGTTTTTCACAATAAGCAAACAATCACAAACAACAACAAGACGTAACAAAAACACAATCCCGGGCTGCATTATTAGTGTCACTTTACAAAAATATACTTTTCACATGCCGAGTTCTCAATTCTCTTACTTTCCCCTATAGGTATGGTGAATATTCTTTACAACTACCGGTATATACATCATCCACTGGTTGTCGTAATTAACATATAAAAGTCCCATTTTTCCCAGTACTTCAAACCGTTCTCTTCCTGTAATCTGAGAATAAAAGTAAGTCTTTCCATTGTGTATATTTCATTTTTCTTTTGTTGGAGGTTCTTGTTGATACCAGAGACGCGTGATCGCTTTCTTACTTGCTGCTAAAAATATTCTTATCAAATATCCGTCTCCTCCTACCAATTCCTCAGGTAAGTTACCCAGGTACAAATAGGAGAAGGTCTCCGGTGTCTTGAAATTCAATATAACCTGCATGGTGGAGTGAAACATCTTGCCAATAACGTTGAATACCTGGACAATTCCCAAAAGATATGAGAGTGGTTTGCCTCCCTCTGGCCGCACTGTCTCCAACATGGTTGCTCTATGCCTACTTGTCGGGATTTGATTTTGGGAGTTATGAAGAATCTAGTCTAAGTTTTTCCAGCAGAATTCTCTCCCATGTTTTTGAATTAGTCGAGCTACATTGAGTTCTGCACATGTTCTCCCCGTTCCTCTTCAGTTATTTCAATGTTTGATTCATTTTCCCAATTTGTCTTAATGTAACTTGTGGAGTCAGTTCTGGCCTGAACAAAGCTATTATATAATTTTGACACAGTTTTACTCATCTGCGTTGGTGGCGAGCGCACCTAGCCGCCCCTCCTCTTTTGTGTTCTGTTCAATTTTGTTTAATAAATTCTGTTTTCAACTCAATCTTATCTTGTTTTCCTTTGATGTGATGCTCTATATGTATAGATCCCATGTCCGATGCTGTGTGTGTGTGTGTGTATATATATACAGTATAATATGTGTGTGTTCACGTCACGTCATATATATAATATATATATATCATCAAAGGAGAAACTTCACTTTGTTCCAGATATATATATATAACTGGAACAATCTAATCCAACTTTATTTATAAAGCATATTAAAAAAAACTATAAGCAGCACTAAAAATAGATAAAGGAACAAGAGTACTAAAAAAGTAAACATGTGGAACAAAGTGAAGTTTCTCCTTTGATGACCTTTACACAGAATGAAGATAACTCCATATAAGAAAAGGACAAATAAAAATGTAAATGGTGCTGAGAATATAGACCAGACAAGAATCTGGACTTTTATCTTTGTATCCAGTGTGTCACCAAAAACAAAAGGTGTTCCTTTGGATGTATTCATGTCTAATTACCCGTACATGTCCTTATCTGTAGACTAGAGGGGTGCAGAAATACACACTATAGGATACGACTCATTTACTGTAGGACTTGGGTAACTGGCCTACTGATGGAAATGAAACGCCTACCTTTGAGAGTTCACTGTAGATGTTTTTTTCTTGATGTGTGGTTTGTAGTAGTTTGTTCTTACTTGGGGGGGGGGGGCGACAGTGGCTCAGGAGGTAGACCGATCGTCTGGTCATCGGAAGGTTGCCGGTTCGATTCCCGCTCCTCCCGGGAAGTGTGTCGAAGTGTCCTTGAGCAAGACCCCCCTAACTGCTCCTGACACCTTGCATGGTTGCCTCTGCCGTGTGTGAGTGAATGTGAGGAACGGAATTTTGTAAAGTGCTTTGGATAAAAGCACTATAAAATGCACCATTTACTGTCCAGCTGAGCAGATGCCTGTTCTCCTCACTGCTGTCCAAGAAGCACACAGCACACCGTGTCAAACAGAGACCACTAGGACCGTGAGACTGTCCCACTATGTCTGTCTTCTGGCCTCAGCTAGAGCCAAACAAAACCAATGAGGTTACAGTATTTATTTTGTTGAGTGGTTTTGATTGATTGATTGAAAACTTTATTAACAGATTGCAGAATGGGTACAATACAGTACAGCTCAATACACACAATTGTTAAGGGGATGCAGACCAGAGAAAGACTTTCGTCTTCTTTACATCAGGGTCCCCCATTTTCAATTCATCAGGACATATATGACATACATGACATACAGATAGTCAGTACTGCTACATCTATACATTTATGACATACCAGATTTGCAAATACAGTACTGTTTGTGATACAGAAGGAGTCAAGAAAAGGGAGTATATACATTTGACGTAGAAACTGTACATTGGAGGAGGTTGGGTGGGGGGGGTTGGGTACATTGGGATATTGACAACCATACTGGGTAATTTACATTGGAGGTGGGGGGGGGGGGGGGGGCACACTGTATAAACAAGTAAAACTGTACATTGAGGGGGGGGGGGGGGAAGACACTGTACAAACAAACAAAATTGTACATTGGACTATTGACAAAACCATACTAGGTAAATGACTGTACATTGGAGGGGGTTGGGTTAGGATATTTACAGGGGCCAGTGTTGAATTGCAGTCTCCCGTAGGTGTCCCTTGAGAGATGTTTTGAAAGTGGGTAGTGATCCACATTCCTTTACAGCTTTGGGTAGGGCGTTCCACATTGATGTGGCATAATTGCGAAACGTGTTTAGTCCCTTATTTGAGCCGAATCTGGGTTTAACATGATTTGTGGAGCTCCCTCTGGTGTTGTGATCGTGGTATTCACTGACCTTTGGGAAGTATTTTGACATGTACATGGGTACCTTGGTCGTGTAGTGTATCTTGTAGACCAGGCCCATTGCAAGTTGCTGTACTCTGTCGTCTACTCTAAGCCATCCTAGGTTGTCAAAGTGGGCAGGGGTGAGGTGGGTTCTAGGAGTAAGGTCAAGCAGTAGTCTGACCAGTTTGTTTTGAGATGTTTGTAATTTTGTTTTTAGCGCCTTTGAGGTGCTTTGGTACCATGAGGTGCAAGCATAGTCGTAGTACCCCTGAATGAGTGCTCCTGCCAGAGTCTTCAGGGTATTCTTGTTTACCAGAGAGGAGATCCGGTACAAGAATCGAGTTCGTTGGTTGACTTTTTTTATTACATTGGATGCCATTTTGTCACAGGAGAGATTAGCCTCTAGGATGGAACCCAGGTAGGTAATTTCATCTTTCCTTGTGACAATATTGTCACCCACTGTAACTGAGAAGCCGTCGGTCTTGCTGAGTTTGTTATTTGAACCGAAGAGAATGGACTCTGTTTTGCCCATGTGTAATGATAGTTTGTTATCAGCGAGCCATATGCAGATTCTGCCTAGTTCCGAGCTGAGGGTTTTTTCAACCTGTAACTTGTTCTTGTCAGAGACCAGCAGGGCTGAGTCGTCCGCAAACAGGAACAAGTTGCAGTCACAAGCTGACGACATGTCATTTGCATAAATTAGGAACAGTAGCGGTCCTAGTATGCTTCCTTGTGGAACACCACAGCTCCACCATCTGTTCCCTCCCCTCAAGGTAGGATTGCATCCAGCTCACTGATAGACTATCAAAACCAATTGCTTTTAGCTTGTCAATCAGAATGGAGTGATTGACCGTGTCAAAGGCCTTTTGTAGGTCCAGCATGACCATGCCGCAGTATTTGCCTGCGTCCACCTCTTGTTTGATGTGGTCATTCAAATAGAGAAGGCATGTGTCAGTGGAGTGGGATGTTCTGAAGCCAGATTGGAATTCGTAGATTAGATTTTTTTCCGCTAGGTACTTTTCGACCTGTTCGTAGACTATTTTTTCCATGACTTTCGAGATGGAGGTGAGAATAGAAACAGGGCGGTAGTTGCCTGGGTCTAATTTGCTGCCCTTTTTGTGCAGAGGGGTCACCCTCGCAATTTTGAAGTCCTTGGGGACGTGTCCCTGTTTTATGGAGAGGTTTATTATGTGTGTGATGATTGGGGTGATGGCGGCTGCTGAGTCTCTGAGGAATTTGGAGGGGATGTTGTCATGGCCAGTGGCCTTGTTAGGTTGGAGGGCGCTCAGTTTATTGAGTACCTCATCTGTTGTTACCATTTCCAGCTTGAAGTCGTCCTTGCGGACCCCTAGGTTTTTGTAGTAAGCTACTATGTGTTCTACCCCATAAAGCCCTGAGTGGGAGGGTAGTTTGTTTACTAGTGTTGTGGCTATGTTTGTGAAGAAAATGTTTAAGTAATTGGCTACATCCAGCTTGTCTGTGATGAGCGTGTTGTCCGTTTTTATGTTTATGTTTGAGAATCTGGTTTTAAGTTTTTTACTGCATCCTAGTTGATTATTGAGTAATTTCCAAAGTTCACGTGGTTTGTTTTTGTTTTCCTCAGTTTTGTCATTGATGAAATTCTTTTTTGCAGTTTTGATCATGGAGTTTACGTCGTTTCTTAGTCTGTTTCTTTCTAGTTTGAGTTCAGTCACGTGGGCTTGGAGTTCACTGCTCGTGCTTTTAGTAAGCTTTGACTGACTTTTACGAAACTCAGAGCATTTTTTGTCTCTGGTTTTCATAGCGGCCAGTATTTCGGAGTGCATCCACGGCTCAGCGCGATTTTTTACCCTGGTGGTTCTTAGGGGGGCCATGTCGTTTAGTATTGTTGAGAATTTGGTTTTGAAACCATGCCATGTTTCTTCAACCAGTGTACCATTGAGTTCATCTGACCAGTCCAGACTCTCCAGTTCAAGGTTGAAGGCCTCGCTAGAGTAGGTTTTTAGGTCTCTAGATGTGACTCTAATGTGGTCCCAACACTACAGTCCGCAACGTGTTGTATACTGTGTGTCCAGTAGATGGCGATGTGGGCTTGGCTTTTATGTCCTGTTTACAAGCAGTGACCGCACTCTCGCCAGTCTGATATCATTTTGAAGCTGTAATCCAGACGACAGATGTGTTTTACAAACGACCGCAAATCTGAAAGAAATCTCCGAGTCCATCATGGGATTGGTCATGCGCATGCGTGCGCAAGCGCAGGAGCGCTCGGCAGTAGAATTCTGCAGGGAGTAGGATTTTGCAGAACACCGGTGACTCCGTGGGAGGCAGATCCCGGAGTAAATTCATTTGACCAATCAGCACATAGCAGGTTGCCTCGAGATAAAGCTGGGAACGAGGTTAACGGTTGCCTAGCAGCGCGAGCGGGAAGTCACGTTAGTAGCGTCAACGACACCTTTATTATTAGCGTGGACATAAACAGACAACAACGTTAGCGTTAGCTATCTAACATATTTAGCCGGGATCTATTGGGAACTCTGCGGTAAGACGATAACTAATATCTAACGTTAGTTGTATGCCCCTCACGCGCTTCGCGCTGTAGTAAACAGTCAGCAGCTTCCGGATGTCCAGGTGTGTAGTCTTCTCAAAACTCCACAACAAGCTAACCGGGTGAGAGGGGGTTTATTCTGAACTACATTTCCCGGCGGTACGTCTCCTCCCTGCGTGATGTTAGAAGCCTCGCGTTAACACGGGACAGAGGGAGGACACTGCAGCAGCTAACCGACGGTTGTCTCGACTGATAACAACAACATGGGTGTCTCCGATCTAACATGTGATGCCGGTGAGTTAGTATTGATCCTTGTTGATCAGTCCTACTGGTGATGTTCTGTTTAACTGATCAGTCCTACTGGTGATGTTCTGTTTAACTGATCAGTCCTACTGGTGATGTTCTGTTTAACTGATCAGTCCTACTGGTGATGTTCTGTTTAACTGATCAGTCCTACTGGTGATGTTCTGTTTAACTGATCAGTCCTACTGCCTGGTGATGTTTAACTGATCAGTCCTACTGGTGATGTTCTTGTTACACCCGCTAAGTTCCTAGCTTTAAGAAAGACACAAGAGTGTAGGTTAATTTAACCATAATATTTATTACATAAAAAGGGGTGGACAAAATTACTATAAGCCCACTTCAACCTCATGCTCGGGAACCCCAATCAGTCTTGACCGGGCAGGGTTTTATTCACAGCAACCTGGTGACACTTCACACAATGAAGGAGGGTAATATCAATTGTCAATAAATGCACTTCATACGATATCAATTGTCAATAAATAGCACTTCATACGATATAGATTGTCAATAAATAGCACTTCACACAATGAAGGAAACTTTATCACACATCAATAAATACCACGTCAAGAACTGTATAAAAAGGGATATCAAACTTCTCACAATGAAGTAAACAGATATCCTACCACTCGGTGATTCAACTTGTGCAAACTGTGCATAACCACGGCATCCATATGATAATGGCACACTAAAGGCGCTCCCATAGTCCAGCAGACTGTACACAGAGCAGACTCCGCGGATGTCCGCACGGACGGACTCTTGAGCTTTGATCTCAGCGGACAGCAGACCCACAGGTGGCCTGTTGCTTAATCACAATCCAACAGTGCAAAAATGCTTCCGCATTCGTCACCGCAGGCCACTACGGTAATGCGCCTTTCATTTTCCTTCGCCCAGTGCCCAGGTGCGTGCACCGGCGGCGGCGTGCTCGCTCAGGTGCGTGCGTGCGCCGGCGTGCTCGCGAGGTGCCCGCGCATGCGCATGAGATCCCGCCTTGATTCGACACGAGCGGAGCTCATTATATGCCAGTAACCGCCCCTTATTCAGTATCCAGAAATAGCTCAATTGGCAAGACTGCATGGCTGTGGATCCTACGGCTCGTTGCTGGCGAGTTCGATTCCCTTCAATTTTTATTTTTATTTTTTTTTAACGTGCATTCGCATTCTTTCGCCGTTTCATTTCGCCGGTTAAGTTTAGGCATTGTTTCGGAGTTGGTTAAGGTTAGGCATTGTTTCGGAGTTGCTTAAGGTTAGAAGGGTTAAGTTTAGGCGCTGTTAAGGAGCTGGTTAAGGTTAGAGTTTGACTTAGAGAATGGCAATATTTTTTAACGTGCATTCATTTCGCCGGTTAAGTTTAGGCATTGTTTCGGAGTTGGTTAAGGTTAGGCATTGTTTCGGAGTTGCTTAAGGTTAGAAGGGTTAAGTTTAGGCGCTGTTAAGGAGCTGGTTAAGGTTAGAGTTTGACTTAGAGAATGGCAATAGACAGCCAGCCGAGGTTTCAAGTGATTCGTTGCAATGTACGCGGAAATGCCATAGCATTGTCTAAGTGGGCCTGAAAAGAAAGGCGCTTTACCGTAGTGGCCTGCGGTGACGAATGCGGAAGCATTTTCGCACTGTTGGATTGTGATTAAGCAACAGGCCCACAGGTGCGACGCTCCTATTTTCTGAGGCGCGGACATCCGCGCCGCTGACTTGGTGTCACACAAAACGCTGCTCGGCGTTTTGGTTGACATCGAACTGCATTTAATGTGACACTGCGCGAGCGATTGGTGGCGCGAGGAGAGAGATGAGCCCGTGAAGCGCGCTCTCTCTCTCTCTCTCTCTCTCTCTCTCTCTCTCTCTCTCTCTCTCTCTCTCTCTGTGCGCATGCGTGTGGATGGCGGAGCGGGTGGTTTGAGTGGGTGCTGCTGAGCGGAACGTGTGAGTCTTTTCTATACTTTTCCTATCTTTGTGTTTGTTTGTCAAAATCGTGAATTAGACTGGGTTTTAATTCGACTGGTTGTGTGTTAATGGTGGGCTAATAGCGTTGTCAGTGTTCGCTTTGGCAGCTGACTGCTGTCGTGGCGGCATGGATTTCGCGAAATTGACTAGGAAACATGGGTTTAAGGTCGCGCCGTCTTTTCCGTGTTCAGTGGAAGACTGTAGTCTAGCGGTAGCGGGGAAAGTGGGAGCTGCGGCCGTTAAGTCAGCGGCCCGTATGAATGGGGGGATTATAATATTTCTAGATGATTTGACTAAGGTTAATCAACTGGTAACGGACGGTTTAGTCATACATGGTACTTTTGTATCTGTGTTGCCGCTCACAACTCCGGCAAAAAAGGTGTCATTGGCAAACGTTCCTCCGTTGGTGAGCGATGATCTGATATTGAGGGAACTCGCAAGGTTTGGAAAAGTGGTGGCCCCGTTGAAAAAAATGTCTTCAGGTTTCAGAGCACCGGAACTGAAGCATGTGGTTTCTCACCGGAGGCAGACGTTCATTGTAATGAACAGACGTGATGATGAGTTAGATCTTAATTTTAAAGTAGTAATAGACGGGTTTGAGTACATTATCTTTGCGACAACACAAAACATGCGCTGTTTTGGGTGTGGAAAAGAGGGGCATCAGAGACAAGCGTGCTCTGGGGAGGGGCCGAGCAGGGGGGGAAATGATGGGGAAAGTGCGAGGCCGAAAGGAGGGACAGCTTGGGGTGGGAATCGAGGGGGGGAGGGGGCAGGGGATGAGGGGTGGTGGGGAGGTTTCTGAGAAGGTTTTGGTACCAGATGGAGGTGATAAGGGAATGGAGGGGGTGGTTTCGGCGGGGATTGTAACACGGGGAAAGACTGGTGGAGATGGTACGGTGGGGGGGGGGGGGGGGGGGTGGTAGTAGTAGGAGCTTGTGTAAACCAAGATGTGTTGGATAGCCAGGTGAGGGGTGGAATTGTTGACGTTAGTGGGACAGATGGACCGGTTGAAGAACAGAGGCCAGATGCTGGGGATAAAAATGAGGGGGGGGGGGGGGGGTCATGGAAGGAGGGATTGCAGAGGTGGCAAGGGGACCTGTTGTAATATATGGGGCAAGTGGTCCTGTTGATGTACTGCGGAAAGTTGCTGGGGATGGAAATGAGGGGGGGGGGGGGTCGTGGCAGGAAGGATTGCGGAGGTGGAGGGTGGTTCTGTTGAGACGCAAGGGACAGGAAAAGGGGATGAAGATGAGGGGGGGGGGTGGTGGCAGGGAGTTTTTCGGATGAGGGGAGTGTGCCTGGGGGGGCTGTAGCTATTGAGGGAGCAGGGTCAGAGGACTCAGTTGTGGGGGTCAGGGTGGAGGGAGTGGAGGATATTGATATGGAAGAAGGGGACGGGGGGTAGAGGTGTTTAGGCAGAAGAGAAAGGGTGGAGTAATTGGGTTGTCAAGATCACAAGCTAAGAAGCCAGGTGTGTCGGACGAAATCGGCAGCACACAGAGTACACAAGGGATATATTTTGATGACAGTGAGGAATATGGGAGCGATGATTCTTCAGAGGGTGCTGCCTATTCTTTGGGTGCGATGAAACTGTTTTTACAGGTGACAAAGAACAGGAAGGGAGTGGAGGTGGACATTTTTTTTTCAGATATGGATTTGTTTGTTTTGAATGCAAAGAAACATATGAGGTTTAAAGGAGAAGGTCGTTTTGTTGACACAGATTTATACAGGTTGAGGAAGGTTGTGCAAAAAGTACTGAAGGGCCCCGGTATGGTGGGGGACGGAGTGGAATCAGTGTAGTGTTTTTTTTTGTGTGTTTGTTTGGTTTTCTTGTTTCACTTTTTGTTTTCTTCCATATGAGAGTTTTTGTATTGACGGGACTGGTGTGTTGTCACTTAGGACTGGACGTTTCATGGTGTCCTGATGCTGAGGCCTGGAGGCTGAGACTTTGGTTGATCATCTCATGTACTCGTATGCATTTGTGGTACTGTGTGAAAACTGGGAGTATGGTGGATTCAGAGACAGGAGCGGAGCGTATCGTTTTCATGCCCAATGGGACGGCCACGTCAGACTCCTTCGGCAAGCCTTTCTTCAGAGTTGTCATGGGGGATGTTGTCTCTGCCGTCCTTTTATGTTACCGGCACCGTTACCTTGTTCAGGGGTTGGAAGGTATGACTGTGGGGCTCGACACGTTCTACGGCGGTATAGACATTTTACTGGCTCAGTCTCGGAGGGTGATGGAAAAGCGGACTTTGCTGGCTTTTTTCTACCTTATGGTTGGAATGGGCTTCATCAGGGTTGTGAGCTCGCGACTCGGACTGCTCGGTGGGAAGTCACTGGGGGCTGCCAGTCTCCGCACGGGGGTGTGGGAGGTGAGGTTGGAGCGGCTTCTGGACCGGGAAGGAAAAGGCGGCCTCGGACGGGGAGGCGAGGGTTACAAACTGTCTACTGAGGATGTCGGTCCAGAGTGCATCTCGGTCCCCCTGCTCTGGTTTCGGCCCCTGACATCATCATGGCCATATGATATACGACGGGTGGACGGTAGGAGCTTACGTGATAAGGATGAAGGAGGAGGGTCGGCTGTCGAAGCGGCCCGTTTTATCCACGAGATGGGTGTTGACTGGAGTCTGTCAGACACGCACAAAGGCCTGTTGTGTTGTACCAAAAGGGGAAAGGTGAAGACGGAGACGCTCTTCTCAGGACTAATGTTTCTGCAGTGCCTCTCCGGTGTGTCTCTCGTTGATACACCCAGACTTTTGGATCGTTTAGAGTTTTTTCCCCCCCCTCCATATGGGGGAAAAGTTCTAAGTGACAATTTGGTTCAGTTTAAGCAGTGTTGTCCCTAATTGATTTGTTTGTTGTGATTTTTCTTTTTTTTTTGTGTTGTTTGTTTGTTTTGTTTGTTTGTTTTGTTTTTTGTTGTTTGAGTTGTCGAGTATTTTAATGTTGAAAGTTTATGTTGCATCTTGAGTGTTTTTAGTAAAGAATAACGTTTTTTTATAAAATCAAAAAAATCTCTCTCTCTCTCTCTCTCTCTCTCTCTTTCTCTCTCTCTCTCTCTCTCTCTCTCTCTCTCTCTCTGATAATGTTCCCTCTGATCTGCCAGTACAGTAGAACAGACAGAATTGTGGGAAATGTAGTAAAACTGGTGCGAGAAATGTAGGAAATAGACCGCGGACGTCCGCTGAGATCTGCTCGACTATGAAAGCTCAAAGAGCCGCGCGGACCTCCGCGGAGTCTGCTCTGTGTACAGTCTGCTCGACTATGGGAACACCTTAAGCCTGCCCGTGTTCACGTCTGAGAGAGGTACCTTGTACATGGGTTGGTGTTATGGTGGGGGGGAAACGGACACACAAATAAACAGACAAACATACATGTAAAGAAAACTAATCCGGCCCAAGGGCAAGACCCAATTCTTTTTGCCCGTCTACCGGCCCATTGGCCCGGGCGGATTAGACATTATATTATAACTACCAAACAATAACTAAAAGTGTTTTACGACAAGAGCAGCTGGACCACTGGTGCTCTGCCGGGAAACAAACACAACAGTATTAAAACACCTTATTATTAAAACAATAACACACATAATTATTAGACAACATTACATGCTAAAACAAAGTTCTACATTTAAAATACCTGTTCCCGTCGATGGTCCTATTATCCTACCGACTACTTTCAATCCCGCTGGGAACCAGGCAAGTGATCTGGAACAAACACTCCATGTCACACATATTGCCGAGCACATTAAAACCCGCTATTCCTATACCATAATACTACCACTGCCTACCTTAGCGTATAATGCTTGTTCCTGCATTCCGGAGTGAGGTGTGCACCTACCTCACTGCACCGGCCGCAACAAACAATTCCAACTAACGTTCCTTCTTCTTCTTCTTCTTCTTCTTCTTCTTCTTCTTCTTCTTCTTCTTCTTCTTCTTCTTCTTCTTCTTCTTCTTCTTCTTCTTCTTCTTCTTCTTCTTCTTCTTTTCTATTTTTTGGCGGTTGGCAAACACTTTCGACGAGCATTACCGCCATCTACTGAAAAGGAGTGTGGATCTGGATGTCCTAAATCCTATAAAATAAACCTGTCGTTCTCAAAAAATAAAACAAACTCTCCATACACACTTCCCCTGAATTCCTTTGCAAAATATCAACTATTTTAAGTGCTATCTTTTCCCTCTTCAAATCCCTAATAAGACCATTCCTTTGCCTTTGATACAATGTACACTGTTCTACCACATGTTCTACCGTTTCTAGACTAACACTACACTCACATTGTCCATTAATATGCTTTTTTAACATAACTAATTTACTATTCAACCCTGTATGCCCCAACCTCATCCTTGTAAACACGTCCTCTTCTTGCTTGCTCCTACTAGTATCCCTACTCCAACCCACCCTCTTTTGCACCCCATAAAACCATCTCCCTAACCTCTCATTATCCCACATGCCTTTCCATTTTTCCCTAACCTTCATTTTGACTATACTCTGGATTTCAGCCTTACTAATCTGTACATTCATCGTAACTCCATTAAGTCCACAAGCTCCTTTGGCCAACTTGTCCGCAAACTCATTCCCTCGAACTCCTATATGGGCCGTCACCCACAAAAAGACAACCATACTACCTGAACGCCTAAGTCTGTCTACCATCTGCACCATTTCCAGCACAATATCCATCCTTGACTGGGACACTACATTTTGAATACTTATCAACGACGACAATGAGTCTGACGCAATTAAAATTTCACCCTTAGGCCTATTCTCCTCTATCCACGATAACCCTATCATTATAGCTACTAATTCTGCCGTATACACTGCTAGACTGTCACTCAATCTCTCTTTTTTTGAAATGCCAAGACTTGGGATTGTAAATGCCGCCCCCACTCTGCCTGACTCCATTTTAGATGCATCTGTATAAACCACCAGTCTTTCACCATACTTTAACCTAATATAACTCTCCACCATATGGCTACTAATCTCCTCTCTCTCCTTCAACTCCACCAATCCTATATCAACAACAGGGGTATCCATCAACCAAAGAGGAACTACTGGGAAACAGACTGTTGGACACACACTCATTTCCAGAACGCCCATCTCCCTAGCTTTTGCCTCTATAATCCACCCAAAACTTTCTATCTGCACCTTCTCTTTTTCCTGACACTGCACTAATACACTTTTGCTAATATGATCCTCCTTATGACCCCTAAGATTGGCCCAATACACTAACCCCAACTGATCTCTTTTAATACTCAAGGGCATTTCTCCCATCTCCACTTGGAGTGCTGCAATAGGTGTAGTTTTCATAGCCCCACAACACAATCTCAACGCCTTACTCTGAATTACATCCAATTTACGTAAATGAGTTTTTGCTGCCGACCTATAAATAATACACCCATAATCAAATAACGATCTGATGAGACAAATATAGACTGTTCTCATAGCATCCCTACTGGCTCCCCAATCCAGCCCTCTCAAACATCTCATCACATTCAGTACTTTCTTGCATTTATCCACCATCTTACATATATGTAAAGACCACGTTAACCTCTTATCAAACCACACACCAAGATATTTAAACTGCTCTACCCTTTCCAACATTTTATCACCTATCGATATACTCAACTCTCGGGGAATACTCCTCCTTGAGAAAAATATTGTTTTTGTTTTGTCAATTGACAATCTAAAACCCCACTCTAGCGACCACCTTTTTACCTCATTTACTGCTTCTTGCATTTTACATACTATATAATTGAGATTCCTCCCCCTTTTCCATATAGCCCCATCATCTGCAAACAGTGCTACCTTAATGGACCCTTCCAAATTCTTAAAAACATCATTAATCATTATCGCAAATATCACTGGACTAATAATACTTCCTTGTGGAGTCCCATCCTCTACTATATATTCCTTACTAAACACACCATTAATTCTTACCACTATATTCCTATCAGACAAAAAATTATTTATCCACTTAAGCATCCTACCTCTAATTCCCATTTGATGAAGCTTAATAATAAGACCCTGTCTCCAAACCATATCATAGGCCTTTTCAATATCAAAAAACACCGCAATAACTGACTCCTTATTTACCTGTGCTTTCCTAATGTTGTCTTCAAGCGCAACAGCAGGGTCCATCGTCCCTCTCCCTTTCCTAAATCCACTTTGGTAGCTATACAATAATCCTCTCGTTTCCAGCCAATATACCAGTCTATCATTAATCATTCTTTCCATCAACTTCCCCATTTGAGACGTTAATGCTATGGGCCTATAATTACTTGGGTCTTTTGCGTCCTTACCAGGCTTTCTAATTGGAATGATAACTGATTGCTTCCACCCTTCAGGAATCTCCCCTTCAGACCATACTCTGTTAAACAACCTCAGTACCACTTCTTTTGACATAACACTCAACTTCTCCAACATAGAGTAACAAATATTGTCTCTACCTGGCGTTGTTTTCCCCACTTTCCTTAATGCTCTATCCATTTCATGCACTGTAAATGCTGTATTTAATACCCTATCCTCCCCATCTTCACCAAATTCTACATTTCCTCCAAACTTATCCACTGTTAACTCTCTCCCTTCCCTTTCTTCTTGCGTCAAATTATCAGAACTATACACTTTAACTAACGCCTTTGCTATTGCTTCTGCCTTTTCCACACTATTAGTAATAACTCTCTGTTCTACTACCAGAGCAGGATATTCAAGCTCCCTCCCAACCCCTCTCATCTTTTTAATCATACCCCACACCCTCTGGATTGGCGTAGCCCTTCCTTTTTTTTTTTTTTTTTTGGTCTTTTTCCCCCTCCATTTTCCTCCGATTTTCTCCCATCCCAATGTTAGTCGTATGCCAATTCCCAGTCCCTTCCTGGTCGCTGCGCACTTACCCCCCACAGTCAGATCATCTGGGAGAGTGGAGGCTACCACGTGCTTCCTCCGACACACGTCCAGCCAATCACTGCTTCTTTTCACCTGGCAGCGCGGATTCTCATTGAGAGGGCGTAGCGTGTGGGAGGACCACACTATCCCCCTCACGTCCAATCCGCGCTTAGCAGGCGCCCCGACCGAACTGTAGGAGTCGCTGTTTACAACGACCCGGACCCACCCCGCCAGCTTCTCCCACCCTCTGATACAGCCAATTGTATCAGTGCAGACGGCCAGCCAAGCTGGTGACAACCCCGGAGCTGTGAGCTGGATTCGAACAGGCAAATCCAGCTCAGCTCCGGGGCTGGTGACGAACGCAATCTCCGCTCGGCCACCTAACCGCCACTGGCGTAGCCCTTCCTAAAGTATCACAAAACTTCTTCCAGTACTCCTTCTTCACTTTCTTAATTACTTTCCTCACTATTGCCATTGCTCTCTTATATTCTATTACTTTTTCAAAGTTATGAGTCCTCTTTAGCTCTCTAAATGCCCTATTCCTTACTTTAATTGCTTCATAACATTCCTTAGACCACCAAGGAACTATCCTATTCACCCTCTTCTGCCCAGTCTTAGGAATTGTTACTTCTGCAGCTACAATAATATTATTAGTCACCTCACTGCACATGTACTCACTATCTAGACCCTCATTATCCATACCCATAAGCCCACGCTCACTCAATACGGCATAAGACTCCCAATCAGCCACACCCAATTTCCACCTCCCTCCCCCCAAAACTAACGTTCCTCCCGCAGGTATCCCCCTATAACGGAACCTGGCTCATTGAGGCCCCTCCTCCTTTCTCATTAATGCCACCCGTCACATTCTGTTTAACTGATCAGTCCTACTGGTGATGTTCTGTTTAACTGATCAGTCCTACTGGTGATGTTCTGTTTAACTGATCAGTCCTACTGGTGATGTTCTGTTCAACTGATCAGTCCTACTGGTGATGTTCTGTTTAACTGATCAGTCCTACTGCCTGGTGATGTTTAACTGATCAGTCCTACTGGTGCTGTTCTGTTTAACTGATCAGTCCTACTGCCTGGTGATGTTTAACTGATCAGTCCTACTGCCTACAGTGCCTGGTGATGTTTAACTGATCAGTCCTACTGCCTGGTGATGTTTAACTGATCAGTCCTACTGGTGCTGTTCTGTTTAACTGATCAGTCCTACTGCCTGGTGATGTTTAACTGATCAGTCCTACTGGTGATGTTCTGTTTAACTGCTTTGATGACGTTCACAGGGTTTCATCATTAGCTAGTAGCGTTAACGGTTAGCTGTTATGAATTGAGTTGTCACGATGAATTGAAAATGGGGGACCCTGATGTAAACAAGGTGAAAGTCTTTCTCTGGTCTGCATCCCCTTAACAATTGTGTGTATTGAGTCGTACTGTATTGTACCCATTCTGCAATCTGTTAATAAAGTTTTCATTCATTCTGTTAGTATGTTAATATCGGCACCACTCAGTGAGGATGCAGGTGATGAATGAATGAATGAATGAATGAATGAATGAATGAATGAAAACTTTATTAACAGATTGCAGAATGGGTACAATACAGTACGGCTCAATACACACAATTGTTAAGGGGATGCAGACCAGAGAAAGACTTTCGTCTTGTTTACATCAGGGTCCCCCATTTTCAATTCATAGTGACATTTATGACATACACAACATATATGACATTTATGGCATAGGATAGGGACATACATGACATACAGGTATTTAGTACTGTTACATTTGTGACATATATGATATGCAAATATACAGTACTGTTACCCATAGATCCTGACATAGAGTATATGATGGGGAGGAGACTGTACATTAGGAGGGGGTGGGTGGGTGGGAGAGAAATATACATACGGTGGGGAGATAATATACATACGGTGGGGAGTGGACTGTACATTAGGAGGGGGTGGGTGGGTGGGGGGGTTTGGCCATTTACGGTGGCCAGTTTCGAATTGCAGCCTCCCGTAGGTGCTCTTTTAGAGCGGTTTTGAATGTGGGTAGGGATTCATTCACATTCCTTTACAGCTTTGGGTAGGGAGTTCCACATTGATGTGGCATAATTGCGAAACGTGTTTTGTCCCTTTACACACATTATTAAACTGTACGACATGATGACAATCACCTGTTTAATTTCCTCAGTGTATAGTTATTGGTGTTGTTGTGGGCAGAGAGCTAAGTAGTTTAGATAGATTGAGCCTATATACACTGCAACGTTATCGTGCTGTTACAATACTAACACACATAGCTATCAAAACTCCACCTTCCCACAACAAATGGCACAACTTTGTTAACTTGCATCATAGCATGCAATGAGGACTAATGTTGCCCAGATGTGCGTGAAGTACACTACAGACCAGTCATAATTGGGTTCGTAAATCTAACAGTAATAAGTACTTTTCACTGTCCGTTAGAAGGTGTGGTATGTCTGTAACGATTCTTAGCTATATTACGAGCTCTCCTGGAGCTGATGGTTACTATGCAACGGTTGTATAATCGTGGTGATGTATAATAACAGGACAGTGACGGTTGTATCCCTTCATTTCCCCTCCTGTGTGTGTGTGTGTGTGTGTGTGTACATTTTAAGGCCATGTGGTGGACCTTTCAGCCAAGGGCATGCAGAAGCTGGAATCCAGTTTCACCTGTTCTGAGGACACACACACGCTCACCCTGGACCGGAACAACCTCATGAAGCTGGACTACTTGGAGAGGAGCCCGCGCCTCCAGCAGGTTTGATTGATTGATTGAAAATTGTATTAACAGATTGCAGAATGGGTACAATACAGTACGGCTCAATACACACAATTGTTAAGGGGATGCAGACCAGAGAAAGACTTTCGTCTTGTTTACATCAGGGTCCCCCATTTTCAATTCATCATGACATATATGACACACACGACATACAGATAGACAGTACTGCTACATCTATACATTTATGACATACCAGATTTACGAATACAGTACTGTTAGTGATACAAAAAGAGTGCAGAAAAGAGAGTATATATTTGACGAAGAAACTGTACATTGGAGGAGGTTGGGTAGGTGGGGTGGGGGGGGACTCAGAGCCTGCAGCTAGTAGGGTGGGAATCAGAGTTACCAGCTGTTGCACCCTGAGCCTGCAGCTAGTAGGGTGGGACTCAGAGTTACCAGCTGTTGCACCCTGAGCCTGCAGCTAGTAGGGTGGGAATCACCAGAGGCCTCACGATACCATATTATCACCATACTTAAGTCACGATACGATAGTATTGCGATTCAAAATATATTGCGATATGCTGAGTATTGCGATATTAATATTGCGATATATTACCTTTTTTCAACTGCAAAGTAAAACTTTGTCAACATGTTTTATCTAATAAAATAAAGTTTTCAGTGTTCATCTCACTTCAATAATTTTTATTCCAGCAAATGGGATTTTCTCAAGCAGACAGATGTAAACACTGTAATCTGTGTTGCATGTACCTGACAAACTGAACGGTTTGCATTACAGTCATATTCCAACTTAAAGGAAAACTCCAACATTTTGGGAAATTAGCTTATTTGACATCTTCCCTGGAGTTAGACAAGAAGATACATAAATGTTTTGTCTCTGTGCATGCATTTGGCTTAGGGAACAGTCGCTCCGTTAGCGTAGCTTAGCTTCATCACTGGAAGTGGGCCAGAGTTAGAGCCTGACGTTCCCTACAGTGCCCTACAGTCACGAAATACACTCCAAATACAACTCCAAAACGTTCCTGTAAACATGTTGTGACCTGTGTATTTACCACATGGAGAAATAAAAAATAATTGAATTCGACAATTACGTTTTCTAAGCAAATATACTCAGAACTATTTTTTGCCTAAGCACTCCTCTCTGAGCGCAGTCAGTGATTTCTACGTGAAGCAGTGTTTGTTTACATTCTCATTCATTCAAAGGATCCGAACAGATTGAAGTTTATGGATACCATGACTTAAAATCCTCTTACCTTGACGATTAAAAGCCTCCCCAATTTAGAAAACAGTAATCCAATTGCTGGTATTGATATACTACTAACTACTGCACGCTAACGGTAACGGAGCTAACCGGAGCTAACACTAAAGCTAATATAATGACTTCCTTTCTGGGGGGTTTCAAAATAAAAGAGCGACGTCTATAGCAGCGGAATATGTTTATTTTGTACATTATCTAACGTTAACACGAACCTAAACTAACGTTACAACTCACCTAAAGTTAGTTTAGGTTTGTGTTAATGTTAGATAATGTACAAAATAAATGTATTCCGCTGCTATAGATGTCGCTCTTTTATTTTGAAACCCCCCAGAAAGGAAGTCATTGCTCTCGTTATCTACTTGAGTGTCCAGTTAGCTCCGTTAGCGTGCAGTAGTTAGTAGTATATCAATACCAGCCATTGGATTACTGTTTTCTAAATTGGGGAGGCTTTTAATTGTCAAGGTAAGAGGATTTTAAGTCATGGTATCCATAAACTTCAATCTGTTCGGATCCTTTGAATGAATGAGAATGTAAACAAACATGGGCGGCTATGTGGCGTAGTGGGCAATGCGCTCGCCACGAATGCGGAGACGCTGGGCTTGCCTGTTCGAGCCGAGCGCTCCACATTGCTTTCAGTTTAGCTGGTCGTTCATACTAATACACATTGGCCGTATTAGGGGGTGGGAAACTGATGGGTGGGGATCGGGCGCTGTGGACAGCGACTCCTACAGGTCGGTTGGTGCGCCTGCGCAGTAGAATCAGGAAGTGTCGGAGGCAGCGTGAGCCTCCCATGCGTTACTCCTCGCCACTGAGAGATTGAGCTGCGCAGGTGAAAAGATGCGACTGCTGTTACCTCAAGTACCGGAGGGGACTTGTGCTATGTATGACTTAGTCCACATTGCAGCCGGCTTGTGGGAGGCAAGAAACAGCGTTCGTGACAGGGGAGGGTTGAATTGGATGATACGAAATTGGGATGGGAGAAAATATAGAAAAATGGGAGAAAAAGTGAATAAAAAAAAAAGAGAATGTAAACAAACACAGCTTCACGTAGAAATCACTGACTGCGCTCAGAGAGGAGTGCTTAGGCAAAAAATAGTTTGGAGTATATTTGCTTAGAAAACGTAATTGTCGAATTCAATTTTTTTTTCTCCACGTGGTAAATACACAGGTCACAACATGTTTACAGAAACGTTTTGGAGTGTATTTCGTGACTGTAGGGCACTGTAGGGAACGTCAGGCTCTAACTCTGGCCCACTTCCAGTGATGAAGCTAAGCTACGCTAACGGAGCGACTGTTCCCTAAGCCAAATGCATGCACAGAGACAAAAAAGGTATGCATCTTCTTGTCTAACTCCAGGGAAGATGTCAAATAAGCAAATTTCCCAAAATGTTGGAGTTTCCTTTAACTGAATGCACATGTGTGTGTGTGTGGACTACTGTACTATTACAGGTATTGAAATGAACAATGCAACTTCCTTATACAAAATAATAATAATAATAATAATAAAATATCGATACTTGGTGTCCTTGTATCGATACAGTATCGCCACGCAAAGTATCGCGATACTATATTTTATGGATATTTTCCCCCACCACTACCTGCTAGTACTGGGTAGAGCCTGTTGTACCCTGAGCCTGCTACTAATGTCCCCATGGGCGGGACACGTCTTCTGTAAACAAGTCAAGAAGAAACATCACAATAAATCAAGAACAAAACAAAAAACACCATGAAATCCAAAATAAATGTAAAATAAATAAATGCAACACTCCCAGACATACCCCACACGAAGGTAAGGAAAAACTCTAAAAACCTAGCAATAGGAAAAAAAACACCACAGGCAATGTGGAGGAGAGAAACCTTAGAAGGGCCGTTCAAGGGGGGATCTCCCTTCTTAGATGTCGATGATAGTAGTGTTGCGTTGCTATAAAACAGGCAAAATAGTTGGTAAGTATGTACATATATGTGTAATAAAACACATATGTACATGCAATAGCAACTGGGGTACTGATAAATGCTACAGGTAGTCTCTATATATCTCAATCACCTACTCGAGATATAAACCTGTGGCCGCTCGATATCCCCCGGCGAGGTGCTAAACTCGCCAAGTTCTCGAGTCAATTACTATTTCTGTCAAGATTACTTCAAGTCACTGGTCTAGTTATCTCCAGTTGATATGAAATGTAAGTATGAAGAGTTGTTAATCTCTTCTTGTTTGTAATAAACCGAATGTATGTCTAGGAGAACTCTTATATGCCTATAATAAAAATAATATTATTATTATCATCATGCTGGAGAAGGTAGTTGCGAAGCAGCTCCTAGCACACCTCGGAGACAACAACATCTTCGAGAAGTTCCAGTCTGGTTTCCGCTCCGCGCACAGTACAGAGACAGCCCTGGTCAGGGTAACCAACGATCTACTGATGGCGGCGGATGCGGGAACCCCATCCATTCTGGTCCTTCTCGACCTATCGGCAGCCTTCGACACGGTGGATCATCCCATTCTACTGGACTGTCTCCACTCCAATGTCGGACTCCGCGACCTAGCCCTTGGCTTATTCCAGTCCCTCTTGGCTGGTCGGACTGAGTGTGTCTCCCTCGGGGGCGCAACATCCTCCAACCACCCTGTCACCTGCGGTGTCCCTCAGGGATCCGTCCTCGGCCCCCTGCTGTTCACCCTGTACATGCTCCCCCTCGGCCGCATCATCGGCCGGCACGGTGTGTCTTTCCACTGCTACGCTGACGACACCCAGTTATATATCCGGATCACACCATCATCACCTTCATCACCCCCCACACTGACCACTTGCCTGGAGGAGACTAAGGCGTGGATGAACCACAGGTTTCTCCAGGTCAACAGCTCCAAAACACAAGCCATGCTGATCGGTACCCCACACCAGGTCCGGTCAACCACCATCACCACCATCTCCTTCTCCGGTCAGGACATTCCCCATTCCACCCTTGTCACCAACTTGGGCGTGAAAATGGACCCCCACCTCACATATGATACACACATCAAACACCTCTGCAAGACCTCTTTCTTTCACCTCCGTAACATCACCAAACTCCGCCCCTCACTCACCCTGGCAGACTCGGAGAAACTCGTCCACGCTTTTGTTTCCTCCAGGCTGGACTATTGCAATGCACTCCTCATCGGGATTCCTAGCAAAAGCATTAAAAAACTGCAAACCATTCAGAATGTCGCTGCTAGGATCCTGATGAGTGTGCGCAAATATGATCACATCACCCCCACCCTCAGATCCCTTCACTGGCTCCCCGTGGAACACAGAATTGAGTTCAAGGTGTCCCTCCTTACTCACCAGTGCGTACACGGTGGTGCCCCTGCCTATCTCAAGGAACTCCTCACCCCCCAGTCCTCCTCACGTTCCCTCCGCTCCGGCACAGCCTACCTCCTCAAAGCCCCCAGGACTAAGCTGCACTCCATGGGTGATCGCGCCTTCTGCTCCGCCGCACCCAGACTGTGGAATGCTCTCCCCATCCACCTGAGAGCACCACAATCCGTTGAGGTTTTTAAAAGGGGCCTAAAAACATTTCTTTTTAACAAGGCTTTTGCCTGAATTTTCTTTTACTTTTATTTTTTTTACTTCTATTCATTTTACTATTATTTTTTTTTTATTTTACTCTTAGGTTCTTCCAATTTACTGGTTGTTAGTCTTTTTAATTGTTTTATTAATTTTAAATTGTTTTATTCATTTAACTTTTGTATTTGTCTCCTGTAAGCGCTCTGAGATTCTCGCGAATGTGGAGCGCGGTACAAATCGAATCCATTATTATTATTATTATCATTATTATCATCATTTTACGAAAGGGCTTGTAATACTGCTCATTTGAAAGCTTGGTTTTATTACTACTTTGTTAATAAATATTACCACTGTTAATAATGTAACATTAGCGTACTAACATGTAATCATCGTTTGCACACCCCAGTACCTCCTGTCAATCCGTCAGATCCGTCGATCCATGGTATCGGTCCTCAAGTCCTGCAGTGACTCGAACACCGACTTCCCACATAACTCGACAGAGTCCGTCGGACACAGATACTGGAACCCGCAAACAACAAACATTGCCATGTATATTATTTATACAGTACATAGCATATATATAGTTGGTGTTGAGCTTATAGGACTAGATAAGCTCAACACCAACTATAATATATATATTTTAGCTGAAAAGCATTAACCAGTCAATTGATTCAATCTGTATTAATTAGGTTACAGTACATTTATAGTCACCCTCAATAGGAACTCAGGGCGTCGGCTGGCATCGTGGCACATTGCTGGCAGAAATCAGTCCAAGGATTCAAAAGATATTATAAAAAGCTGTTTTTATTTAGAAAGGTACAAAAAAGGACTGTATTGGAAATATCCATTACAGTTTAAAAGATGATATAAAACAAAACATCCTATCTCTAAGATCGCAACAGCCTGACACGGCTTGTGCCTGCCATGGAAAAATATGAAATTCTGCCTCTCGAATGGCGAGCAGTCATTTTTATATCGATCCGGCATCATATTTCTATTGGTCTAAAAACATTGATGTCACAGTGATGTTATTTCACTAGCCAACCAACATACAGATGAATTCTCCTCCCCCTGTATTCGTCACAGTAACTTGAGCAACCGACTACCTTGTGCTGGAAAATCCCTATTCGTTACTAGCAGAGGCCCAAGGTCGTCTTCACATTCCTTAGTGGCTAAACAGTATTGACATGGAAGCAATTCACACTTCTTGCATGAGTATATAGTACATACATATACAGATATATACAGATACACATACATGTATAATACAGTACATATATATAGTACATATAGTATATACATATATATACACATACCTGTACCAATCATTGGTTATATGTCTACTCTATGCAGGACAGGCAAGGTTTACATGTGCCAACCTGCTGTTTTTCATTGTGCAGAGCAGCCGGCAGGCCACATTCCTAAGGGTAACTCCTTACTGCATGAATAGAAATGGACAGAGAAATGGACTCTGTGCAGCCCCATGCATGATCAAAAGGTTTCTGTCTGCCGTCTGACTGCATATTCCATTAACTGTAGTGTAGTTTTATAAGTGTATAAAGAATATACAGGTCATATACATAGCTCCAATCATATATCATAAACATAAGAACATTATACAAAGTGTCACTCGTTGACTTGTGGCACTTAACATGTGTTTACACATAACGTGTTTCTTCTCAATTCCTTTCTGACTGGGCATTACCAGCCAGAATACATATCACATCTAGACACCTATAGTAACATATGCCTAGATTTAAAACAAATATATACAATAAACCTATTGTATTGATTCCATTGATTCCATTGATTCCATTCTCCAGGATCACGCAAGATATTGTAGTGTACACAAGTTACTGTTCCAGAGTCCACAGTCCATAGTTCTCACAGTTTTACACAAGTGGGAGGAAGAATCTACAGACATTCCTCATAATCATATATAAGAACAGGATGTCATAATAACCAGTGTCACTAGTTGGCTGTGACACTTTACACCCCCTCTGTCATCCTGGTCGGTCATTTTCCATTGTCTTAATAGCGTCTGTACTGGGGGACGAGATGGCGATTGCGGGGTCACGTGGCTGTGACTCTCCACACCCCCTCTGTCATCTTGGTTCCCTGTTACCCTGGTAGCCGGCGGGAAGACTTGCATCTGTTGTTCCCTGGCTGGACGGCCCGACAGGATAGGGGTCACGTTGTTGCTTGGTATCCGGCGGGAAGACTTGCATCTGTTGTTCCCGGCCAACGCACCCAGGTGTTGTCGTCTGAATACAACACCTGGTGGTCATCTTGTGGTCACCCCCTCTGACCTCTTGGATCTCTCCCATAGTTTGAGGTAGGTTGAATTGTCACTTCTCGGGCGACCCCACGGGTCCCCGAGAATTGTAGCAGCAGTCCTCTATTGAAGTGTGGTTGGCCTGGTCGTGTGACCCTGTCCGTAGGCCTCGCAGGACATCACAGATACAGTCCACAGAGGACTCATTTCTTTTCTCTCTTTCAGGTCCATTCAGGGCTCTCGTCGCCCTGTAACCTGGGTCCAGGCCGATGTCTCTCTGTCTCCATGTCACAGGATATGCGGGCCTCCGGTCTAGGAGGTCTAGGAGGTCTAGGAGGTCTAGGTGAGGACCTTGAGGATGCTCTGGAGCTTGACCTATCCCGGTCTTCCTCCATTTCTGAGTTCTGATCTGGGTCAGTATATTCCTTTTTGCCATTCGCTGCGTCGTCCACTGACTCCGGGGGACCCCCCCCGTCTAAGAATCCTCCTGGCCCGTAATAGGGCAGGTTCTGATCCTTCCGGTCCGAACTGTACTGTCGGTCTCCTTGGTGTATCCTAAGGAGGGAGGTCGGTTCATTCCAGGATCGCAACATATTCACTTTGATCATCTGATCCTTCATAGAGCGTACAGCTCTCTCTGCCACCCCGTTCGTATTGGGCTGGTAGGGTACAGAGTATTGGGCCATTACACCCGCTTCCTCCAGTAGTTTCATTCCTGCTTTCAGATACTGCTATTCGTCCCGATGGCACTGGTTCAGGTTTTGTCCCCCTTACCATCGCACATTGTTCACAGGCCTTTCGGACTGTTGTTTCCGTCCACTTCCTTCTTGCACAGGGGGTCAACCCTGTGTTGTGCTTGTCTCGGTCCAGACTGGGTAGTTAGTGACTGTTATGTCTGGTGTTAGCTCTGGCTAGTTAGCCTGCTTGTAGATTCAGGCTTATGTAGCCTCTTGTAGACTCAGCTCCAAATATATACAATAAACCTATTGTATTGATTCCATTGATTCCATTGATTCCATTCTCCAGGATCACGCAAGATATTGTAGTGTACACAAGTTACTGTTCCAGAGTCCACAGTCCATAGTTCTCACAGTTTTACACAAGTGGGAGGAAGAATCTACAGACATTCCTCATAATCATATATAAGAACAGGATGTCATAATAACCAGTGTCACTGGCTGTGACACTTTACAGGTACATAAGAACATTTTGAAAGATTGAAAATAGAATAGAGCTGATGACGGATCCATTTGAGGTATGGGGGCAGCGTAGAGAGGATTGTATTCTCTTGGCTAGGGCTGCACGATTCTTGCTAAAATGTGAATCCGATTTTTCTCCCCAAGAATTGAGATCACAATTCTCTCTCACGATTCTTATTTTTTTAATAAAAACATTTATTGCACTCTTTCTTAAACAGACATATCAAAGTGCTTGACTTAAACTTAAAAGTCTCTTGTAACATACAAAAGAACTCGAGTCTCTTTTCCTCTCTTACGCCTGTGCGCGGGACGTGTGTGCGTCGCAGCACTTTGCTCTCGTCAGTCAGCTCAGGGCGTCATTTGACAAGCGCTCCGTCAAATGATCACTTTCGACTCTAGCGTCAGAATGTTATGAAAAACTATTTTTCTGTGGGATCTTTATAAACTTTGGACTGTATGACTATAAGACTTCAGGCTATGGAACCGTTGTGTTGTCCAGCTCCTACTTCTCATCTGGAACCCAAAAACAGGAATCTGGCGACAAGTCAACACAAAAGTAAGAAAATATGTTGAATTAATAGCGTGTTTTGCTTTACATCGTGTACGTGTAATTGATATCGCAACTGGGATTGTTCTGAAGCAAATAAGTCAACACGTGAATGCAGCGTGACGTGAATGCATAGGGGAATAGGAGCGAGTGTTTTAATGCAACTGATCCATTTTGACGCAAATGCAAATACATCAGAATCGTCATCATTTAGAAATGAGATCGCATATGTCTATGAATCGAGATCGCGATCTTTTTACGATTAATCGTGCAGCCCTACGCTTGGCCATCACCACGGGACGCCCACCACTTTGGTCATCACCACGAGACATCCACTCACAGGGAGACGGGGGACAGACCCCAGGAAGAATAGTCGCTGCTGAGGCAGTGACTAATGGGGATCTGAAATAAAGAAATAAAGAAATAAAGGCGTTGGATAGTTTGCGTGTTTGTGATGGCCGGACATAGCAATAGATACATGTAGTAAGCATATATGTGAATAGAATAGATACATGTGGTAAGCATATATGTGAATAGAATAGATACATGTAGTAAGCATATATGTGAATAGAATAGATACATGTAGTAAGCATATATGTGAATAGAATAGATACATGTAGTAAGCATATATGTGAATAGAATAGATACATGTAGTAAGCATATATGTGAATAGAATAGATACATGTAGTAAGCATATATGTGAATAGAATAGATACATGTAGTAAGCATATGTGAATAGAATAGATACATGTAGTAAGTATATATGTGAATAGAATAGATACATGTAGTAAGCATATATGTGAATAGAATAGATACATGTAGTAAGCATATATGTGAATAGAATCAAGAGTATAAGAGAATTGTGAAATTAAGTAATGAGGAGAAACCACTCTGAATTGGTCAGGGCAGAGCAGGTATGGTTCGACGCCGCAGGTCAGACCGAAGGCGGTTTGAAGCTGTTCCATGGGACCAGTTGGTGCTCATGTCCAGTATGAGGTAGAAGGTCACCTTCTACATACGGAATATAAAAATATAGAATAAAATTATATTATTAAAGACACCACAAGGACAGTTCCTCCACCACTCTCACCCCGGGCCCCCCGTGCCCCCCAGGACCAGCACCCAGACCCACTCCGCCGCTAGATGGTGGACTTAACTACCTCGGCCGTTGACTCCCACAGCTCTATGCTGGGTCAGGGTCCGGGTTAGGGTTGAGGCCCACAGCTCTATGCTGGGTCAGGGTTAGGGTTGAGGCCCACAGCTCTATGCTGGGTCAGGGTTGAGGCCCACAGCTCTATGCTGGGTCAGGGTTAGGGTTGAGGCCCACAGCTCTATGCTGGCCTGTCCCACTCCAATCACACATGCAGTAGAGATCTCCAAATAAATAACATCTAGCAGCTTTAGGGACCAATTAATCAATGTGAGCTTCTCAGACTCCTTCCACCTCATGGCTATTAGCTTCTTGGCAGCAGTAACGCCCACCAGAACAATTATTTTGTTGTGTGGTTGCTGGTAGGGTTGTTATATCGTCCAGAAGTAGTGTAGCCGCTGTGAATGGGATTGATAAATTACATATATTTGACAGTTTAGTTGTTATTGATTTCCAAAAGCGAGCTACTGGAGGGCAATCCCAATACATGTGTATATAAGTGCCGGAGGCCTTCAGAGAGCACAAAGTGCACAGAGAGTCGGTCACCAGTCCCATAGCAAATAGTTTCCTGGGTGTGAGATAGGTCCTATGAATATAATTAAAATGTATTTGCTGATCATTAGGGTTGTGGGAGGCTAATTTAACATTTGTCCAAACATCGTCCCAGTCAAACTCGGAGTATAATTCTGGGATGTCCCCTCGCCAGATTATATCCAATGATAATTTTGTCAATGATAATGTGTATTGAATTAAGAGCGTATAAAAATCTGAGACAAACCCTCTCGAGGTTGTCCTATCACCGATAAGCCCGACAAAAGGGTGTGGGTGCAGCGTAAAAATGAAAGTGAATGCCAAATGTGCGTATGATATTGCAGAGGGGTAGCATATAAATAGAAAATAGCAGAGGGCCCAGAACAGAGCCTTGTGGGACACCGCATTGCACTGGGAGGGTCTCAGATGTTAAATCATTATAGACCACGCAGTGTGTTCTATCAGTTAAATAAGATTTAAACCAAGCGAGTGCGGGACCCTGAATGCCAACATGATTCTCGAGCTAACTCAGAAGAATGGAATGATCGACAATGTCAAAGGCTGCACTGAGATCAAGCAATAAGAGCACAAAAGTTAGGTTTGAATCGAGAGAGAGCAGTAAGTTGTTTGTGACTTTGGTAAGCGCCGTTTCGGTGGAGTGTAAGGCTCTAAAGCCAGATTGAAAAGATTCACGAAGATTGTTATTTGATAGATGGTCAGTAAGTTGCGTTGCGACAATCCGTTCTAATATTTTGGATAGGAATGGGGACTATGGATAGGAAAGGATATTTGGATGTAACAAGGACTAGCTTTCTACTGAACGCACAGGGGCGACTGGGTAACGATCTTATAGTCTGACTCCGGAGACGATAGTAATGTTGCCGTGTTCCTTTTAAAATGAGCCAGTAATAAGACCGCTAATCAACCATTAATAATATTGGTAAATATACACGCCAATACCGATATACAGTATAGGCAGGGGAGGAAACTAACTTTTTGGCTTACCAGCCAACTGGCGAGTATATGATTTTTTTTACCAGCCAAACAGATTTTTTTACCAGCCATAAATAAATCGCTAATTGTGATAATTACTTCTTTGTATGTCTTCATCTAAATTGATTTTCAATCATAGTAATAATCACACCGTGTCTCTACTCCTTTAAAATATTTATTACCATAAAACATTAATAAGTGTCTCTACTCTTCACAATATTAGCATAAAACATATATTAATCACACCGTCTCTACTCTTCAAAATATTAGGATATCACATATTAACATGAAAGAGGGAACTATTCTGGACTGGGTTGGGCTGAACTGGGCAGTGAAAGATGCTGGACTGGGCAGGGAAAGTTGGGCTGGTCTAGGTTGGGCTGAACTGGGCAGGGAAAGATGCTGGACTGGGCAGGGAAAGTTGGGCTGGTCTAGGTTGGGCAGTGAAAGAACCAAGCATTTCACTGTAATGTAATAGCTAAATAAAACAACTTGAACTTGACTTGTTACATTTGCACTCTGGTTGGATGCCAAACGTATTCTGGTTGTACTGTACTTGTGCTGTATGATGACAATACATTGCAATCGAATCTCATGTCAACGCTAGGGGTTCAGCAGGTGTATTCTGAATGACAAGTATGACAACATCACCGTTGTGAAGGGCATATGGGCGAGTGGTGATATGGGGGGAAACCCGGTAATAATTTGGTAATAATAAAATGTCACTAGGGCTGCATTTAAGCAAAGCCGCTCAGTTAGTCGTCCACTATGTTGAACGCACGTTATGGTAGCTTGTTACATGCTAGGTAGCTAGCCGGCTAATGCTGGTTGACTTGAGTGAGTGGAATCGTTAGCCTATTTTCATCCACTGATGTGTTTTTGTCTAAGTTTGTCTACGTTGTCAAGCCGGTGACAGGAGTCTGTAGGGCTGCACGCAGTGGTCCGTCCACTTCCCCTAGATGGGCGGCATCTTCTAGAAAACGAGTGTTCATTGGAGGAGCTTAGAGCGCAACGATGATGTTCATTGGTTATGGATTATTATGAGGCGCAAATGGGAGGAATCATAAGGGGGGAGTCAGAGTTCGGCTTGTGCCAGTGAGCGAATCAGCAGATTGCAGAATGATTTTTTTGTTTTGTTTACTACTTGCCAGTGTGGCGAGTGCTCTTCATGAATCACTCGCCAAACATAAAGAATACTCTCATTTGGCGAGTAAAATGGCCTAATTTCCTCCCCTGAGTA
The DNA here is from genome assembly GCF_963971535.1 of Notolepis coatsorum. NCBI lineage: Eukaryota > Metazoa > Chordata > Actinopteri > Aulopiformes > Paralepididae > Notolepis > Notolepis coatsorum. The sequence continues at coordinate 59,877,087 of NC_140169.1, forward strand.
TAGGTGATAAGCCAACAAGTTAGTGCTTTTACATATCTTTGCTTATCATTGCTGTTGCACTTTACTGCTACATTTGCACTCTGGTTGGATGCCACACTTATTTCCGTTGTACTCTACTACTACGTTGTACTACTACTGTACTAATGACAATCAATTTGAATGTAATCTAATATTGGCTGAGGTATGAGGTTCTAGTATAAGGTGTTATTTTCTTGTTTTGCTGTCTTAATTGTAAATCTCTTTCTCTTCCACTCTCTCTCTAGCTGTCTGTTGCCAGTAACCGTCTGGTGCGAATGATGGGTGTATGTCGGTTGACTCAGCTGAGAGTTCTGAATCTGCCCCATAATAGTATTGGCTACATTGAGGGCCTGAGGGATCTGCCACACCTGGAGTGGCTTAACCTGGCTGGTAACAATATCAAGGTGAGGAGAGAGAGCATCCACATGGTCTATAGGCCTGCTAACATGACATGCTAACAAAGGGACAATCCACCCTGAAACAGAATTTACATTTCTCTATTCCAATGGGTCAATATCTATGAACATATATTCTTCCCAAGCTGGGAATTGGAGCATCATTGGAGCTAAGATTCATTACTGGCATTACTGGCTACAAGAAGGTAGGTTGGCTGTCCCTGCCTGCTGGTAGGCTTCATCAGTGGTACATCTTCCTCTATAAAGCATTACTTTATAGACTATTACCTCTATATCTCTGTACACACCTTACCGTTGCGTCAAACTCTTCCTACAGCTTGCCTTCTCAGGACTTTCTATCCACCTCAGTCCCATGAGTTCGCACTGAGTTTGGGAAGATGGCTTTTGTGTACTCTGCTCCGTTTACCTGGAATGGACTTCAAAAATCTCTTAACTTAAACTCCAGGCTTTTATTACTTTGCACAGTTTTAAAACACTAATTACTGACTTTTTAATGACCGATATGGGAGTGTGCAAATGCTTCTCAGGTTAAGAATTTGCTCTCCCGGGCTGCTGCTTGCTCTTTTTATCTTTATCTTTTTGTCCTTTGTCTATGTTAATTTACTGTCCTGTATGGTTGTTTGTTGTTGTTTTATGTCAGGTGTTGCTAGAGAAAGAGCTCTTTGAGCTCAAGCTTATTACCTGGTGAAATAAAGGTTAAATTATAAAATAATCAGGATTTTAATTTGTGATGTCATCGAGTGTTGTGATGTCATCAAGTGTTGTGATGTCATCGAGTGACACATTTTGTAGTTGGTCCTTTGACAGTAAACCATTAGCGACTGACTTTCACCAAATGAGTTGTATCTGAATCAGGAAATGTACCAAGACTCATATCCCAGTAAACCTCTGTGGACTGGGTCTTGATGACAGCATCTAGAGACTTGTGTTCATCTTAAGGAGAGATTTGTTCATGTTCACAAACTGAAACTGAGCTGTACAGTATTGTATAAATAACACTGAAGTCTATTAAGGTGGATTTTCCATATACCGTTTTAGGGGTTATATGCCTGCTAACACATATTCTACCTTAACACTTTGGTTGCCTTGGGTTAAATTCATGATATACCATAGGTTGCCGGCTCTATTTGTCTATGGAGAAGTACCCCTTCTTTGCATGGCTATAACTTTTTAAATTCTATTGCTACATTGCCATTATTAGGGCCCATTCAAAGTCCTATATGTATTGTTCATTGTGTAGCAACGTTAAACTTTTTCATTCACATATTCATAGTAAAGTATGGTCTAATGTATAAGTATGTTTTCATCTCTTTCTGCAGCTTTCTCCAGAACGTGATCTATAGCCCCAAATGCATTATATTGATGATGCAATACAGTTTTATGGCAATCAGCGCGATATAAAAAATTCCAACTAGACGTACTTCTAGAAGTTACTACACGTCATCTGATGTTGACCGGATGGGCTAGGGGGCGTTTATAATTCCGTGGGCAGCGTTATACCAATCATCTAATGTGGGTCAAATGTTGATAATAGCAGTTAGTATCGAAGACGGTAACGTTACACGCTAAAACTCACCCCAGTCTCCGCGCGCCGTTGGGCGATCATCGTAGAGTAGAAATCTTATCATTATGGGATGTAGATTTACCCGGTCCATCTCCTGCTTGTATAATGGTATATACGTCCAAATCATGTTGTTTATCGAGTTATTGGTAATCGATCACTGTGTATTGTGACGAGCTAGAATGCCGGGACCTATAGCGAGTGCCCGGAAGTAATACGGACGTCCAGCACAACCTCTATGCCGCTTCCTGTTAAGCGATTGCGCCGATCGGCCACCAGATGGCGCTCCTGAACCGCCAGAGAGCTCAGTGGGTCCTCCTGGTGGATCTCAGGCCAGCGGAGGGGACATATGAATCCGATCGCAGATTTTTGAAATATTGATACAGCGTCCTCCGGCAACTTGAGCATGGCCGGCAATGACGTCTAAACACGTTTCCTGGCAGCCAAAGTGTTGGGGCACTTCACAAAAAAACTGCTGATTTATTTTGCACATAATCTCACACACATTCATTTAGTTTTTGACAGTTATTGAGAGTAAATTTGTTTGAATATGGCCACCAGTGATTTGGGGACACCAGGGACCTTGAATCCTTGTAATTACAGTACAGTTAACCTCTTACCAAGCACCGGCCCAAAATCGGGCCCTCATGCACGCAAGTCACGGCACTTTGCGAGCGTCTACTCTACTGACTCGGGCTGCATTTTTCACCAAACATATAATATACCTTATATATATATCTATTTGTTGCCGTTCGAACGCCACCTCTCTCCACCAATTCCGTGCCTTGGTTCTCGAATTACATGACTATATGTCAGGCGAGCGTCTTTTTACGCGTTGCACGTCATGATGACCACGCCGGACTGAGTACGCTCCAGAACTGACCAATCGCAGCTGATGGCCAATATTATTGGTCAGCATTGTAGCCAACGAGTGTCCGCTTCCATCGATACCCCACGTGGGGTGGTGCGAATATAGGAACTAGGTGAAAGTTGACGAGCGAACATAAGAAGTGACTCAGACTTCAGAACGCACAGCGGTGGATGAGGAAATGGATTTTGGAATGTTTTTTTTGTGTCGGTTTTACTAAAAGAAATTTCTGAACGTATTTTTATAAAATTTGGACCTGTACTTCAGGCTATGGAACCGCAGTGTTTTCCAGCTCATACCTCTATGCTGGAATAATGGAATATGGAATTCTGCAACCACTAAAGAAAAATTTGGGTAGTAGTACACAAGTTCAACTCAAGTTCAAACCTCTATTCTCTATTTCATTAGCACTAAAAGTGATTTAACTTTTTTGCATTAGTAACTTCAGAATGTTTCTTTCAAAAGAGACCAGGCTCACGCATGTGCTATAAGTATAAAGTATAAAGCTAAGCTTTGCAAAAAAAAGTATGCAGTCCTCATGTTCAAGTAAACAAATGGCCACTTTTCTGCCTGCCTGTTGAATTATATGGTAGCAGTCTGTGTAAAACAAGGTATTGCAATTTCTTCCTCTACATCATTTCATGGAGCTGTAATTAACACAACAAAAGGATTCAATGTCCCCGATGTGGTGGACACCCATTTACTATCAATGGGTCTCATTCTCCAACGGACTTACGACAAGAAGGGCTTTCTCTTAGGGCCATTTGAGACCTTTTCGGGCAAGACATGAATATAAACAATATATTATAATATTAATTATATATGTTTTATTGGGACGGTTGGTGAATCCCAAAATCGTCCCGAAAAGGTCTCAAATGGCCCTAAGAGAAAGCCCTTTTTGTCGTAAGTCCTTGGTGAATGAGACCCAATAACTGTCGAACCAAATGAATGTGTGCAAAACCGTTTAGAGTTTTTGGATATGTGTGAGATTATGTGCAAAATAAATCAGCATTGGTTTTTTTTTTGGTGAAGTGCCCCTTTAAGTATGCTATTTTTACGTCTAAACACTCCATTCTGGGCTCAGGTTTCCTCTACAGCACAGTGTTGGCATGGCATGGGTGATGTGGTCCTTTGGTTCAGACAATGTGGCCACTGAGGCTCATGGGTGATGTGGTCCTTTGGTTCAGACAATGTGGCCACTGAGGCTCATGGGTGATGTGGTCCTTTGGTTCAGACAATGTGGCCACTGAGGCTCATGGGTGATGTGGTCCTTTGGTTCAGACAATGTGGCCACTGAGGCTCATGGGTGATGTGGTCCTTTGGTTCAGACAATGTGGCCACTGAGGCTCATGGGTGATGTGGTCCTTTGGTTCAGACAATGTGGCCACTGAGGCTCATGGGTGATGTGGTCCTTTGGTTCAGACAATGTGGCCACTGAGGCTCATGGCTGATGTGGTCCTTTGGTTCAGACAATGTGGCCACTGAGGCTCATGGGTGATGTGGTCCTTTGGTTCAGACAATGTGGCCACTGAGGCTCATGGGTGATGTGGTCCTTTGGTTCAGACAATGTGGCCACTGAGGCTCATGGGTGATGTGGTCCTTTGGTTCAGACAATGTGGCCACTGAGGCTCATGGGTGATGTGGTCCTTTGGTTCAGACAATGTGGCCACTGAGGCTCATGGGTGATGTGGTCCTTTGGTTCAGACAATGTGGCCACTGAGGCTCATGGGTGATGTGGTCCTTTGGTTCAGACAATGTGGCCACTGAGGCTCATGGGTGATGTGGTCCTTTGCTTCAGACAATGTGGCCACTGAGGCTCATGGGTTTTTATTGACTGCACACTTTCTTTCAGGTCATCGAGCAACTTGGTAACTGTGCTGCCCTTCAACACCTGGACCTGTCTGACAACAACATATCTAACATCGCTGACCTCACCAGCCTGCTGGTCTTAAAGGTGAGTGACCTCACCAGGCTGCTGGTCTTAAAGGTGAGTGACCTCACCAGGCTGCTGGTCTTAAAGGTGAGTGACCTCACCAGCCTGCTGGTCTTAAAGGTGAGTGACCTCACCAGGCTGCTGGTCTTAAAGGTGAGTGACCTCACCAGGCTGCTGGTCTTAAAGGTGAGTGACCTCACCAGGCTGCTGGTCTTAAAGGTGAGTGACCTCACCAGGCTGCTGGTCTTAAAGGTGAGTGACCTCACCAGGCTGCTGGTCTTAAAGGTGAGTGACCTAACAGTGTTAGTTAGTTCGTTTTATTTGTCCCTTGATCGACTGGTCATTTGTTTCTGCAGACTCTGCTGCTCCATGGCAACAGCATCACGACGCTGCACTCTGTCCCCGCCCACCTCCCTCCACAGCTGTCCATCTTCTCCCTGGCAGGAAACGAGATCCGGGATCTCAACCAAGTAAAGACTCTTCTGTGACTCAATACAGCAGGACTATAGGACGCTCTGTGACTCAATACAGCAGGACTATAGGACGCTCTGTGACTCAATACAGCAGGACTATAGGACGCTCTGTGACTCAATACAGCAGGACTATAGGACGCTCTGTGACTCAATACAGCAGGACTATAGGACGCTCTGTGACTCAATACAGCAGGACTATAGGACGCTCTGTCTGTGACTCAATACAGCAGGACTATAGGACGCTCTGTGACTCAATACAGCAGGACTATATGACGCTCTGTGACTCAATACAGCAGGGCTATAGGACGCTCTGTCTGTGACTCAATACAGCAGGACTATATGACGCTCTGTGACTCAATACAGCAGGACTATAGGACGCTCTGTGACTCAATACAGCAGGACTATATGACGCTCTGTGACTCAATACAGCAGGACTATAGGACGCTCTGTGACTCAATACAGCAGGACTATAGGACGCTCTGTGACTCAATACAGCAGGACTATAGGACGCTCTGTCTGTGACTCAATACAGCAGGACTATAGGATGCTCTGTTACTCAATACAGCAGGACTATAGGACGCTCTGTCTGTGACTCAATACAGCAGGACTATAGGATGCTCTGTGACTCAATACAGCAGGACTATAGGACGCTCTGTGACTCAATACAGCAGGACTATAGGACGCTCTGTGACTCAATACAGCAGGACTATAGGACGCTCTGTGACTCAATACAGCAGGACTATAGGACGCTCTGTGACTCAATACAGCAGGACTATAGGACGCTCTGTGACTCAATACAGCAGGACTATAGGACGCTCTGTGACTCAATACAGCAGGACTATAGGACGCTCTGTGACTCAATACAGCAGGGCTATAGGACGCTCTGTCTGTGACTCAATACAGCAGGACTATAGGACGCTCTGTGACTCAATACAGCAGGACTATAGGACGCTCTGTGACTCAATACAGCAGGACTATAGGACGCTCTGTGACTCAATACAGCAGGACTATAGGACGCTCTGTGACTCAATACAGCAGGACTATAGGACGCTCTGTGACTCAATACAGCAGGACTATAGGACGCTCTGTGACTCAATACAGCAGGACTATAGGACGCTCTGTGACTCAATACAGCAGGACTATAGGACGCTCTGTCTGTGACTCAATACAGCAGGACTATAGGACGCTCTGTCTGTGACTCAATACAGCAGGACTATAGGACGCTCTGTGACTCAATACAGCAGGACTATAGGACGCTCTGTGACTCAATACAGCAGGACTATAGGACGCTCTGTCTGTGACTCAATACAGCAGGACTATAGGACGCTCTGTCTGTGACTCAATACAGCAGGACTATAGGACGCTCTGTGACTCAATACAGCAGGACTATAGGACGCTCTGTGACTCAATACAGCAGGACTATAGGACGCTCTGTGACTCAATACAGCAGGACTATAGGACGCTCTGTGACTCAATACAGCAGGACTATAGGACGCTCTGTGACTCAATACAGCAGGACTATAGGACGCTCTGTGACTCAATACAGCAGGACTATAGGACGCTCTGTGACTCAATACAGCAGGACTATAGGACGCTCTGTCTGTGACTCAATACAGCAGGACTATAGGACGCTCTGTGACTCAATACAGCAGGACTATAGGACGCTCTGTCTGTGACTCAATACAGCAGGACTATAGGACGCTCTGTGACTCAATACAGCAGGACTATAGGACGCTCTGTGACTCAATACAGCAGGACTATAGGACGCTCTGTGACTCAATACAGCAGGACTATAGGACGCTCTGTCTGTGACTCAATACAGCAGGACTATAGGACGCTCTGTGACTCAATACAGCAGGACTATAGGACGCTCTGTGACTCAATACAGCAGGACTATAGGACGCTCTGTGACTCAATACAGCAGGACTATAGGACGCTCTGTGACTCAATACAGCAGGACTATAGGACGCTCTGTGACTCAATACAGCAGGACTATAGGACGCTCTGTGACTCAATACAGCAGGACTATAGGACGCTCTGTGACTCAATACAGCAGGACTATATGACGCTCTGTGACTCAATACAGCAGGACTATAGGACGCTCTGTGACTCAATACAGCAGGACTATAGGACGCTCTGTGACTCAATACAGCAGGACTATAGGACGCTCTGTGACTCAATACAGCAGGACTATAGGATGCTCTGTGACTCAATACAGCAGGACTATAGGACGCTCTGTGACTCAATACAGCAGGACTATAGGACGCTCTGTCTGTGACTCAATACAGCAGGACTATAGGACGCTCTGTGACTCAATACAGCAGGACTATAGGACGCTCTGTGACTCAATACAGCAGGACTATAGGACGCTCTGTCTGTGACTCAATACAGCAGGACTATAGGACGCTCTGTGACTCAATACAGCAGGACTATAGGACGCTCTGTCTGTGACTCAATACAGCAGGACTATAGGACGCTCTGTGACTCAATACAGCAGGACTATAGGACGCTCTGTGACTCAATACAGCAGGACTATAGGACGCTCTGTGACTCAATACAGCAGGACTATAGGACGCTCTGTGACTCAATACAGCAGGACTATAGGACGCTCTGTGACTCAATACAGCAGGACTATAGGACGCTCTGTCTGTGACTCAATACAGCAGGACTATAGGACGCTCTGTTACTCAATACAGCAGGACTATAGGACGCTCTGTGACTCAATACAGCAGGACTATAGGACGCTCTGTGACTCAATACAGCAGGACTATAGGACGCTCTGTGACTCAATACAGCAGGACTATGAGACGGGCGTCATATGAAAGATATGGAATTTTATTTTATTTATTTTTTCTTTCTTTTTTAATCCACTTTTTCTCCTTATTTTCTATTTTACTCCCATCCCAATTTCGCCTCGCCAATCATCCCTTCAATTCTCCCCTCCCCTGTCTCGAACGCTGTTAGGCCATGCCTCCCACTGGTCGGCTGCAGTGAGGACCAAGCCTTGTATCACATGTCCCCTCCGGTACACGAGGAGGCAGCCGTCGCATCTTTTCACCTGAACAGCGCGATCTCTCAGTGGCGAGGAGTAACGCGTGGGAGGCTCACGCTGCCCCCGTTACTTCCTGATTCTGCTGTACAGGCGCACCAACCGACCTGTAGGAGTCGCTGTCCACAACGTCCGATCCCCACCCACCAGCTTCCCACCCCTAACACTGCCAATTGTGTTAGTATGAACGACCAGCCAAGCTGGTAGCAACGCAGAGAGCTGGGCTCGAACCCAGCATCTCCTGCGTTAGTGGCGAGCGCCTTGCCCACTGCGCCACAGATATGGAATTTCTTCAGATAACGATATACAGTCGGGTCCATAAATATTTGGATTGACTTTTCATATTTTTCGTCTCTGTACGCCCCAATGGACTTGGAATGAAACAATCAAGAGGTGCTTTAAGTGCAGCCTTTCAGCTTTAAAGTGGAGATGAAGCAGTGAACAATGTGATCCTAGTTTGTTTGTTGTGTACCTTGTGTAAGACAGGGTTCTATAATCAAATGTGAAATCTATCTTATTTGTCTGAAAAATCAAATATAATATCCCTGTTTTCAACATGGGCGCCGCCATTTTGTTGCTGACCAGCGTCGCGGAGCATTCAGCCTGCTGGCTACCTAGATCCACTTCAACCAGCCGAGCGTCGGGAGCTCCAGCAGCTTGTCGATGTGCTAATAGCCTGGAGCCAGCTACCGTTAGCTTGCCGAGGCTCCAGCACACCGACAAGCTGTGTAGCCAGCTACCGTTAGCTTGCCGAGGCTATTAGCACACCGACAAGCTGTGTAGCCAGCTACCGTTAGCTTGCCGAGGCTATTAGCACACCGACAAGCTGTGTAGCCAGCTACCGTTAGCTTGCCGAGGCTATTAGCACACCGACAAGCTGTGTAGCCAGCAGGCTGAATGCTCCGCGACGCTGGTTGAAGTGGATCTAGGTAGCCAGCAGGCTGAATGCTCCGCGACGCTCCCGATTGCTAACGCCGGTCCCCGGCTGGTGCTAACTAGCTAGCCATCGCTCCCGAGAGCTAACGCCGGTCCCCGGCTGGTGCTAACTAGCTAGCCATCGCTCCCGAGAGCTAACGCCGGTCTGTCTGTCGAAGACCGAGGGAACCGCATCAGGCTTCAGCTGATTAGTGGTCTTCTGGACAAACCTTCCACCCCCAACAACATAATCCGAGGCAATGAAGTGTTCTCTGGGGATCTTCATTCCCTGTCCAACAGGCTGATCACGCCGCCTGAGTGCAGCCAGCCTGAGCCAACATGCCAACAACACTGTTTTTTTCACTGGTAGTTTGTGGAAATTAACCAACTTTCCTCTCTCTCACATGGTAAAATTAGTTTGAACAGCCAGGAGCAATACAAACAGAACCACCGCGGTCCCGTTGTTTTGTAGGCAACATTTTATTTACTGACTGACCCATTCACTATAGGCAGCTAACCAGCAGTGTATACACCAAACAAGCCCCATGACGTCAGCAACAAAATGGCCACGGCCATAATGATAAATGCTTCAAAAATGCACATAACAAATCGTTTTTTCTTAGAAACTGCTTATTTTTATAACGTGATTTTTTCTGTGGCTTATCTAAATACTAATGTGATGCTATGAATATGTATTTATCGCACTGCTTCATCTCCACTTTAATCCAAATCAGGTGAACCGTGTAGGAATTACAGCAGTTTCTGCACGTGCACACCCTACCTGTAAACCTGACTGTAGAGTGTTCACTAATGACCTGACTGTACAGTGTTCACTAATGACCTGACTGTACAGTGTTCACTAATGACCTGACTGTACAGTGTTCACTAATGACCTGGCTGTAGAGTGTTCACTAATGACCTGGCTGTAGAGTGTTCACTAATTACCTGACTGTAGAGTGTTCACTAATGACCTGACTGTACAGTGTTCACTAATGACCTGACTGTAGAGTGTTCACTAATGACCTGACTGTAGAGTGTTCACTAATGACCTGACTGTACAGTGTTCACTAATGACCTGACTGTACATTGTTCACTAATGACCTGACTGTACAGTGTTCACTAATGACCTGACTGTAGAGTGTTCACTAATGACCTGACTGTAGACCAGTGTTCACTAATGACCTGACTGTACAGTGTTCACTAATGACCTGACTAGAGTGTTCACTAATGACCTGACTGTACAGTGTTCACTAATGACCTGACTGTACAGTGTTCACTAATGACCTGCCTGTAGAGTGTTCACTAATGACCTGACTGTAGACCAGTGTTCACTAATGACCTGACTGTACAGTGTTCACTAATGACCTGACTGTAGAGTGTTCACTAATGACCTGACTGTAGACCAGTGTTCACTAATGGCCTGACTGTACCGTGTTCACTAATGACCTGACTGTACAGTGTTCACTAATGACCTGACTGTAGAGTGTTCACTAATGACCTGACTGTACAGTGTTCACTAATGACCTGACTGTACAGTGTTCACTAATGACCTGACTGTAGAGTGTTCACTAATGACCTGACTGTACAGTGTTTGTAACTGAGGGGTACAATTCCCTGACTGTATTGATAAGTATGGTATCATTAAACCACTACCGCTTGATGTACTTTAACTTCTGGCCATCCAGTACACGATATCTAAGTATGATGAACACTTTCCCACATATGAAACCAGGTCCACACAAATATAACAGTCGAAGGTTTAATATAGCAAAAGGTATATACAACATTCACTTAATTACATTTATGATTTGAATGCACTTGTAAGGCAAATGAGTATTCGTAGGCAAATCAACACTGAATGTCCAATCTCTGGTTACGCAGGAAGCAAGTATACAACCTGGTTCTTTAGGGAAACTATAGCGATGGTACTTAAGGATTATAGCGGGATACTAAAGGGGTCCTGCTGGTTGTAAGTCAGTAAGGGGGGGGGGGGGTTTGGAGAGCCGTCAGCTGCATCCCATCTGGCCAACGATTCCTGGGGAGAATTCAGGTACAGAAAACAGTGCCCGCAGGATCTTGATCCACAGATGAATACACTTGGGCCCTCTTGTAGACGGTAGCTGTAGGTCCACAACGAAGGAGAAGCGAGGCGGCCTCGGTCTGGGTTGAGCGCCGTCTCACCTGGGCTCCTCTCGGGGGTAATTCCAACACTCACTGGCGTTGGCTGTTATCCGCTCCACAAATCAAAGCACCCAAAGCAAATAGATATTCCATGCCGTATAGGCTCAGCAGTCGTCCGGGTAGGTAATCCAATGTGCAGGTCCACTCGTCCTCGCCCAGAACTCCTCGGATGAAAGCACCACGCGTGGTCTGCCCAGCCTGGTTAAGACTCTAGATAACGCGAGGAAACGATGGGGGTGCTGCTCACTTTAGAACTCTAACCGAACGATGCACCATACATAATAGACTATTATTACTTAATAGAAATACGTCCCACTCGACGGTACAGTGCCAAACTATGACAATTCAGCTATGAATTTACACGAGGTCTCAATGCCTATTCTGGGGCCAAAATAGGCCATACTGCACCACACGTGGGTCGTGGGTGAGGCTTCACGTCTGTTACTAGGTTGGAGGGTAAAGGACTAATGGACTAAAAGAAAGTTCTACTTTACTTGCGCCCTATTTATATGCACGGTGAACAAATAGTACCATTCGTATTTCGGTAGCCGTATTCCTACGCGGAACCGGGGCTAGTTGGGACATGTTCGTCGGCACTATTGAACTTGACTCAAGGGGCCTGTCTGCTGGCGCCAGGTTCTTGTCCAATGAGAGAATGAACTATTATGGGCTGTAGTAGACTAAAGGGATATTCAGTGTATATGTACAAAGAATATACAAGGGATATCAAACGATATACAAATACTATTAAATATATATCCATAAATAAATATATATATTCGGTTTAATCTGATCCTTCACAACAGCCGCTCCCTAATTAGTCCCACCTAATTAGCTAAGCAGAGACAGATTAACCGCACTGTCTACCACTCAAGGTCCGCTGTAAGGGTCAGTCAACTCACAAAGTCGTGGGGTCATGGTCGTCATCGATAGTGTCTGGGAGTCTTGGCAGTTCTATTAGCCTCGCCACGGGTCGTGTGTAAGTTCGCCCTTGGACGAGCACTTCAGCTGCTCGGACCTTGCCATCGGCACCGGTGATCACTTTGCTTACGCGGCCAGCCGGCCACATAGCTCTGGGTAGTGACTGGTCGATAATCATGACGACTGTTCCTTCTGTCAAATTGTCTCTCTCTTTTACCCACTTCTGGCGGGTCTGTAGAGACGGTAGATAGTGGAGTAGGAAGCTATTCCAAAACTTGTCAGCCAGTACTTGACTGTACCTCCACATTCTTCGGCCGTTCGCTTCTTCAGGCCTGTACATTGTCTGGGGTAGCGCGGGGTCCAGCCGCCCCATCAAGAGTGTGTTGGGGGTGACTGGGTCGACATCTGCTACATCACTTGAGACGTAACCGAGGGGCTTGGAGTTCAATACTCCCTCGATCTCCGTGAGGACTGTCGTTAGGACTTCTTCCGCCACAGTCTGGGCCCCAAGCACGGCGTACAGGGCTGTCTTTATAGAACGTACTTCTCGTTCCCAGGTTCCATCGAAGTGGGGTGCGTTCGGGGGATTAAACTGGAAGTCAATCTGGGATGGAGCGAGGTGGGTCTTAAGTTCTGGGCCCATAGCTTGGAAGCTCTCTCTCAGCTCTCTTTCTCCGCCTTTGAAGTTTGTCCTGTGATCAGACAACAATGTAGACGGTTTTCCTTTCCGCGATGTGAATCTTCGGAAGGCCATAAGGAATGAGTCTGTGCTCATGGTTGGAAGGAGTTCGATATGTATCGCTCTGGTGGTCATGCATTTGAATACAATACCCCACCGCTTCTCGGTTCCTCTTCCTTTCTTTATATACAACGGGCCAAAACAGTCCATGCCTATGGAGTGAAAGGGCTTGTCGCCGAGTCGGAGGCGACAGGGAGGTAGGTCAGCCATCCGGGGTATGCTGGGCTGCGCGCGCCACTTTCGGCAGTCTAGACAGGTTCGCTGGAAGCGTCGCACTGCTTCTCTCCCTTGAAGTATCCAATAGCGACGTCTGATCTCCGCGAAGACTCTCTCTGCTCCTGCGTGGTGCACATCCTCGTCGTATTTCTTTATGATCAGCTCTGTGACCTTGTGTCGGCTGTTCAAGACTATCGGGTACTTAACGTCATCCGGTAGGTCGGGGGCTCTCCGCAGACGACCACCCACTCTGATGAGATTATGGGCGTCACTCTCGGGTGCCAGGTGGAGCAGTCTGCTGTCTGATGGGACGGGCTTTCCTCCCTGTAGACAGTCTAGCTCATCGGGGAACGAGTCTCTCTGGGCTCGTTGTAGTAGAAGAAGTTCTGCTTCTTCGTAGTCAGCTGCTGAAATGTCAGTGGTGGGCTGAATCTCTGGGTGGTGCCACAGGAATGTCTTTATCTGCGCACTCTGTAGGGTGAGGCAATCATCTATGTTGGGGTCTGTGGAGGCGACTGTGCTCAATCCACAGAACATAGGTTTCTTGTTTTCAGCCTCCTCTTTACTCGCCTCCCGTGGGGTGGGCGTAGGCCACTCTTCTTCCGGGAGCTTGAGGAACTCTGGTCCGTCACTGTAGATGTTGTGACGGGTGAGGTCATCTAGGGACATTCCCCGGGTGATGACGTCAGCTGGGTTGTGTTTGGTGTCCACATACCGCCAGCTCGCTGCTTCTGTTAACTCTTGAATCTCTGTGACTCTGACTCCCACGAAGACCTTGTATCTGCATGAATCAGACTCGATCCATGTGAGTACTGTCGTAGAGTCTGACCACAAGATTGTTCTTTGCACCGGGATGGTGAGTTCACGTTGGATTAACGTGGCTAGATGCGCTCCTGCTAGGGCTGCGCAGAGCTCTAGACGCGGGATAGATTGTTGCTTTCGTGGGGCTATTCTTGAGCGAGCCAGGATGAAAGCGGTGTGTATCTCTCCTCCCTTCTCTTGGGCACGCAAGTAGGCCACAGATCCATAGGCTACTTCGGAGGCGTCGCTGAAGACGTGTAGATCCATCTTGCATGTCTCTGGCCTCACTGTGGGTGGGAAGTAGCTGCGGCGTATGTTGACGCCTGGGAGTGAGCGGAGTTCCGTCTCCCACTCTCTCCATGTGGAGGCAAGGTGTGCGGGTATTGGGTCGTCCCAGCCCTGGTCCTTGTCCCATAGTGCTCGTACAATCATCTTTGCCCTGGTGGTGTAAGGTAGAATACATCCCAACGGGTCATATTGTCTGGCGAGTGTTCTGTACACACTCCGTCTGGTGGTCGGTATCGCCGTCGACCTTCCCTGCTCCGTGGTCAGGGGTTTGTGTCTATAGTGGAGCGAGTCTGTTTTGAAGCGCCAGACTAGTCCTAGTGTCATTTCTTGGGCTTCTCCTGGGATGGTCGCCATCCAGGTCTCGCTACTGGCTGCCTTGTCCGCGGGGGAGAGGCTGCGCAATACTTGCGGGTCGCTGCTGGCCCACTGCCTGAGATCAAAGCCGCCTTTGATCAGGGAGGCGCGTAGCTTGAGTAGGAGAGCCTCGGCTTCTTCTTGGGTCGAAACGCTTTGTAAACAGTTGTCCACGTAGAAACTGTTCTTCACACTGTGTCGGACCTCTTCATCTGCTGCTGGGTCCTCTGCGACGTGTTTCTGCAGTGCAAATGTAGCACAGCACGGGCTGCATGTGGTTCCGAAGGGGAGGACTTCCCATTGGTAGATGGCTGGGTGCTCATCTCCGATCCTCTCTCTCCATAGGAACCGCAGTAGGGGCTTATCCTCCTCCACTAGTCTCACCTGCAGGAACATCCCTTTGATATCCCTGCTGATAGCCACCTTGTCCTGGCGGAAGCGTAGTAGCACGCCTAGTAGAGAGGGGCCGAGTGTGGGGCCGGGCAAGAGCTCTTTATTCAGATTCTGGGATCCGATCTGGTAGCTGCAGTTAAACACAATGCGATCCTTGCCGTTGTGGTGGACCTTGTGGTGCGGCACGTACCATGATTCGGTCGTCTGATCGGCCTCTTTAATGTCAATCTTCATTACGTGTCTCGCTGTGATTAGCTTCTCAATCTCAGCGCGGTACACACTCTCTTGAGCGGGGTCTTTGGCTAGGCGCCGCTCTGTGTTCAATAGATACCGCTCCGTAGCTTCTTTCGTGGCGTGAAAGGTGGGCATTCCCTCTCGCCTCAGGAGTGGAGTTGCGTATCTCATCACTCCGCCGACTGTGACTCTCTTTGTCCCTTGCTCGAGGAGGTTTATGGCGTAAATGTCTTCTTTAGAACGAATGTCTTTCTTTTCGTTCTTAAAGGGCATTGTCTCTAGTGTCCATAGCCTCTCGACATGCTGCAGGAGAGTGGTGTCTTCTTCTGTCACTCTGGAGTGGAGGCAGCTAGTGGCTGCTGTTCGGTTGAGAGATTTAGCGAGGGGGCCTTGTAATGTCCATCCTAGGCGGGTCTCGACTGCTGCAGGACAGCCTCTGGGTCCTGTATGGACCCGGTCTATCGGGACTATGAGGTCTGCATGGTCGGAGCCTATCAGCAGGGTCGGGGTGGCGCCGTCTATGAGCGGGATAGGTAGTTGACGCAGGTGCACATATTTATCCATCAGTTTGGCGATGGGGTAGGTGTACTGTGATAGTCCTATTTCTTGGCTGGTGAAAGCATTTGTAATCCTATACCGTCTCTCTGGCTGCCCGCTTGCTGCGATAGTGAAGGAGACATTCTCGCCCTTTATCGTCTTTAAATCTCTTCTTATTGTCCGAATCGTCATCTGGTTCTCGCTCCCCCGCAGTCCCAGCTGGGCCGCAGCGGATGCGAGGAGAAGGGTCTTCTCTGACCCGTCATCAAGGACGGCGTAAGTGTCCATGACTTTATCTTGGTGGCTCAATGTTACACGGACTACCTTTAAGAGCACCTGGGCGCCGCTGCTGCTGGCGGGGTCAATGTACATGACACTTGCCTTTGTGCTGCTCGATGGTGCAGGTGCAGGCTTTCTTCTGTTACTGTCGTGTAGGACATCTAGGTGGGCTCCGTCACACCGACTGCACCTCTTCTTTAGGCGGCACTCGGCTGCCATGTGACTGCGCGCACATCGGTAACAGCGCCTGTTGGACTTTATCCATTGACTCACTTCTTCTGCATTCATCTTCTTGAACAGGTCACATTGTGACAGCCAGTGTTCCTTCTCGCAGTACGGGCACACCATCTTCCACTTCTCTTTTCTCGAGGGGGTACTGTGGTTCTTACTGCTCGGTACTGATTCTGATTGGTGCATGACAGTCACTGATCTTCTTCCATCGTTTACTCTCCTAGGTCCCTCTCTGGAGCTTGGTGTGCTCCGCACGAATGTATCCAAGCGTAGGCTGCTGACTTCTCTCGTCAGGAAGTCGGCTAAATCGAGGAGGGATGGTTCGGGACCGTTAGGATCACGGTGGTCTCTTTGCCGCCTAAAGCGCTCTTGTCTGGCGGGCGGCAGCTTCTCTAAAATCCTCTCGACGTTAGAGTTGGCGTATAGCTCGTGCATACCCTTTTCTCGTTGCGCTCCCAGCATCCCTACCAGGGACTGCACTTTTATAGACAGGTCGTCTAGTGAGCGATTGTCTGTTGCTGGGGGTAGGCGGTCTATATGCCTTATCTCTTGGATTACGTAATCCCATATACGTCCATATCTCTGGTCCAGCGCTGCTAGAGCCGCGGTGTATGGGGTCGTAGAGGTGGCATAGGCTAGCGCTATATTGTGCGCTCGGGGTACTTTCAGGTGCTTCAGTAGTATTGCATACTTGTGGCGTTCGTCAACGACATCCACCATCATTGTCTCTAAGCACATCCGGAGCTCCGTGTACTGTGCTCGATTCTCATGGGTGAAGTCTGGAAACGTCGGTGTGCCAATGTATGACGCCGTGGATGGCTGGCACATCGGTGAGCGTTGGGAGAGAGGCCTCCTAGGCGAGTCTCCTCTTGCGCCTCTCTGTGGGCTGGTACCGGCAGGGTACCATGGCCCGCTGGTCCAGGTGCTGTTCCTCGGGGCTGGTCGTGCGTCATGCTCACCCGTGAATAGAGTCGGGGGTCTGTAGCGTAGCGCCGCGGGGGTATAGCCTGGGCTGTACTGGACCTCCTGGTCCGGTGGAGTACTGTGCTGTCGTCGGGCTTGGTTCTCCTCCTCTCCCTCTTCTTCTTCTGTCAGGTCCTCTAGATCCTGTAGTCGTTTATTTAGCCTCTCCGCAGTGTATGCTGCTCCTTCCTTGTAGCTGGGTCTCGCTTGGACCGGTCGGGGAAGGGGGTCTGCGGGGGGTATAGGCTCTCTCTGGTGGTCAAGTTCAGGGTCGCTTGGTCGGTTAGGGGATGCTGCCCTTGACTGTTGTCTCGACGAGGCCCTTGAACCCCTGGCGGAGGGAGAGGGTGTTGCCTTGGTGATCAGCTGCTCCATTAGCTGCGCTTGTAGTCTGTCACGCTCGGCTTGTAGTCTGTCGCGCTCGGCTTCGCGCTGGATGAGAGCGATGTCGCGCTCTGCTTCTCTTTGGGCACCGTCAGCGGCGCGCTGGGTGTTGGACCGGTCTCTTGCCATATTCTCTTCCGTCTGAAGGCGTCTCATCTCCAGGCGTATGTGCTCTTCTTCGCTCCGTTGCTGTGTTTGGAGTCGATCGCGTTCACCCTGAAGTCGATCGCGTTCACCCTGGAGTCGATCGCGTTCGGTAGAGGCTGTCAGGCTGACGAGGAACGCCTGTGACAGCATCCTCTCCGCCTCGCTGGGGGAAGACGCTTGTAGAGGTGAGCCGCTCCTGGCTGTCCTCGTTGGGGAGTCCTGGAGCTCTATCTCCTCGGCGCTCTCCTCATCTTGTTCCGTGCAGGGTTCCACCTCTGGAGGGTTGTCTTCCTCCCGGAGCTGGTCGGGGACTACTTCTTCGGTATTGGCGGGGGGTAAAGGCATGTCTGTTCCCTCCTGGTTCCCACCGTGAGCTTGGTCAGTTACATTAGAACCCACTAGGGCCTCTGTGGTTGGGGTAACCTGGTCGTTAAGGTCAGACATAATTTTACTTTCTACTTTTACCGCGTTTACCGTCTGTAGAAGGCTAGGTAGTTGACTGACAGCGTAATCCTCTAAGTACTGAGGTGTCTGTCGTCTGCGCCGCGGGCGTTCTACGTTAGGAGGACCGTTTCGTGGAGTGTTCATCATAGGCCATTTCAATATTAATAACACTATATTAATATTACACTAGTTACCATCCGGCTCGAAGGACCAATTGTAACTGAGGGGTACAATTCCCTGACTGTATTGATAAGTATGGTATCATTAAACCACTACCGCTTGATGTACTTTAACTTCTGGCCATCCAGTACACGATATCTAAGTATGATGAACACTTTCCCACATATGAAACCAGGTCCACACAAATATAACAGTCGAAGGTTTAATATAGCAAAAGGTATATACAACATTCACTTAATTACATTTATGATTTGAATGCACTTGTAAGGCAAATGAGTATTCGTAGGCAAATCAACACTGAATGTCCAATCTCTGGTTACGCAGGAAGCAAGTATACAACCTGGTTCTTTAGGGAAACTATAGCGATGGTACTTAAGGATTATAGCGGGATACTAAAGGGGTCCTGCTGGTTGTAAGTCAGTAAGGGGGGGGGGGGGGGGGGTTTGGAGAGCCGTCAGCTGCATCCCATCTGGCCAACGATTCCTGGGGAGAATTCAGGTACAGAAAACAGTGCCCGCAGGATCTTGATCCACAGATGAATACACTTGGGCCCTCTTGTAGACGGTAGCTGTAGGTCCACAACGAAGGAGAAGCGAGGCGGCCTCGGTCTGGGTTGAGCGCCGTCTCACCTGGGCTCCTCTCGGGGGTAATTCCAACACTCACTGGCGTTGGCTGTTATCCGCTCCACAAATCAAAGCACCCAAAGCAAATAGATATTCCATGCCGTATAGGCTCAGCAGTCGTCCGGGTAGGTAATCCAATGTGCAGGTCCACTCGTCCTCGCCCAGAACTCCTCGGATGAAAGCACCACGCGTGGTCTGCCCAGCCTGGTTAAGACTCTAGATAACGCGAGGAAACGATGGGGGTGCTGCTCACTTTAGAACTCTAACCGAACGATGCACCATACATAATAGACTATTATTACTTAATAGAAATACGTCCCACTCGACGGTACAGTGCCAAACTATGACAATTCAGCTATGAATTTACACGAGGTCTCAATGCCTATTCTGGGGCCAAAATAGGCCATACTGCACCACACGTGGGTCGTGGGTGAGGCTTCACGTCTGTTACTAGGTTGGAGGGTAAAGGACTAATGGACTAAAAGAAAGTTCTACTTTACTTGCGCCCTATTTATATGCACGGTGAACAAATAGTACCATTCGTATTTCGGTAGCCGTATTCCTACGCGGAACCGGGGCTAGTTGGGACATGTTCGTCGGCACTATTGAACTTGACTCAAGGGGCCTGTCTGCTGGCGCCAGGTTCTTGTCCAATGAGAGAATGAACTATTATGGGCTGTAGTAGACTAAAGGGATATTCAGTGTATATGTACAAAGAATATACAAGGGATATCAAACGATATACAAATACTATTAAATATATATCCATAAATAAATATATATATTCGGTTTAATCTGATCCTTCACAAGTGTTCACTAATGACCTGACTGTAGACCAGTGTTCACTAATGACCTGACTGTAGACCAGTGTTCACTAATGGCCTGACTGTAGAGTGTTCACTAATGACCTGACTGTACAGTGTTCACTAATGACCTGCCTGTAGACCAGTGTTCACTAATGACCTGACTGTAGAGTGTTCACTAATGACCTGACTGTAGAGTGTTCACTAATGACCTGACTGTACATTGTTCACTAATGA
Source organism: Notolepis coatsorum (assembly GCF_963971535.1). Lineage (NCBI taxonomy): Eukaryota > Metazoa > Chordata > Actinopteri > Aulopiformes > Paralepididae > Notolepis > Notolepis coatsorum. The sequence goes on from NC_140169.1 coordinate 59,897,275, forward strand.
CCTGACTGTAGAGTGTTCACTAATGACCTGACTGTAGACCAGTGTTCACTAATGACCTGACTGTAGAGTGTTCACTAATGACCTGACTGTATAGTGTTCACTAATGACCTGACTGTAGACCAGTGTTCACTAATGACCTGACTGTAGACCAGTGTTCACTAATGACCTGACTGTAGAGTGTTCACTAATGACCTGACTGTACAGTGTTCACTAATGACCTGACTGTAGACCAGTGTTCACTAATGACCTGACTGTACAGTGTTCACTAATGACCTGACTGTACAGTGTTCACTAATGACCTGACTGTACAGTGTTCACTAATGACCTGACTGTACAGTGTTCACTAATGACCTGACTGTACAGTGTTCACTAATGACCTGCCTGTAGAGTGTTCACTAATGACCTGACTGTAGACCAGTGTTCACTAATGACCTGACTGTACAGTGTTCACTAATGACCTGACTGTAGAGTGTTCACTAATGACCTGACTGTAGAGTGTTCACTAATGACCTGACTGTACAGTGTTCACTAATGACCTGACTGTAGACCAGTGTTCACTAATGACCTGACTGTAGAGTGTTCACTAATGACCTGACTGTAGAGTGTTCACTAATGACCTGACTGTAGTGTTCACTAATGACCTGACTACAGTGCTCACTAATGACCTGACTGTACAGTGTTCACTAATGACCTGACTGTAGAGTGTTCACTAATGACCTGACTGTAGACCAGTGTTCACTAATGACCTGACTGTACAGTGTTCACTAATGACCTGACTGTACAGTGTTCACTAATGACCTGACTGTAGAGTGTTCACTAATGACCTGACTGTACAGTGTTCACTAATGACCTGACTGTACAGTGTTCACTAATGACCTGCCTGTACAGTGTTCACTAATGACCTGACTGTAGAGTGTTCACTAATGACCTGACGGTAGACTAGTGTTCACTAATGACCTGACTGTACAGTGTTCACTAATGACCTGACTGTACAGTGTTCACTAATGACCTGACTGTAGAGTGTTCACTAATAACCTGACTGTAGACCAGTGTTCACTAATGACCTGACTGTAGAGTGTTCACTAATGACCTGACTGTAGACCAGTGTTCACTAATGACCTGACTGTAGACCAGTGTTCACTAATGACCTGACTGTAGACCAGTGTTCACTAATGACCTGACTGTAGAGTGTTCACTAATGACCTGACTGTACAGTGTTCACTAATGACCTGACTGTAGACCAGTGTTCACTAATGACCTGACTGTAGAGTGTTCACTAATGACCTGACTGTACAGTGTTCACTAATGACCTGACTGTACAGTGTTCACTAATGACCTGACTGTACAGTGTTCACTAATGACCTGACTGTACAGTGTTCACTAATGACCTGACTGTACAGTGTTCACTAATGACCTGACTGTAGACCAGTGTTCACTAATGACCTGACTGTAGAGTGTTCACTAATGACCTGACTGTACAGTGTTCACTAATGACCTGACTGTACAGTGTTCACTAATGACCTGACTGTACAGTGTTCACTAATGACCTGACTGTACAGTGTTCACTAATGACCTGACTGTAGACCAGTGTTCACTAATGACCTGACTGTAGAGTGTTCACTAATGACCTGACTGTACAGTGTTCACTAATGACCTGACTGTACAGTGTTCACTAATGACCTGACTGTAGACCAGTGTTCACTAATGACCTGACTGTAGAGTGTTCACTAATGACCTGACTGTAGAGTGTTCACTAATGACCTGACTGTAGTGTTCACTAATGACCTGACTGTACAGTGCTCACTAATGACCTGACTGTACAGTGTTCACTAATGACCTGCCTGTAGAGTGTTCACTAATGACCTGACTGTAGACCAGTGTTCACTAATGACCTGACTGTACAGTGTTCACTAATGACCTGACTGTAGAGTGTTCACTAATGACCTGACTGTACAGTGTTCACTAATGACCTGACTGTACAGTGTTCACTAATGACCTGACTGTACAGTGTTCACTAATGACCTGACTGTAGAGTGTTCACTAATGACCTGACTGTAGACCAGTGTTCACTAATGACCTGACTGTACAGTGTTCACTAATGACCTGACTGTACAGTGTTCACTAATGACCTGACTGTAGAGTGTTCACTAATGACCTGACTGTAGACCAGTGTTCACTAATGACCTGACTGTACAGTGTTCACTAATGACCTGACTGTACAGTGTACAGTGTTCACTAATGACCTGACTGTAGAGTGTTCACTAATGACCTGACTGTAGAGTGTTCACTAATGACCTGACTGTAGACCAGTGTTCACTAATGACCTGACTGTAGAGTGTTCACTAATGGCCTGACTGTAGACCAGTGTTCACTAATGACCTGACTGTACAGTGTTCACTAATGACCTGACTACAGTGTTCACTAATGACCTGACTGTAGACCAGTGTTCACTAATGACCTGACTGTACAGTGTTCACTAATGACCTGACTAGGGCTGACCCCTATCAGTCGATGAGTCGACTAATCTGTCGAAAGGAGCCGTAGTCGACTGGCCAACCTCTTAGTCGAATATAATAAAAAAAAATAAAAAATGTTTTTAAAATTTTTTAATTTAAAAAAGAAATGTATCATTCTTTCCAAAAGAAAAGAGGCCTAGAAGCGTGGCTAACGCTAATGGCACGCATACCAGAGGCTAACTGCCTACGAAAACAGGCACAGAGGCACTGAAAGAGGATTTCACCCATCTAATGAACACACTAGACTAGACAAATATCAAGATGTATCCATCAGTGGACCAATTGCATGCTTTTGCAGAGGACAAGAAGCCTTCAGTCGACTCCTTCAGACATTAAGCACCCCCCACAGCCCAAATGGAATGATAAAGATATATTTTTTTAAATATTATATATATATATATATATTTTTTTTTTAGTCGACCAATAGTCGACTAACGGCAAATTTTGGCCAATCCTAGTCGACCATCCAAATCCTTAGTCGGGGACAGCCTTAGACCTGACTGTACAGTGTTCACTAATGACCTGACTGTACACTACAGTGCCTGGGTTAGGGTATATAGGGTATAAAGGGTATAAAGGGTTATAATGGTATCATTCATTTAGATGACAACATTGTGTACAACAATATATCACAATTTCATAATAATATGATTCCTTTACAATAAAGGCAAATACATTTATTATCACCCTGAGCAGAGCTGCACACTATATTAACCCTTTCACTACCACACTATAGAAGGTTAACCCTTTCCGTCCGTAGTGTGGTAGTGAAAGGTTAACATGTAGTGTGGTAGTGAAAGGTTAACCTTCTGTAGTATGGTAGTGAAAGTGTTAACCTTCTGTAGTGTGGTAGTGAAAGTGTTAACCTTCTGTAGTGTGGTAGTGAAAGTGTTAACCCTCTGTAGTGTGGTAGTGAAAGTGTTAACCTGTAGTGTGGTAGTGAAAGGTTAACCTTCTGTAGTGTGGTAGTGAAAGGTTCATCTTCTGTAGTGTGTTAGTGAAAGGGTTAACCTTATATAGTGTGGTAGTGAAAGGTTAACCTTCTGTAGTATGGTAGTGAAAGTGTTAACCTTCTGTAGTGAAAGTGTTAACCTTCTGTAGTGTGGTAGTGAAAGTGTTACTCTGTAGTGTGGTAGTGAAAGTGTTAACCTGTAGTGTGGTAGTGAAAGGTTAACCTTCTGTAGTGTGGTAGTGAAAGGGTTAACCTTCTGTAGTGTGGTAGTGAAAGGTTAGCCTTCTGTAGTGTGGTAGTGAAAGGTTCATCTTCTGTAGTGTGTTAGTGAAAGGGTTAACCTTCTATAGTGTGGTAGTGAAAGTGTTAACCATCTGTAGTGTGGTAGTGAAAGTGTTAACCTGTAGTGTGGTAGTGAAAGGTTAACCTTCTGTAGTGTGGTAGTGAAAGGTTCATCTTCTGTAGTGTGTTAGTGAAAGGGTTAACCTTATATAGTGTGGTAGTGAAAGGTTAACCTTCTGTAGTATGGTAGTGAAAGTGTTAACCTTCTGTAGTGAAAGTGTTAACCTTCTGTAGTGTGGTAGTGAAAGTGTTACTCTGTAGTGTGGTAGTGAAAGTGTTAACCTGTAGTGTGGTAGTGAAAGGTTAACCTTCTGTAGTGTGGTAGTGAAAGGGTTAACCTTATGTAGTGTGGTAGTGAAAAGTTAACCTTCTGTAGTGTGGTAGTGAAAGGTTAAAGTGGAGATGAAGCAGTGAGCAATGTGATCCTAGTTTGTTTGTTGTGTACCTTGTGTAAGACAGGGTTCTATAATCAAATGTGAAATCCATCTTATTTGTCTGAAAAATATAATATAATATCCCTGTTTTCAACATGGGCGCCGCCATTTTGTTGCTGACGTCATGGCTGACGTCATACCGTGGCTTGGGTGTATACACTCTGGTTAGCTGCCTATATTGAATGGGTCGGTCAGCAAATAAAATGTTGCCTACAAAACAACGGGACCGCGGTGGTTCTGTTTGTATTGCTCCTGGCTGTTCAAACTAATTTTACCATGTGAGAGAGAGGATAGTTGGTTAATTTCCACAAACTACCAGTGAAAAAAACAGTGTTGTTGACATGTTGGCTCGGGCTGCCTGCACCCAGACGGCGCGACCAGCCTGTTGGACAGGGAAGGAGGATCTGCAGCGAACACTTCATTGCCTCGGATTATGTTGTTGGGGTGGGATGTTTGTCCAGAAGACCACTAATCAGCTGAAGCCGGACGCGGTTCCCTCGGTCTTCGACAGACAGACCGGCGCAGGCAGTTCAGCGTCGCGGAGCATTTAGCCTGCTGGCTACCTAGCTCCACTTCAACCAGCATCGGGAGCTCCAGCAGCTTGTCGATGTGCTAATAGCCTCAGCAACCTAACGTTAGCTGGCTCCAGCAGATCGACAAGCTGCTGGAGCCAGCTAACGTTAGCTTGCTGAGGCTATTAGCACATCGACAAGCTGCTGGAGCTCCCGATGCTGGTTGAAGTGGAGCTAGGTAGCCAGCAGCTAACGGTAGCTGGCTCCAGCAGCTTGTCGATCTGCTGGAGCCAGCTAACGTTAGGTTGCTGAGGCTATTAGCACATCGACAAGCTGCTGGATCTCCCGATGCTGGTTGAAGTGGAGCTAGGTAGCCAGCAGGCTAAATGCTCCCCGACGACAACGTGGCTACTCATCCCGGGAGATAACGGCGCTGCCTGGCTGGTTAGCGTTAGTTAGCCAGCAACCAGCCAGGCAGCGCCGTTATCTCCCGGGACGAGTAGCCACGTTAGTTAGCCAACAACCAGCCAGGCAGCGCCGTTATCTCCCGGGACGAGTAGCCACGTTAGTTAGCCAACAACCAGCCAGGCAGCGCCGTTATCTCCCGGGACGAGTAGCCACGTTAGTTAGCCAGCAACCAGTCAAGCTAACGTTAGCTGGCTCCAGCAGCTTGTCGATGTCGTCGGGAGCATTTAGCCTGCTGGCTACCTAGCTCCACTTCAACCAGCGTTGGGAGCTCCAGCAGCTTGTCGATGTGCTGGTAGCATCAGCAAGCTAACGTTAGCTGGCTCCAGCAGCTTGTCGATGTGCTGGTAGCATCGGCAAGCTAACGTTGGAGCTCCCAACGCTGGTTGAAGTGGAGCTAGGTAGCCAGCAGGCTAAATGATCCCGACGCTGAACTGCCTGCGTCTGTCTGTCAAAGACAGAGGGAACCGCATCGGGCTTCAGCTGATTAGTGGTCTTCTGGACAAACCTCCCACCCCAACAACATAATCCGAGGCAATGAAGTGTTCGCTGCAGATCCTCCTTCCCTGTCCAACAGGCTGGTCGCGCCGTCTGGGTGCAGGCAGCCCGAGCCAACATGTCAACAACACTGTTTTTTTCACTGGTAGTTTGTGGAAATTAACCAACTTTCCTCTCTCTCACATGGTAAAATTAGTTTGAACAGCCAGGAGCAATACAAACAGAACCACCGCGGTCCCGTTGTTTTGTAGGCAACATTTTATTTGCTGACCGACCCATTCAATATAGGCAGCTAACCAGAGTGTATACACCCAAGCCACGGTATGACGTCAGCAACAAAATGGCCGCGCCCATAATGCTAAATGCTTCAGAAATGTACACAACAAATCGTTTTTTCTTAGAAACTGCTTATTTTTATAACGTGACTTCTTCTGTGGCTTATCTAAATACTAATGTGATGCTATGAATATGTATTTATCGCACTGCTTCATCTCCACTTTAACCTTCTGTAGTGTGGTAGTGAAAGGTTAACCTTCTGTAGTGTGGTAGTGAAAGGTTAACCTTCTGTAGTGTGGTAGTGAAAGTGTTAACCATCTGTAGTGTGGTAGTGAAAGTGTTAACCATCTGTAGTGTGGTAGTGAAAGGGTTAACCTTCTGTAGTGTGTTAGTGAAAGGGTTAACCTTCTGTAGTGTGTTAGTGAAAGGGTTAACCTTCTGTAGTGTGGTAGTGAAAGGTTCATCTTCTGTAGTGTGTTAGTGAAAAGTTAACCTTATGTAGTGTGGTAGTGAAAAGTTAACCTTCTGTAGTGTGGTAGTGAAAGGTTAACCTTCTGTAGTGTGGTAGTGAAAGGTTAACCTTCTGTAGTGTGGTAGTGAAAGTGTTAACCTTCTGTAGTGTGGTAGTGAAAGGTTAACCTTCTGTAGTGTGGTAGTGAAAGTGTTAACCATCTGTAGTGTGGTAGTGAAAGTGTTAACCTGTAGTGTGGTAGTGAAAGGGTTAACCTTCTGTAGTGTGTTAGTGAAAGGGTTAACCTTCTGTAGTGTGGTAGTGAAAGGTTCATCTTCTGTAGTGTGTTAGTGAAAGGGTTAACCTTCTGTAGTGTGGTAGTGAAAAGTTAACCTTCTGTAGTGTGGTAGTGAAAGTGTTAACCTTCTGTAGTGTGGCAGTGAAAGTGTTAACCTTCTGTAGACTGTAGTGAAAGGGTTAACCTTCTGTAGTTGGGTAGTGAAAGTGTTAACCTTCTGTAGTGTGGTAGTGAAAGTGTTAACCTTCTGTAGTGTGGCAGTGAAAGGGTTAACCTTCTGTAGTGTGGTAGTGAAAGTGTTAACCTTCTGTAGTGTGGTAGTGAAAGGGTTAACCTTCTGTAGTGCGGTAGTGAAAGGGTTAACCTTCTGTAGTGTGGTAGTGAGAGGTTAACCTTCTGTAGTGTGGTAGTGAAAGGTTAACCTTCTGTAGTGTGGTAGTGAAAGGGTTAATCTTCTGTAGTGTGGCAGTGAAAGGGTTAACCTTCTGTAGTGCGGTAGTGAAAGGTTAACCTTCTGTAGTGTGGCAGTGAAAGTGTTAACCTTCTGTAGTGTTGTAGTGAAAGGTTAACCTTATGTAGTGTGGTAGTGAAAGGGTTAACCTTCTGTAGTGTGGTAGTGAAAGGTTAACCTTATATAGTGTGGTAGTGAAAGGGTTAACCTTCTGTAGTGTGGTAGTGAAAGGTTAACCCTCTGTAGTGTGATAGTGAAAGGGTTAACCTGTAGTGTGGTAGTGAAAGGTTAACCCTCTGTAGTGTGGTAGTGAAAGGTTAACCGTCTGTAGTGTGGCAGTGAACGTGTTAACCTTCTGTAGTGTGGCAGTGAACGTGTTAACCTTCTGTAGTGTGGTAGTGAACGTGTTAACCTTCTGTAGTGTGGCAGTGAACGTGTTAACCTTCTGTAGTGTGGTAGTGAAAGGGTTAACCTTCTGTAGTGTGGTAGTGAAAGGTTAACCGTCTGTAGTGTGGTAGTGAAAGGTTAACCATCTGTAGTGTGGTAGTGAAAGGTTAATCTTCTGTAGTGTGGTAGTGAAAGGTTAACCTTCTGTAGTGTGGCAGTGAAAGGGTTAACCTTCTGTAGTGTGGTAGTGAAAGTGTTAACCTTCTGTAGTGTGGTAGTGAAAGGTTAACCTTCTGTAGTGTGGTAGTGAAAGTGTTAACCTTCTGTAGTGTGGTAGTGAAAGGTTAACCTTCTGTAGTGTGGCAGTGAACGTGTTAACCTTCTGTAGTGTGGTAGTGAAAGGGTTAACCTTCTGTAGTGTGGTAGTGAAAGGTTAACCTTCTGTAGTGTGGTAGTAAAAGGTTAACCTGTAGTGTGGTAGTGAAAGTGTTAACCTTCTGTAGTGTGGTAGTGAAAGGTTAACCTTCTGTAGTGTGGCAGTGAACGTGTTAACCTTCTGTAGTGTGGTAGTGAAAGGGTTAACCTTCTGTAGTGTGGTAGTGAAAGGTTAACCATCTGTAGTGTGGTAGTGAATGGTTAATCTTCTGTAGTGTGGTAGTGAAAGTGTTAACCGTCTGTAGTGTGGTAGTGAAAGGTTAACCTTCTGTAGTGTGGCAGTGAACGTGTTAACCTTCTGTAGTGTGGTAGTGAAAGGGTTAACCTTCTGTAGTGTGGTAGTGAAAGGTTAACCTTATGTAGTGTGGTAGTGAAAGGTTAACCATCTGTAGTGTGGTAGTGAAAGGTTAATCTTCTGTAGTGTGGTAGTGAAAGGTTAACCTTCTGTAGTGTGGCAGTGAAAGGTTAACCTTCTGTAGTGTGGCAGTGAAAGGTTAACCGTCTGTAGTGTGGTAGTGAAAGGGTTAACCTTCTGTAGTGTGGTAGTGAAAGTGTTAACCTTCTGTAGTGTGGCAGTGAAAGGTTAACCTTCTGTAGTGTGGTAGTGAAAGTGTTAACCTTCTGTAGTGTGGTAGTGAAAGGTTAACCTTCTGTAGTGTGGTAGTGAAAGGGTTAACCTTCTGTAGTGTGGTAGTGAAAGTGTTAACCTTCTGTAGTGTGGTAGTGAAAGGGTTAACCTTCTGTAGTGTGGTAGTGAAAGTGTTAACCTTCTGTGTTGTGTGGCAGTGAACGTGTTAACCTTCTGTAGTGTGGCAGTGAACGTGTTAACATTCTGTAGTGTGGCAGTGAATGTGTTAACCTTCTGTAGTGTGGTAGTGAAAGGTTAACCGTCTGTAGTGTGGCAGTGAACGTGTTAACCTTCTGTAGTGTGGTAGTGAAAGGGTTAACCTTCTGTAGTGTGGTAGTGAACGTGTTAACCTTCTGTAGTGAAAGTGTCCTCTTCTACTTCCTCTCTCTGTCATCAACACTAGGTGTCATACCTGGCTCCACTCCACGACCTGGAACAGCTGTCCATCATGAGCAACCCTTGTGTCATGGCCACGCCCTCGCTGCCCGGGTTCGACTACCGGCCGTACATCACCAGCTGGTGCCTGAGGCTGAAGGTCCTGGACGGCTATGTGGTTTCACAGAGAGAAGGGTGCGTGCCGGTCCATGTGGTTTCATACAGAGGCGTTGGAATCAGGGTTCCTGCGGAGTCTTAACCCCTTAAGCCTGAGCGCTCTGGTACCGGTACGAGATTGATATCATGCCATAAATAGATTAATAGGGAACGTATGAATTAATGTTGCGTTTCTTTTTCAAATGTAGCCATGAGTAAATATCCTAACCCTGTCAAAACGGCAGTCCCCAAAGTGTTTATTTTCAGCACTATGTTTGTTTACCAATGATTTTAAGTGTTAAATATGAGTTTATAAATATCTCTGCGCATCCCGACGGAGACCAGATGAATTGGATGGAAATAAAGGAAGCTTACTTATATATGTCTGTAGTCCTATGAACAAGGAGACCCAGGGCTTTCGATGGCCTTTCGAATTTCATAAAACATAAAAACCTTTTTTAATGTTATTTTCGTTATTTTAACGTTATCATATCTCGCAATAACTTCTCTGTATCTTGTTTAAATGTGTTTGGGTGAAATGTCCAGGCTACAAAGTAAACAGTACAGTAATAATGTCCAGGCTACAAAGTAAACAGTACAGTAATAATGTCCAGGCTGCAAAGTAAACCGTACAGTATTAACAGCATCAGTTCCCCTCAATACTTTGTATATAGCTACTTTCATAGTAATTTTGCCAGTATGGCTATGAAATGGGTATTAAATTCTATTCAACGTCCTCTTAACCTGTTAAGCCCTATTTTCTGAAAATCTGCCTAAAAATACATGCAGTACCTCTCATGTGGGGTACCACAGGGATCAGTACTAGGACCACTCCTTTTTGCTATTTATATGCTTCCTCTAGGCCTCCTCATCAATAAATTCACCGGCATTAAATACCACTGCTACGCAGACAACATACAACTACTCTGCTCTTTTAAACCCGACAATTTGGAGAAACTCAGCCTTCTCCAGGAGTGCCTGCTCAGCATTGAGAGTTGGATGGGGAGTAACTTCCTCCAGTTAAATGCCAAAAAAACGGAGGTGCTGATCGTAGCAGCTGAAAAGACTGCAGCTAGAGTGGCCACTCACTTGGGGTCCCTTTAAAGACAACATACGTCCCCACCTGAGAAACCTGGGTGTTGTCTTCGACCAGGCCATGAACCTAGACAAACATGTCAAAACACTCACACGCACCTGCTTCTTTCACCTCAGAAATATTGCAAAACTACGCACCATCATATCTCACTCTGAACTAGAACTGTCCGTGCATGCTTTTATTTCCTCTAGGCTCGACTACTGCAACTCACTTTTCACCTGTCTCACCAAATCATCCACAGACAAACTGCAAATGGTCTAAAATGCTGCAGCCAGGCTACTCACAAGGTCAAAAAAAATCATGTCACACATCACTCCCATTCTGGCATCCCTGCACTGGCTCCCGGTACACTATAGAATTCACTTCAAAGTCCTCACTTTCACTTTCAGAGCCCCTATCTACATCACTGAACTCATCCATCCCTACACCAACACCCGCTCACTCAGATCTGCCGGTCAGCACCTCCTGGTGGTCCCCAGGTCCAGGCTGAAAACAAGGGGTGATCGAGCCTTCGAGGTGACGGCACCAAGGCTCTGGAACGCTCTCCCCCTGGACCTGCAAACTGCCCCCTCAGAAAACTCTTTTAAAAAAACAACTAAAAACACATTTGTTCAGACAGGCCTTTGGTCATACATAGGCACTCTTTCTTGTCCTCACTGTTCCTATAGTTTTGTTTTTAATTAGTGACTGATGATTTTATCTACATTCTTTTATTCTACTTTTTTATCTGGTTTCACTGTTTTTTAACTACTGTCTGTTGTTGTCATTTATTTCTTTTTTTTGGAACAAATGTTTTTTATTTTTACCCTTTTTTTTTTACATAAAACCAGACACACAATACATTAACAGTAGAAATTCACAATAAATCACAGGACTATGATCGACATAATAATAACAATAATGACAGTCCAGTACTTAAATCAAAATAAATGTAGATTAAAAGATATACCCATAATAAATACAATACAATACGTATGCTTTTGCTCGCTCTTCCCACCCCCCCTCAGGACCCCCTCTTGGACAATCTATCCATTATTCCGTTTAACACCAGGAATTACAAATTCATATGCCAGGGCTATTCAACTAAATTGTTCAGGGGGCCACATTGTCAGAAACCCAAGGGGCCAGGGGCCGGACTGCCACGGCGCCTCCCCGTGCTATGAATATATGTACACTTGACACAACACGCAACCACATTTTCACAACTTTTATTTAACTACATTGCAAAAGTAGTATACTTTTCAAAAAAAGTGCTTCATTTATGTGCCACATCTGCAACATCTCCTGCAGAAAGTGCTTCATTTATGACTGTGCAACAACTGCAACATCTCCTCTTCAACATTTCAATATAAAAATAAAATAAAAAACAAACAAGTACATGATGTGCATCTGAACATTCTAACATCAACACTTGAACAAAAAAACACATTTATAGTGCAGCTGAGCTTATGAAAAAGTGCTTCATGTCTGTGCAACAACAGCAAATCACAGTATCTTATTAGCACTTATTGTCCACTCTTAACTCTCAAACATCAGGGGGGGTGGGGGGCAGACAGGCCTAGCCTACATACACACATCTAATGAGAGAGATTGCACTTCTTTGACTGATGCAAGCCATTCTGAAGAAGGTGTGTTCACACCGAAACGTCATGATTACAGGCTGCCAATAAATTTGGAAAAATCTGGAGTGCGTGCCTGGACATTGTTTCCCTATTTTTATGTATGATATCAGAGGTTACAGCACCCAGTGTCAAGTCTAGTGAGGTGAGCGCGTTCTACAACTTTTTTCACTTCTTTGACTGGGCAATGGCAGAGAAGGAGGGTTCATAGGAAGTGAGGGCTACCCGCAAACAGTGATGCAAATGCTCATTTGTCAAGGAGGCACGGTTGCTTGTTTTAATGGCATTCATGTGAGAGAAACTGGATTCACAGGTGTATGTTGAGCCAAACATTGTTAGCACAGATATTGCCAGCGTTTTTATTTTGGGGAATGTGTTGACATGAATACACTTTATCCAAAATGTTGTGGTGGATTCATTCTCAAGTGCCTGCTTCAGAGCAGATGATGCTTGCATGTCAATTATTTCAAGTTGCAGGAGACCTTCATCAATGTGAAGTGATGCAAGGAACTCTTTTCCTTTTGTGGAAATAGCAGCTACATTGGCAAATGGGTTGCTCACAAAATGCATCAATTCTCTGGGCATGTCAAATTCATCAAATCGACTTGCAAAGTTTTCCTTCAATTTATCAATGAAATCTGTCATTAATTGAGTGACCTTTGGCTCAATTGTGCGTGTGAACGTTGACATGAAAAGAAAAAAAGTAAAAAATAAAATAAATAAAAAATATAAAAAAATTAATTTTTTTATTATCATGTAATCTTTTGCGGGCCGGTCAGAATCATCCCGCGGGCCGGATCTGGCCTGCGGGCCGCCAGTTGAATAGCCCTGTCATATGCTATCCTTTATCCTCTCCACCACATCTAACCAGATTACTATACTGGCTTCATTAACACCTAAAATTCGTGCGGTAGATATCTCTAGATAAATCACATCGAGATAGGTAAGAACCCATACCTTCCGGCACATTTTATCCGGTTGAATCCAGCGTGATGCTATCAGCTTTTTAGCAGCCGTAAGACCGGACAAAATTAGTCTCTTTACCTGTATAGAGGCTGCTAACTGAGAAACATCATTCAACAACAATACAGAAGGCAGTACAGGTATGGTCAGAAATAAAAATTCTCATAATTGCGTGGTTACTTCTTCCCAGAATATCTTAACACTTTGACGACCGCTGGGACCCGTCTAATATGGTGCTAGAGGACCAAGGTTTGTCAACACACCGATGTCTTTTTGTAGAGCTATAGGGGTGGACGGTATATATATATATATCACGGTATAATTTGAAGCATAGACGGTAACGGTATATATCACGGTATCAGTGTTTCTGTTAGAATAATTTTTTTTGCCTGATAGGCAGGCTATATAAAGAATGACATCCTCAAGGCATGTAGATTTATAATATTTTAACTTAAAACTAGGCTACTTTTGCGTATAAAGTCATTATATTCCAAATAAAATAAGTCCAGAGTCGAGACTCCTGCTCCCATTGCAAACAGCAGGGCTGGATTTTGCTAGAAGCATATGTAGCTGCAGAGCCGCAGAGCCAGGGGCTCTTTCAGGTCATTCATTTCAGCCATTGGCAATTCAGCCGTTGGGTGGGGGGGCGCTGTTTGACGGGCCTGTGACCAGACCTGAAAGAGCCCCTGGCTCTGCGGCTCTGCAGCTGCATGCTATTCGCAAATCCACTGCTGCAGCCGTCCTCCCGGCTCCCGCTGCTGCCGTCGTTATCATAACACTACACACATATCGTAATGTTTACAGCAAACTGTAGTTGATCACCAGGTATGTTTTATTAACGTAGAATAATTCATATAAGAAAAACGATATGGAAATATCTTACCTTTCTCCACTGGTTAAAAATGCCAGGAACTGAAATTGAAACTTGCTGTGCGCCGCGGTGATATGTGTTTATTATGAAATGACAATTGTGTGTTGACACGCCCACTGCGCGAAGCCTCCTAAATAACTTTTTCCAGTTTGCACATATCTATTATCTATGACTAATTCTATCTATTTTTAGGGGCAAATGCGATTGAAATAGTCGCGCTGTGGTTACATGACGTCATTGCTATTTTAGAGCTGCTCTACCGGTTACACGGTATAGTCAAAATCCATACCGTAGAGCAAATTAATACCGTTTATACCGTATACCGTTTATACCGTCCACCCCTACTTTATAGTATTGCTATCTGTCCATTCTCATTGTCACTTGAGTTCATAAACCGTCCCTTCAAAATGGCTTAAAGAAAAAAAGAATCCATCAATAGGTTGTCATTTTATAGCGCCGTGAATATAAGCTTTATCGCAGATTTTGTCTCATATATTTTCTGGAAAGCTAGTTATAAGGCTAAAGGCTACTAACATTATATTCAACGGCATTTCCGTTGTATATATGCTAATGAAATAACACAAACTGCTTATGATCCGGACTATCCCAGAGTATCTATGGATGAAAGGGGGGCGGCGGGGAACGTCGATTAGTATTATTGATTACCAATACAGTGTCCGTGTAAGTAGCCACATTCACTGATCGAATGCTTGCGTCTCACAACAATGTCTGATCCGGCTGTAATTTAGGTGAATAAGGTCTTACATCAGCCCGTGGGATACCCTACAGCATTTCCCCGTTATCGATCGGCATCTGGTAGATCGATATGTCCATTGGTTGATGATAAATCCCCTTATTCCATGGTGAGATCTGCGATTTGAAACGTAATCAACGGTGCATGCTGTTGCTTCGGGATCAGGGTAATATGATACTGCATTGGAAGGTAAAAGAAAAATTCCATTCGCCCACAATGATACTGCAGTGGAGCGATGGCGCCCCTAAGAGGATCTGGCCGGTATTGCATGTTGCCGATTCCACAGAGGCGGGTAGATCTGCAGAGTCGATCGGGGATCTTGATCCGGTTATTAATATGGAATAAAACAATAACAACTTGCCACGGCTATGTACGTGCCTCTGGTCCACAACGCATGGCACCGAAAGCCGTATATATACGTGGCCCGTCCCCATTGTGTTAACAGGAGGGCATTCCCAATACATATGCATAAATGTACCAATATCACCATTTAAACATAAGGAGCATCGAGAGTCTTGTTTAAGCCCCATTAGGTGCAAACGTCTAGGAGTTAAGTAAGTCCTATGAATAAAATTAAGATTAATCTGTTGATGATCCGGGTTGCGTGATGACAGCCGTACGTTTGCCCAAACTTCATCTCAATCAAAATCTACTTCCAAGTTTGGTATATCCTTCCTCCAGACTAAGTCTAGAGGAAGGACCTCATATGAGGACGTAAGTAAGTGACGATAAAAATCAGAGACGAAGCCTCTCGATGTCTCCTTTTTATAAAAGAATTTGTGATATCTGTGGTGCTCAAGTGGCACCTTTAATGGGACTCCATGAGCCCTTAAAGCTGCTCTTAATTGTAGATAGAAAAAAAGTGGATTTGGTGAGGTTAAATTAGTTAGATATCTCTTTATAGCTCAAAAACCCCGGTCGTTGAAGACATCCCCCAATGTATGTATGCCCTTCTTTTCCCATTTGGTAAATCTGATGGGTTGTTGTGCAATAAGGAGTGAATTGTTATTAAATAGGGGAGAATGACTATGCCATTTATGTTGGTTAGTAAATTTTTTCTGTGTCACGCCATATCCGGATCACATGTGTAATAAGAGGGCCAAATCTCAAGTTGCATTGCTTAATTGATAAGTTGGTGTACACTATATCCTGCAGTCTATGTGGTGCCACTATGTTCTCCTCTAATGGTCTCCAGGATACAGATGCTTGAGAATCAAACCAGGTGATCAGTGGTCTTAAAGAGAACGCTTTAAAATAGTAGCTGAAGTCTGGGAATGCTAAACCCCCGTCGGCTTTATTTCTCTGTGCAGTGGATCTTTTTATTCATGGAGGTTTGTTGTTCCAAATAAATGTATATGCAGCGGATTGTAATTTTTGCCAGTAACCAACAGGGGGGGAGGGGGGGGCGGGGTAACGGCAACATCGAGCTAAAGAAGTTAATTCTGGGTAAAACATCCATCTTAACTATTGATGCTCGGGCCTGTACTAGAGTTTTTTAGTTTTGACCACCTGCCGAAGTCGTTTGTGATCCTATCTAGGAATCCGGTATAATTATACTTCACCGTTTGGCAGATAGTGGGGAATATTTCGACTCCAAGACATCTAAAGTGTTCTACCATTGGTATATTTACTGGGAGTGAGGTAGCCTTCGCAGTCATATTAAGTGGAAGGAAGGCAGATTTTGGCCAGTTTATCTTAAATCCCGATAGATTGCCAAAATCATCTATTACCTTGAGAAGATGAGTTAGTGAGGTGGTAGGGTTTTGCATGAACATTATTACATCGTCCGCATATAAGCTGATATGATGCTGTGTGCCCTTAATTGAAATCGGCTCTATGGATTGGGATTGTCTTATATACTGTGCCAAAGGTTCTAGAGATGGAGCAAACAGTCCGGGACTAAGAGGACAACCCTGTCCGGGCGAACGCGACACAGGGAAGTTTGGGGAGGTGAATTTCCCTGTTATAGTCATGGCCGACGGATCTGTGTATAGTACTTTGATCATTTTAATGAATCCATCTCCTAACCCCATCCTTCCAAGTACTGCCCATAAATAAGACTATTCCAACCTATCAAAGGCCTTCAGACAGATATAAGTGCCATATTAACGTCCCTGGAGAAATTCCCCTCTTTGATTGAGTATAAAATCATGTCAAGTAATAGGGGTCCAATTACATCCCTGCACTGGCTCCCGGTACACTATAGAATTCACTTCAAAGTCCTCACTTTCACTTTCAGAGCACTCCACGGTCAGGCCCCTATCTACATCACTGAACTCATCCATCCCTACACCAACACCCGCTCACTCAGATCTGCCGGCCAGCACCTCCTGGTGGTCCCCAGGTCCAGGCTGAAAACAAGGGGTGATCGAGCCTTCGAGGTGACGGCACCAAGGCTCTGGAACGCTCTCCCCCTGGACCTGCGAACTGCCCCCTCTGAAAACTCTTTTAAAAAAACAACTAAAAACACATTTGTTCAGACAGGCCTTTGGTCATACATAGGCACTCTTTCTTGTCCTCACTGTTCCTATAGTTTTGTTTTTAATTAGTGACTGATGATTTTATCTACATTCTTTTATTCTACTTTTTTATCTGGTTTCACTGTTTTTTAACTGCTGTCTGTTGTTGTTGTCATTTATTTCTGATTTTGTTTTTGTTTTTATATACTAGCTGTAGTGTAAAGCACCCTGTGCATTCGTGCTGTGAAGGGTGCTATATAAATAAAAGTCATTCATTCATTCATTCACATACTGAAGTAAATGGAAGATTGCTCCACTTCTACAAGGTCCATTTGCATGTTCTTGGTATCTAAGGACATCTATGGATCTCATGGAATGTATTCCCAGTGTCAGAAATATTGTTTCTGTTACTGGGCTTGAGTAAATTGTGATGAAACAAAGGAGAATATAAATTATGATTTTTCTTTGCATCTTTGACACTGAACAATATGCTAAAAATGACCAGACATGAACAACTGCCACTGTTCAGTACCTTCTTGAGATCACGTGTACAAAAAATCTAAATGAATTACAGAAGGTTTTGTAGATACAGTACTCAATTCTGCCATCAGGACACATGCTATTTGAAATATTATTATAGAATATAGAATATCAGGCCTATAAATGACCTTATTATAGCCAACTTTCACATCTATGGATCCGGCCAAATCTACCTTTTCCAATGGCAGAGATCAATTTGGATTTAGTATCACCAGGCGTGCAGCACGAACCGAGAATGAAATATACTGTAAATACAGTCAGCTTTTTATTTTTGCGTCAGGTCCGCCATTTTGAATCTGATTGCAACGCACATGGTTGCTAAACGTTCACAGAAGGTAGACAAACTAACTGCACTCCAATCTATGCCAATAAAATAAAAAATAATAATCAGGAAGTCATTTGCTGTATAGTAGCTGGCTTCGGCTGGGTAGGGTAGTTTTTCGAAATTCCGACGCTCATTGAAAGCCCTGTCTTTCCTTCATCATAATGACTACAACCAGAATTGTGACACGGATAATTGCTTGTAAATGAATGCATTTAAAAAACGAATAGTTCATTAATAACACTTTTAACCTATTGGTAAACAAACGTATTGCTGAAAATATACACTGACTGCTGTTGTGACATGGTTAAGGTCTTTACTCGTGGATACATAAAAAAAAACGCTACTTATATTCATACAGTCTGTAGACATTGATTTATGACGTGATGTCTTCTGCGGTCCGCCGACAGACCACTCGGCTAAAGAGGTTAAAGGTCTTGCTGTCTTGTTTCTTTAATTTGGTTAATATGCCTGACTTTCTTTTTGTTTTACAGTTTGAAAGCAGAGTGGCTATACAGCCAGGGCAAAGGTCGCACCTATAGGCCAGGTCAACATGTGCAGTTGGTCCAGTACCTGGCCAATGTTTGCCCTTTGACCTCCACCGCAGCTCTGGAGACGGCGGAGGACGCAAAGTTGGAGAAGATCCTCAGCAAGCAGAGGTAAGCTAGTTTACAATGAGAGGTAAGCTAGTTTACAATGACCGAGGTAAGCTAGTTTACAATGAGAGGTAAGCTAGTTTACAATGAGAGGTAAGCTAGTTTACAATGACCGAGGTAAGCTAGTTTACAATGAGAGGTAAGCTAGTTTACAATGAGAGGTAAGCTAGTTTACAATGACCGAGGTAAGCTAGTTTACAATGACAGAGGTAAGCTAGTTTACAATGAGAGGTAAGCTAGTTTACAATGAGAGGTAAGCTAGTTTACAATGAGAGGTAAGCTAGTTTACAATGAGAGGTAAGCTAGTTTACAATGAGAGGTAAGCTAGTTTACAATGATCGAGGTAAGCTAGTTTACAATGAGAGGTAAGCTAGTTTACAATGAGAGAGGTAAGCTAGTTTACAATGAGAGAGGTAAAGGGCGGTTAGGTGGCCGAGCGGAGATTGCGTTCGTCACCAGCCCCGGAGCTGAGCTGGATTTGCCTGTTCGAATCCAGCTCACAGCTCCGGGGTTGTCACCAGCTTGGCTGGCCGTCTGCACTGATACAATTGGCTGTATCAGAGGGTGGGAGAAGCTGGCGGGGTGGGTCCGGGTCGTTGTAAACAGCGACTCCTACAGTTCGGTCGGGGCGCCTGCTAAGCGCGGATTGGACGTGAGGGGGATAGTGTGGTCCTCCCACACGCTACGCCCTCTCAATGAGAATCCGCGCTGCCAGGTGAAAAGAAGCGGTGATTGGCTGGACGTGTGTCGGAGGAAGCACGTGGTAGCCTCCACTCTCCCAGATGATCTGACTGTGGGGGGTAAGTGCGCAGCGATCAGGAAGGGACTGGGAATTGGCATACGACTAACATTGGGATGGGAGAAAATCGGAGGAAAATGGAGGGGGAAAAAGACCAATAAAAAAAAAAAAAACAATGAGAGAGGTAAGCTAGTTTACAAAGCCAGGGCTCTACGCAAACGTTTTCCCCAAGGAGCACATGTGCTCGTGTGCATACTAAGGGACAAACATCTATGCAATAGCACATACCACCAAAATCACGCCCATGCCTACTTTGTTGTTTCCGTTGTCCAGCTGCTTTTGTATGTTGTAGTGTTGTCACGATGTTGACGTTGAGAGAGAGAGAGAGACATGAAAGTTGTGGTCCCGGTTGTCTTGGCATCTCGTCTCCTCAGATTTCACCAAAGACAACTGATGCAGCAGACACAAGGAAGTTGTCCCGGCCCTTCTCGTCCAACCCAGCTGGACGTGGAGACGTACAGCCCTCAGCCCTCAGCCTCACACAGCGGAGCAGCCAGAGAGAACAGCCCTCAGCCCTCAGCCTCACACAGCGGAGACATGGAAACGTACAGAGAGAACAGTGAGGCTCCTGCTGCCACACCAGCCACGGCTCAGACCAGCAGACAGACAGGTATCAGACATCAGCGTACGTGAAGGTTACCAGTTCTTCATCCATCCAAACCTCTACATCTACCATTCCTGACATTGTCTTCTTCTGTCTCTCTCCAGAGCCGACCGTCCAGATGAATGCCTGGGCGGCAGGTGACTGGTGCCAGCCGCCGGCCGCTCTCGCGCGCAGCCCCAGGGCCACAGAGGAGCCCCTCTGCCTGGAGGACGTGCAGACAGACCAGCTCAGCGGCAGCCTGCTCCCCTCCTCCTCCACCTTCCTCCGCTTCAGTCCCCCAGGCCTGCCGCCGACCGACCCGGCCCACTCCGAGAGCGAGGACGAGACCGAGACGTTTGAGCCCGACTCCCTGGCCCCAGAGTGCCCGGCCCGGCACAAACAACTCCCAGAGCCCGACTCCCTGGCCCCAGAGTGCCAGGCCCGGCACAAACAACTCCCAGAGCCCGACTCCCTGGCCCCAGAGTGCCCGGCCCGGCACAAACAACTCCCAGAGCCCGACTCCCTGGCCCCAGAGTGCCCGGCCCGGCACAAACAACTCCCAGAGCCCGACTCCCTGGCCCCAGAGTGCCCGGCCCGGCACAAACAACTCCCAGAGCCCGACTCCCTGGCCCCAGAGTGCCCGGCCCGGCACAAACAACTCCCAGAGCTCGACTCCCTGGCCCCAGAGTGCCCGGCCCGGCACCAACAACTCCCAGAGCCCGACTCCCTGGCCCGGCACAAACAGCTCCCAGCGGAAAACACTTGCCGTGCGCCTCCAGAGTCAGAGCGGGAGACGGAGGCCATCGACGGAGAAGCACGGTTGACTGAAAGCCACTGTGATGGCACTCCCGCCATAACCGCTGATGCGCCGGGAGTGGGACGCGACGGGCCACACAGTCATTTGCTTCACCACATGTCCTCGGAGGGGGAGGGGAGGCTCGCACCGAAACGGGAAGATGAGGCGACGTGTGCCAATACGCAGAGTTCCTCCGAGGCGGCCGTCAGAATCCAGTCGTGGTGGAGAGGGCTGTGCACGCGCCACGGCCACCCACTGGCCAAACACGTGCGCAGCGAGATCCGTCTCCGTAGGATGCAGGAGCACATACTCTTCTTATCAGGAGAGCTGGAGAGGTAATAATAATAATAATAATGCATTTTATTTATATGGCGCATTTCAGGACACTCAAGGTCGCCGTACAACAATTTAAAAACAGTTCATTAATAATCACAATCAAGTTTAAAATAAAAATCAGACATACGCCTGCCTAAACAGGTGGGTTTTGAGGTGGGTTTTAATGGGATGATGGAGTCAATGTTCCTGATGTCGGGGGGGGGGGGGGGGGGGGAGTTCCAGAGGCGGGGGGCAGAGCAGCTGAAGGCTCTTGACCCCATAGTGGACAGACGGGCTGGGGGGGGGGGGGGGGGGTTCCAGAGGCGGGGGGCACAGCAGCTGAAGGCTCTTGACCCCATAGTGGACAGACGGGCTGGGGGGACGGTCAGGTTGATGGAGGAGGCAGACCTGAGGGACCGAGTGGGAATGTTGATGTGGAGGAGGTCGGACAGGTATGGAGGGGCTTGAATGTATGGAGGAGGATCTTGTAATCAATGCGGTGTTTAATGGGAAGCCAGTGTAGTTGGCAACTTGGCGTAGGACGGGGGTGATGTGACTGATGACGGGGGTTCTGGTGATTATACGGGCAGCAGCGTTCTGGACCAGTTGGAGCTCCTGGAGGAGTTTGTGGGGGAGACCAAATAGAAGGGAGTTGCAGTAATCTAAGTGGGAAGTGACGAGGGAGTGGACCAGGACTGCGGCGTTGTTGGGAGTGAGTGAAGGGCGGAGGCGGTTGATGTTGTGAAGGTGGAAGTAGGCGGACCGGATGGTGTTGTTGATGTGGGAATGGAATGATAGGGTGCTGTTGAGGACGACACCCAGACTCTTAACCCTTGTCTATGGTGAGGGTGAAACTGGGGTGCTTGGTGAGTGTGGACTTGGAGCCAATGAGGACTACCTCTGTTTTATCACTGTATCACTGTGTTTGAGGAAATTTGAAGTGAACCAGGATTTGATTTCCTGTAAACAGGCACAGAAGGAAGAGGGGGGGGGGGTGGAAGTGGGTTTGGAGGAAACATAGAGCTGGGTGTCGTCCGCGTAACAGTGGAAATGATGTTGTATTTATGGAGAATCAGACATGTTCGAACGTTCGAATTTGTTACGTTGGCATTCGAATTCTAAATCAAAATTCGAATTTTTAATTTTATTTTTTTGAACAAGGTTTTTTTATTTGAAGATTCAATTTTCACAGGCGGTCCCACATGGGCCAAAGAAAATTACTAAAAAATAAGGCCCTCCCTCCCTTCCCCCCACCCCTATACCAGACAGAATCATTCTAAAATATCTTAGATCGTTGTTAATCATTGTTTTTCCTTTTAGCTTTTAAATCACCAGACAGCAGTCACATATCTCTTGCATTCTGTAGATAGAGAAGAAGAAAAGTAAGAACATAATAAAAAAAAAATAATAAATTAACAACAAGCTGAGAGACCAGGAAGGCCAGTCAGATCGCCTCTGTCACATTATCCGCTTCCATACCCTCAAAGAAAGTTAGGAAAGGATCCCAAATATTGTGGAATTTTTCAGTACAACCTCTGATAGTATACCTGATCTTCTCCAGTTTAATATGATACATGACCTCTCTCATCCAGTGGCCGTAGACAGGTGAACCTGGGTCCTTCCATTTGAACAGTATCAGCCTTCTGGCCAAGAGTGAACAGAAGGCCAGCATTCTAGATTCCCACCATCTAAAGTGGATGTCTGCTGGGGCCACTCCGAATAATGCAATATATGGTGATGGCTCCACTTCCTTTCCAAATATCTTAGAGAAGGTGTCAAAGATGGTCTGCCAATAGGTGTGTAACTTTGGGCACGTCCAGAACATGTGGAGCAGAGTGGCTGGAGCCTGTCTGCAGCGGTCGCATAGAGGGTCTATGTCGGGATATATCTTAGAGAGCCTGTCTTTAGACCAATGCAGTCTGTGTACAATTTTAAATTGGATAACCGCATGTTTAAGGCAAATGGAAGAGGAGAAAATCCCCTGTATTATTTTGTCCCATGTGTCTTCTGCGATTGGTTCACCTAAGTCAGTCTCCCATCTGCCCCTGAGGAGATTTAAAGGTGTCGAGTTGCTTCTATTAAGTAGTTCATGAATTCTGCTTATAGCCTGTTTCTGGATCAATTTATAATAATTATAATTTATAATTTAGGACCTGCTCCGAGGTCATCAATTGGCACACATGCGATGCATGCATGCAATTCGTATCTGCGATTAACCCATCCCGTCGTCCTTCCCCCCCAAGGGCAGCCGGGAGCAGACAGGCACAACGTGAGCCGCGCCAGGGGACCAATCCAAGTGCTCCTGTCCGTCTTCGTCAAGGACGCCACAGCGTTAGCGATCTTGTTGTTGTGCATGTTTTTCCATTGGGTTTATCTTATCGGGGGGAAACCCTTGCGAGCACGGGGAGAACATGCAAACTCCACACAGAAAGGCCTGGGAGATACCCCACCTGGGTAACTGGCACCATGGAAACCTGGTCCCCAAGCGGGATTCGAACCCTGGACCTTCTTGCTGTGAGGCGACAGTGTTAACCACTACACCACCGTGCCGCATACAATTTACAGTTCAAGATTGAGTCTAAAAGGGAGGCAGGAGGGCACACCGGGTAGCAGTCCGAGTTCGAAGTTACGAAGCTCCGGAGTTGCAAGTATCTATAGAGGTGTGACCTAGGGATCTTGTATTTCTGTACTAGCTGTTCAAAGGAGGCAAAGTTGCCGTCTATATAGAGGTCAGACAGCGTAATCACTCCACTCCCAACCAAACTGTCGAAGGCCTTATCCATCGTTGATGGGACAAACATGTGATGTCTTGTGATCGGAGCAGCCAGTGATAGTTCCCTGAGGGAGAAGGTTCTTCTAAATTGGTTCCACGCTTTTATCGAATGGATGACAACTGGGTTCGAGGTAAAGCTAGATATGGGCTGTGTGAACGGGAGCTTAGCACATAACAAGGCAGATAGGGAGGTTGATTTAACCGACGCTCTCTCCAGCACTGTCCACCAGGGGGCTGTGTCCTCGCCCTTTACCCAGTATAATAACGATCTTATGTTTGCTGCCCAGTAGTAGTAAATCAAGTTTGGAAGCGCCATCCCACCCATTACACGGGGTCTCTGCAGCATAGATCTTTTGATCCGGGGCGGTTTTTTGTTCCAGATAAAGGAGGATATCTGGTTGTTTATCTTGGAGAAGAATGTTTTAGTCAGAAAGACTGGAAATACATATAGAAATTTCGGCAATACATTCATCTTTATTGTGTTGATTCTCCCACCCAGGGATAGCGACAGGGGGTCTCAACGTTCAATATCTCTCGCCAGACCAGACAGTAAAGGTTGATAGTTAGCCATATATAGGTCCTTATGTTCATGCGTGATCCATATCCCGAGGTACTTGAACTTTTTAGGGCTAATTTTAAACGGGAATGTGCTCCGAGGTATCCGATCCGCCGAGGTGCTGACGGGCATCCGTTCGCTTTTTTGAATGTTAATTTTGTATCCGGATATTTTGCCGAAGTCCACAAGTAGGGTCATTAACCGAGGAAGACTCGTTTGGGGTTGTGATATATACATCAACATGTCGTCTGCGTAGAGCGAGACTTTATGCTCCGAGCCCGCGCGCATGATCCCCGACCCCTTGATATCGGTGTTCTGCCTCAGAGCCAGCGCAAGGGGCTCCATTGCGATCGCGAAAAGGAATGGAGATAAAGGACATCCCTGTCTCGTACCCCTATGGAGTTCAAAGTAGGTGGATAGATTGTTGTTGGTGCGAACGGCAGCCATCGGAGACGTATATAGAATTTTAATCCAAGCTATTTAGGGCCAAACCCAAACCTCTCCAGAGTGTGAAAAAGATAGTCCCACTCCACCCGATCAAACGCTTTTTCCGCATCAAGGGAGAGGACCACCTCAGGTGTTCCGGGTGGAGAGAGGCTATACAGGATATTTAGGAAGCGTCTGATATTAAAGAAAGAGTACCGATTCCTGATGAAGCCTGTTTGGTCCGGCGAGATAATCGAGGGTAGAACCCCCTCCAGACGACGGGCCAGAACCTTAGCGAGATCCTTGACATTGGCGTTAAGGAGGGAAATTGGACGGAACGAGTCGCATTCCAGCGGGTTCTTGTCTTTCTTAAGAATTAAGGAGATAACAGCTTGGCGCATGGTCGGAGGAAGAGAATTTGTTGAGAATGATTCATCAGATACGGCTAGCAGCAGCGGGGACAGCTGGGTTGAGAATTTTTTGTAGAAGTCTGTAGGGTAGCCGTCTGGCCCCGGGGACTTGCCACTCTGCATAGATCTAATCGCTGACGTAATCTCTGCAACCGTAAGTTCCCCCTCCAGATCTGCGGCCCTCTCTGGGTCGACTGTCGTGACGCGGAGGGTCCTATAGAAATCGTCTAGCGTGGAGGGCCCCACTTGCGAGTCTGAGGTGTATAACGATTGGTAGAAAGTTTTAAAGCTTTTATTAATTTCAAGGTTGTCAGTGGCTTTTGAGCCCCGCTCGTCGTTGATAGTGGGGATGGACTGGTTGGCAGTTCTCTGTCGCAGCTGATGGGCAAGTATCCGTCCGGCCTTCTCCCCATGTTCATAGTACCCCTGTCGCGTTTTAGTAATAAGGTACTCAGCCTGTCGCGTTGACAGGAGGTCAAACTCAGTTCGCAGCGACATATGTTTTTTCAACGTGTCAGTTGATGGCGAGTGGCTATGTAGTCTATCTAGCTCCAAAATCTCATCCGTCAGTTGCTTAAGGTGTGCCGTATTTATCTTCTTTTGGTTGGCGCAATATGAAATCACCTGTCCCCTTAAGTACGCCTTCAGTGATTCCCAAATGGTTAAAGAAGACATTCCCGGAGTCTTATTAATGTCGAGAAATAATGTAATTTCCGAGGTGATGAAGTTTGTGAAGGCTTCCTCCGACAGGAGCAACAGGTTGAGTCTCCACTGGCGGTGGCCGAGCCGTGTATTTGGGATACTCATTTTCATAACTAAGGGACCATGGTCTGAGATAACTATCGCTCCGTATTTGCATTATGTTACGAGGGGAAGGAGTCTCTTATCCAGGAGAAAGCTGTCTATGCGCGAGAAGGTATTATGGACCGGGGGAAAAAAGGAGTATCCTCTGGATGTAGGATTACGAAACCGCCACACGTCAGCTACCCCATATGATTTGAGAAAGCGCCGGATTGCGCAGGCCGAGCTAGACTGGGGGGCCTTCCTGGACGAGCTACGGTCCAGCACCGGGGAGAGTGCACAATTCATGTCGCCGCCAAGGATGAGATTGTGCAAGGTCATATCCGGTAGGCGAGAAAAAAGGCTGGTGAAGAACGAAGGGTTGTCCCAGTTTGGTGCGTAGATATTAGCCAGAATGACCGGAAATGAATGCAGTTTCCCCACCACTATAATATAGCGCCCTGCAGGGTCGGCCTCTACACTTGACATAGTAAATGGCGTGTTTTTATCTATCAAAATGGCTGCTCCTCTGGCCCTTGTGTGGAAGTTGGAGTGATACATCTGTCCCACCCACCCCCCCCTCAGTCGATCATGGTCCGTAGTTTTTTTTTTTTTATCCACTTTTTCTCCCATTTTCTATATATTTTCTCCCATCCCAATTTCGTATCATCCAATTCAACCCTCCCCTGTCACGAACGCTGTTTCTTGCCTCCCACAAGCCGGCTGCAATGTGGACTAAGTCATACATAGCACAAGTCCCCTCCGGTACTTGAGGTAACAGCAGTCGCATCTTTTCACCTGCGCAGCTCGATCTCTCAGTGGCGAGGAGTAACGCGTGGGAGGCTCACGCTGCCCCTGACACTTCCTGATTCTACTGCGCAGGCGCACCAACCGACCTGTAGGAGTCGCTGTCCACAACGCCCGATCCCCACCCATCAGTTTCCCACCCCCTAATACGGCCAATGTGTATTAGTATGAACGACCAGCTAAACTGAAAGCAATGTGGAGCGCTGGGTTCGAACAGGCGAGCCCAGCGTCTCCGCATTCGTGGCGAGCGCCTTGCCCACTACGCCACGTAGCCGCCCCATGGTCCGTAGTTTTTAAGTGTGTCTCCTGTAAAACGCTATGTCTACATTGAGTTGTTTTAAATGTGTAAGCACCTTCTTATGCTTTACTGGGTGGTTGAGTGATTTAACATTCCAACTCATGAAATTGACAGAGCACCCTTCCAGCCCCATGGTATCACCCGTGTCGATCATAGTAGATGAGAGTGGCCATGCATCTGGAACCTAGAGAGAGCTCAGCACAGCTGCAGGTGAAAAACAAAACAGACATCTGATAATTTATGCATGTTGAATGTACAAGTCTGGTAACCCCCCCCCCCCCCCCCCCCTGACACCCATAAAAGCAAGGTGTCCTAAGTACCCTTCAGAAACAAATCCACACATAATGTGCTTGTGTTGGAGGTTTTCTATCTATAGAGCCTGCCGCTCAGACCACCGTCGAGCCTCTTAGGAGGGAAAAAAATATATATAATAATAATAATAATAATAATAATAATAATAATAATAATAATAATAATAATAATAATAATAATAATAATAATAATAATAATTATAATAATAATTATAATTATAATTATAATTATAATAATAAAGGGAAAAAAGAAAAGTAAAAGTAAAAAATCTTTACTCAGATCTTGGTACTATATAGAATCTTCCACTGTCTAGTGGAATGCACCCAACCGGGTAGAATTATATAGGTGGCGACAGTAAACGTCAAGCATAACCGTATATTAGCAATATCACATTAAGCATTAAGCAGGTCCCGAAGTAAGGCAGAACAACCTCTTCCCTAGCAAGGGCGATCAGCCTGCCCCGCTAGACACAAAAAAAAGAAGAGAAAAAAAAGGGTGCCTGGTTGTGTGATATAGAGTAAGTTGGAAGAGGTGTGGGAGTGTGCGCGTGTCGACATGTTTATACGCGGGTGTGTGTCTGGGCGCATGCCCTTCCGTGTTCGTGCAGTTGTATGCACGTGTACCTATGTATGTGTGTGTGTGTGCATGGATGTATCGGACACAGCCAGGGAGTTAGCGTATGGGTGTGTAGGAGTAAGTGTGGGTCTATGCCCATGTATCTGTGTAATGTGTACATGTGTATGTATGTCTGTGCATGTGCGTACTATGCGCCCATGTGTGTGTGATATGTCTAGATAGTGTATCAATTATGTGCAGCAGCATAAATGTAAGAATGTATCCATTAGGAGTGCGTGCGTGTGTGTCAACGTAAGTGTGGACGTGTGTGCAAATGCTCATATGTCTCTATATGTGCATACATATACTGTCCTGTTGGGGCCAGAATGATACACTATCTACTTCACCTGCACTCCATAAGTGGCTATTAGTATAGGACTGGAGATCCGCTGGATGTTAAATAAATCGTATGGCTTAGCCATGACCATTGGCAAGTTCTCGAAGCTGAGTAGGTGAACTACTTTGCTTGATATATGGTCTAGATAGATTGGTGAATTCCTCAGTCTAGTGGTGTCTTCTCAATATTAGGCAGGTGATGCTACACATACATTATCACACAGTAGACATTACAGTAGCCTCTATACAAATGTTGTCCTGTTTGTGTTAAAATGATACCTTATTCACATCACCTGCATATTATAAGTGGCTCGTACACACCTAAACATCTTCTCTTTCTATGTGCTCTGTTGGTATAGGATCAGAGAGTTGCTAGATGTTGAGTGTGTAACCTAACTTAATAATTGTAACCAGTGGTTATTCCTGAGACTGATTGGATGAATCATTACACTAGATCGTTAAATAGCAGATTTTACAGTGGCCCTCTGACAAGTAGTGACCCTTTGAGATCAAGACATCATTCACAACATCTGTACGGTAAGAAGCATTTTGTATAAAAGTATTCTGTACTTCTGTATGACAACTATTAAAGAAACTTGAAACTACATATATAACATATAAACATCTGAGTATCTCCCTCTTCTGATCGAAAACGTTTATAATGGTGTGCAGAGCAAACTGTATCTCGCGAATCTTCCACTCTTTCTTTTGTAGAGACTGCTAACATTGTGTGTACCAAGGGCCTACCCAACCTCCTCTGTCGCTGCATGCACAATGTTCTTTCTGACGTAGTCCATAGCTTCCCCCGCCTCAATTAACTCTTTATCCTCTCCCTTGAACGTGATGCGAAACCGGGCTGGGAATAAAATGCCGTACCGGGTGTCCTGTCGGCCGCGCAGTAACTTCCTCACCT
This sequence comes from Notolepis coatsorum, assembly GCF_963971535.1. Taxonomy (NCBI): domain Eukaryota; kingdom Metazoa; phylum Chordata; class Actinopteri; order Aulopiformes; family Paralepididae; genus Notolepis; species Notolepis coatsorum. The sequence goes on from NC_140169.1 coordinate 59,926,450, forward strand.
CCGTGAATGCAGCCCTGGCTCTGGCGACGCTCGCTGCATAGTCCGGGAAGATCGCAATAGACACACCGCTGGCCTGTAATGGAGCCCGGGCGCGCGCCCGGCTCAACACTTCGACACAGTCTTGGAAGTAGTGAAGTTTAGCCACAATGGCGCGTGGCTTCCCGTCCTTCCTCTTCGGTCCCAGCGTTCTGTGCGAGCGGTCGACCAGTATCTCATTATCCATTTGCAGCACGTCCTTCAGTAGTTTGGAGACCGAAGCTGTGGAGCTTGAGCCATCCGTCTCGGCCACCCCAATTATCCTCACGTTGCACCTCCTTATTCTTCCTTCCATGTCCTCACACTTCCCTCTGAGACCCGCCACCTCTGATTTTAAGTCTTCGACTGTGGTTTGTAACGTTACCACCTCGTCTGACCACATCGAGAGACCACCTTCCACGTCCTTAACCGAGGCCTCCATTTTGTCCATGTCCACGCGTAGTGCCGCGACACAGCCTTGCATTTCCTCATTCATCACTTTCAAATCATTTCTAATAAGGTTGAACTCTTTGGAAAGTGCACCTTTCAATTCCGATTGTATTATCTCTGCGAGTTCCGATTTCAGCGCGAGGAGAATCTCCGCCTTTAAGGCTGTGGTATCCACGCCGGACATCTTTGACGGTGTGGACGGTGGTGGCTCGGAACTGGAAGTCGAGGCTTTTTCAGGCCTGCTTGAAGTCTGGACGTATTTGTATTTACGTAGGTTTGCTGCCTTCTGTCCGTGTAAACAATGTCCATTGGTTTGAACAAATGTACCCTGAGTAAGATTCACTAAGTTTTGTAAATCTGTAAGCTTATTAAATTAATAAATAAAATAGACTCAACGGGAGCTCGAACGAACAGCGTGTTACTCCATTGCTCGCCTAGCCACGCCCCCCTGTTGCATCATTTTAACCAATGTCCAAGACAGAGGAGATTCGATCAAACTGTTAGATCAGACCATGGAATGTAAGGAGGACTAAATACTACAACGTCGTAAGACCGAATTTTTTATTTTTAATAAATAAATTAAAAATTTTTTTTTTAATTATATATATTATTTGTATGTGTCTATTCATTCAGTTTAAACCAATGGGGGTTTTCTTCACAGTTGCAGATAAAGATTAGGCTACACTAATATTATAGTATTAAAAAAACTGCTGTTATATTCATTAAATAAAGTTGATTTAATAAAAAAAGCCTCATTTAATCACTTTATTCAAATTGAGGATTTAGTTTGAGGATATATAAAAAAAAAAAAAAATGTATTAAATATATATATATATTTTTTTATTTATGAATTTGAATATGAATTTATGAATGAACTGAGTACGACCAGAGAGATCTGAGTACGACCAGAGAGATATGAGTGGAACCAGTCTAGGGATGTGTGGGAGATTCCACTGGAGGCTAGTCGGTTAAGGAGGGTGGAGTGAGATATGGTGTCAAATGCGGCGCTTAGATCGAGGAGGATGAGGATGGATAATAGTCCGGAGTCAGCTGCCATCAGGAGGTCATTAGTGATTTTGAGGAGGGCTGTTTCTGTGAGTGACGGGGGCGAAAACCAGATTGGAACTGTTCATAGAGGTCATTGTTGGAGAGGTGAGCATGAATCTGAGAAGCCACTACTTTTTACAGGATTTTTTAGAGAAATGGCAGGTTGGAGACGGGACTGAGATAGATAGATAAGAGCTAGAGCACATCCTCCTATCAGGAGAGTTGGAGAGGTAGAGCACATCCTCCTATCAGGAGAGTTGGAGAGGTAGAGCACATCCTCCTATCAGGAGAGTTGGAGAGGTAGAGCACATCCTCCTATCAGGAGAGTTGGAGAGGTACTCAACCTCTACAGTCTTTAACTATGAATGAACACAACACTCTAACTTACCATCTTTAGATAATAAAGTACTCTACCTCTACTGTCTTTAACTATGAATGAACACAACACTAACTTACCATCTTTAGATAATAAAGTACTCAACCTCTACTGTCTTTAACTATGAATGAACACAACACTCTAACTTACCATCTTTAGATAATAAAGTACTCAACCTCTACTGTCTTTAACTATGAATGAACACAGCACTCTAACTTACCATCTTTAGATAATAAAGTACTCAACCTCTACTGTCTTTAACTATGAATGAACACAACACTCTAACTTACCACCTTTAGATAATAAAGTACTCAACTTCTACTGTCTTTAACTATGAATGAACACAAACAATACTCCAACTTACCATCTTTAGATAATAAAGTACTCAACCTCTACTGTCTTTAACTATGAATGAACACAACACTCTAACTCACCATCTTTAGATAATAAAGTACTCAACCTCTACTGTCTTTAACTATGAATGAACACAACACTCTAACTTACCATCTTTAGATAATAAAGTACTCTACCTCTACTGTCTTTAACTATGAATGAACACAACACTAACTTACCATCTTTAGATAATAAAGTACTCAACCTCTACTGTCTTTAACTATGAATGAACACAACACTCTAACTTACCATCTTTAGATAATAAAGTACTCAACCTCTACTGTCTTTAACTATGAATGAACACAGCACTCTAACTTACCATCTTTAGATAATAAAGTACTCAACCTCTACTGTCTTTAACTATGAATGAACACAACACTCTAACTTACCACCTTTAGATAATAAAGTACTCAACTTCTACTGTCTTTAACTATGAATGAATACAAACAATACTCCAACTTACCATCTTTAGATAATAAAGTACTCAACCTCTACTGTCTTTAACTATGAATGAACACAACACTCTAACTCACCATCTTTAGATAATAAAGTACTCAACCTCTACTGTCTTTAACTATGAATGAACACAACACTAACTCACCATCTTTAGATAATAAAGTACTCAACCTCTACTGTCTTTAACTATGAATGAACACAACACTCTAACTTACCATCTTTAGATAATAAAGTACTCAACCTCTACTGTCTTTAACTATGAATGAACACAACACTCTAACTCACCATCTTTAGATAATAAAGTACTCAACCTCTACTGTCTTTAACTATGAATGAACACAGCACTCTAACTTACCATCTTTAGATAATAAAGTACTCAACCTCTACTGTCTTTAACTATGAATGAACACAACACTATTACCATCTTTAGATAATAAAGTACTCAACCTCTACTGTCTTTAACTATGAATGAACACAACACTCTAACTTACCATCTTTAGATAATAAAGTACTCAACCTCTACTGTCTTTAACTATGAATGAACACAACACTCTAACTTACCACCTTTAGATAATAAAGTACTCAACCTCTACTGTCTTTAACTATGAATGAACACAACACTCTAACTCACCATCTTTAGATAATAAAGTACTCAACCTCTACTGTCTTTAACTATGAATGAACACAACACTATTACCATCTTTAGATAATAAAGTACTCAACCTCTACTGTCTTTAACTATGAATGAACACAACACTCTAACTCACCATCTTTAGATAATAAAGTACTCAACCTCTACTGTCTTTAACTATGAATGAACACAACACTCTAACTCACCATCTTTAGATAATAAAGTACTCAACCTCTACTGTCTTTAACTATGAATGAACACAGCACTCTAACTTACCATCTTTAGATAATAAAGTACTCAACCTCTACTGTCTTTAACTATGAATGAACACAACACTATTACCATCTTTAGATAATAAAGTACTCAACCTCTACTGTCTTTAACTATGAATGAACACAACACTCTAACTTACCATCTTTAGATAATAAAGTACTCAACCTCTACTGTCTTTAACTATGAATGAACACAACACTCTAACTTACCACCTTTAGATAATAAAGTACTCAACCTCTACTGTCTTTAACTATGAATGAACACAACACTCTAACTCACCATCTTTAGATAATAAAGTACTCAACCTCTACTGTCTTTAACTATGAATGAACACAACACTATTACCATCTTTAGATAATAAAGTACTCAACCTCTACTGTCTTTAACTATGAATGAACACAACACTCTAACTTACCATCTTTAGATAATAAAGTACTCAACCTCTACTGTCTTTAACTATGAATGAACACAACACTAACTCACCATCTTTAGATAATAAAGTACTCAACCTCTACTGTCTTTAACTATGAATGAACACAACACTAACTCACCATCTTTAGATAATAAAGTACTCAACCTCTACTGTCTTTAACTATGAATGAACACAACACTCTACCTTAACATCTTTAGATAATAAAGTACTCAACCTCTACTGTCTTTAACTATGAATGAACACAGCACTCTAACTTACCATCTTTAGATAATAAAGTACTCAACCTCTACTGTCTTTAACTATGAATGAACACAACACTCTAACTCACCATCTTTAGATAATAAAGTACTCAACCTCTACTGTCTAACTATGAATGAACACAGCACTCTAACTTACCATCTTTAGATAATAAAGTACTCAACCTCTACTGTCTTTAACTATGAATGAACACAACACTATTACCATCTTTAGATAATAAAGTACTCAACCTCTACTGTCTTTAACTATGAATGAACACAACACTCTAACTTACCATCTTTAGATAATAAAGTACTCAACCTCTACTGTCTTTAACTATGAATGAACACAACACTCTAACTCACCATCTTTAGATAATAAAGTACTCAACCTCTACTGTCTTTAACTATGAATGAACACAGCACTCTAACTTACCATCTTTAGATAATAAAGTACTCAACCTCTACTGTCTTTAACTATGAATGAACACAACACTATTACCATCTTTAGATAATAAAGTACTCAACCTCTACTGTCTTTAACTATGAATGAACACAACACTAACTCACCATCTTTAGATAATAAAGTACTCAACCTCTACTGTATTTAACTATGAATGAACACAACACTAACTCACCATCTTTAGATAATAAAGTACTCAACCTCTACTGTCTTTAACTATGAATGAACACAACACTCTAACTCACCATCTTTAGATAATAAAGTACTCTACCTCTACTGTCTTTAACTATGAATGAACACAACACTAACTTACCATCTTTAGATAATAAAGTACTCAACCTCTACTGTCTTTAACTATGAATGAACACAACACTCTAACTTACCATCTTTAGATAATAAAGTACTCAACCTCTACTGTCTTTAACTATGAATGAACACAGCACTCTAACTTACCATCTTTAGATAATAAAGTACTCAACCTCTACTGTCTTTAACTATGAATGAACACAACACTCTAACTTACCACCTTTAGATAATAAAGTACTCAACTTCTACTGTCTTTAACTATGAATGAACACAAACAATACTCCAACTTACCATCTTTAGATAATAAAGTACTCAACCTCTACTGTCTTTAACTATGAATGAACACAACACTCTAACTCACCATCTTTAGATAATAAAGTACTCAACCCCTACTGTCTTTAACTATGAATGAACACAACACTCTAACTTACCATCTTTAGATAATAAAGTACTCTACCTCTACTGTCTTTAACTATGAATGAACACAACACTAACTTACCATCTTTAGATAATAAAGTACTCAACCTCTACTGTCTTTAACTATGAATGAACACAACACTCTAACTTACCATCTTTAGATAATAAAGTACTCAACCTCTACTGTCTTTAACTATGAATGAACACAGCACTCTAACTTACCATCTTTAGATAATAAAGTACTCAACCTCTACTGTCTTTAACTATGAATGAACACAACACTCTAACTTACCACCTTTAGATAATAAAGTACTCAACTTCTACTGTCTTTAACTATGAATGAACACAAACAATACTCCAACTTACCATCTTTAGATAATAAAGTACTCAACCTCTACTGTCTTTAACTATGAATGAACACAACACTCTAACTCACCATCTTTAGATAATAAAGTACTCAACCTCTACTGTCTTTAACTATGAATGAACACAACACTAACTCACCATCTTTAGATAATAAAGTACTCAACCTCTACTGTCTTTAACTATGAATGAACACAACACTCTAACTTACCATCTTTAGATAATAAAGTACTCAACCTCTACTGTCTTTAACTATGAATGAACACAACACTCTAACTCACCATCTTTAGATAATAAAGTACTCAACCTCTACTGTCTTTAACTATGAATGAACACAGCACTCTAACTTACCATCTTTAGATAATAAAGTACTCAACCTCTACTGTCTTTAACTATGAATGAACACAACACTATTACCATCTTTAGATAATAAAGTACTCAACCTCTACTGTCTTTAACTATGAATGAACACAACACTCTAACTTACCATCTTTAGATAATAAAGTACTCAACCTCTACTGTCTTTAACTATGAATGAACACAACACTCTAACTTACCACCTTTAGATAATAAAGTACTCAACCTCTACTGTCTTTAACTATGAATGAACACAACACTCTAACTCACCATCTTTAGATAATAAAGTACTCAACCTCTACTGTCTTTAACTATGAATGAACACAACACTATTACCATCTTTAGATAATAAAGTACTCAACCTCTACTGTCTTTAACTATGAATGAACACAACACTCTAACTCACCATCTTTAGATAATAAAGTACTCAACCTCTACTGTCTTTAACTATGAATGAACACAACACTCTAACTCACCATCTTTAGATAATAAAGTACTCAACCTCTACTGTCTTTAACTATGAATGAACACAGCACTCTAACTTACCATCTTTAGATAATAAAGTACTCAACCTCTACTGTCTTTAACTATGAATGAACACAACACTATTACCATCTTTAGATAATAAAGTACTCAACCTCTACTGTCTTTAACTATGAATGAACACAACACTCTAACTTACCATCTTTAGATAATAAAGTACTCAACCTCTACTGTCTTTAACTATGAATGAACACAACACTCTAACTTACCACCTTTAGATAATAAAGTACTCAACCTCTACTGTCTTTAACTATGAATGAACACAACACTCTAACTCACCATCTTTAGATAATAAAGTACTCAACCTCTACTGTCTTTAACTATGAATGAACACAACACTATTACCATCTTTAGATAATAAAGTACTCAACCTCTACTGTCTTTAACTATGAATGAACACAACACTCTAACTTACCATCTTTAGATAATAAAGTACTCAACCTCTACTGTCTTTAACTATGAATGAACACAACACTAACTCACCATCTTTAGATAATAAAGTACTCAACCTCTACTGTCTTTAACTATGAATGAACACAACACTAACTCACCATCTTTAGATAATAAAGTACTCAACCTCTACTGTCTTTAACTATGAATGAACACAACACTCTACCTTAACATCTTTAGATAATAAAGTACTCAACCTCTACTGTCTTTAACTATGAATGAACACAGCACTCTAACTTACCATCTTTAGATAATAAAGTACTCAACCTCTACTGTCTTTAACTATGAATGAACACAACACTCTAACTCACCATCTTTAGATAATAAAGTACTCAACCTCTACTGTCTAACTATGAATGAACACAGCACTCTAACTTACCATCTTTAGATAATAAAGTACTCAACCTCTACTGTCTTTAACTATGAATGAACACAACACTATTACCATCTTTAGATAATAAAGTACTCAACCTCTACTGTCTTTAACTATGAATGAACACAACACTCTAACTTACCATCTTTAGATAATAAAGTACTCAACCTCTACTGTCTTTAACTATGAATGAACACAACACTCTAACTCACCATCTTTAGATAATAAAGTACTCAACCTCTACTGTCTTTAACTATGAATGAACACAGCACTCTAACTTACCATCTTTAGATAATAAAGTACTCAACCTCTACTGTCTTTAACTATGAATGAACACAACACTATTACCATCTTTAGATAATAAAGTACTCAACCTCTACTGTCTTTAACTATGAATGAACACAACACTAACTCACCATCTTTAGATAATAAAGTACTCAACCTCTACTGTCTTTAACTATGAATGAACACAACACTAACTCACCATCTTTAGATAATAAAGTACTCAACCTCTACTGTCTTTAACTATGAATGAACACAACACTCTAACTCACCATCTTTAGATAATAAAGTACTCTACCTCTACTGTCTTTAACTATGAATGAACACAACACTAACTTACCATCTTTAGATAATAAAGTACTCAACCTCTACTGTCTTTAACTATGAATGAACACAACACTCTAACTTACCATCTTTAGATAATAAAGTACTCAACCTCTACTGTCTTTAACTATGAATGAACACAGCACTCTAACTTACCATCTTTAGATAATAAAGTACTCAACCTCTACTGTCTTTAACTATGAATGAACACAACACTCTAACTTACCACCTTTAGATAATAAAGTACTCAACTTCTACTGTCTTTAACTATGAATGAACACAAACAATACTCCAACTTACCATCTTTAGATAATAAAGTACTCAACCTCTACTGTCTTTAACTATGAATGAACACAACACTCTAACTCACCATCTTTAGATAATAAAGTACTCAACCCCTACTGTCTTTAACTATGAATGAACACAACACTCTAACTTACCATCTTTAGATAATAAAGTACTCTACCTCTACTGTCTTTAACTATGAATGAACACAACACTAACTTACCATCTTTAGATAATAAAGTACTCAACCTCTACTGTCTTTAACTATGAATGAACACAACACTCTAACTTACCATCTTTAGATAATAAAGTACTCAACCTCTACTGTCTTTAACTATGAATGAACACAGCACTCTAACTTACCATCTTTAGATAATAAAGTACTCAACCTCTACTGTCTTTAACTATGAATGAACACAACACTCTAACTTACCACCTTTAGATAATAAAGTACTCAACTTCTACTGTCTTTAACTATGAATGAACACAAACAATACTCCAACTTACCATCTTTAGATAATAAAGTACTCAACCTCTACTGTCTTTAACTATGAATGAACACAACACTCTAACTCACCATCTTTAGATAATAAAGTACTCAACCTCTACTGTCTTTAACTATGAATGAACACAACACTAACTCACCATCTTTAGATAATAAAGTACTCAACCTCTACTGTCTTTAACTATGAATGAACACAACACTCTAACTTACCATCTTTAGATAATAAAGTACTCAACCTCTACTGTCTTTAACTATGAATGAACACAACACTCTAACTCACCATCTTTAGATAATAAAGTACTCAACCTCTACTGTCTTTAACTATGAATGAACACAGCACTCTAACTTACCATCTTTAGATAATAAAGTACTCAACCTCTACTGTCTTTAACTATGAATGAACACAACACTATTACCATCTTTAGATAATAAAGTACTCAACCTCTACTGTCTTTAACTATGAATGAACACAACACTCTAACTTACCATCTTTAGATAATAAAGTACTCAACCTCTACTGTCTTTAACTATGAATGAACACAACACTCTAACTTACCACCTTTAGATAATAAAGTACTCAACCTCTACTGTCTTTAACTATGAATGAACACAACACTCTAACTCACCATCTTTAGATAATAAAGTACTCAACCTCTACTGTCTTTAACTATGAATGAACACAACACTATTACCATCTTTAGATAATAAAGTACTCAACCTCTACTGTCTTTAACTATGAATGAACACAACACTCTAACTCACCATCTTTAGATAATAAAGTACTCAACCTCTACTGTCTTTAACTATGAATGAACACAACACTCTAACTCACCATCTTTAGATAATAAAGTACTCAACCTCTACTGTCTTTAACTATGAATGAACACAGCACTCTAACTTACCATCTTTAGATAATAAAGTACTCAACCTCTACTGTCTTTAACTATGAATGAACACAACACTATTACCATCTTTAGATAATAAAGTACTCAACCTCTACTGTCTTTAACTATGAATGAACACAACACTCTAACTTACCATCTTTAGATAATAAAGTACTCAACCTCTACTGTCTTTAACTATGAATGAACACAACACTCTAACTTACCACCTTTAGATAATAAAGTACTCAACCTCTACTGTCTTTAACTATGAATGAACACAACACTCTAACTCACCATCTTTAGATAATAAAGTACTCAACCTCTACTGTCTAACTATGAATGAACACAGCACTCTAACTTACCATCTTTAGATAATAAAGTACTCAACCTCTACTGTCTTTAACTATGAATGAACACAACACTATTACCATCTTTAGATAATAAAGTACTCAACCTCTACTGTCTTTAACTATGAATGAACACAACACTCTAACTTACCATCTTTAGATAATAAAGTACTCAACCTCTACTGTCTTTAACTATGAATGAACACAACACTCTAACTCACCATCTTTAGATAATAAAGTACTCAACCTCTACTGTCTTTAACTATGAATGAACACAGCACTCTAACTTACCATCTTTAGATAATAAAGTACTCAACCTCTACTGTCTTTAACTATGAATGAACACAACACTATTACCATCTTTAGATAATAAAGTACTCAACCTCTACTGTCTTTAACTATGAATGAACACAACACTAACTCACCATCTTTAGATAATAAAGTACTCAACCTCTACTGTCTTTAACTATGAATGAACACAACACTAACTCACCATCTTTAGATAATAAAGTACTCAACCTCTACTGTCTTTAACTATGAATGAACACAACACTCTAACTCACCATCTTTAGATAATAAAGTACTCAACCTCTACTGTCTTTAACTATGAATGAACGCAGCACTCTAACTTACCATCTTTAGATAATAAAGTACTCAACCTCTACTGTCTTTAACTATGAATGAACACAACACTATTACCATCTTTAGATAATAAAGTACTCAACCTCTACTGTCTTTAACTATGAATGAACACAACACTCTAACTTACCATCTTTAGATAATAAAGTACTCAACCTCTACTGTCTTTAACTATGAATGAACACAACACTCTAACTTACCACCTTTAGATAATAAAGTACTCAACCTCTACTGTCTTTAACTATGAATGAACACAACACTCTAACTCACCATCTTTAGATAATAAAGTACTCAACCTCTACTGTCTTTAACTATGAATGAACACAACACTATTACCATCTTTAGATAATAAAGTACTCAACCTCTACTGTCTTTAACTATGAATGAACACAACACTCTAACTTACCATCTTTAGATAATAAAGTACTCAACCTCTACTGTCTTTAACTATGAATGAACACAACACTCTACCTTAACATCTTTAGATAATAAAGTACTCAACCTCTACTGTCTTTAACTATGAATGAACACAGCACTCTAACTTACCATCTTTAGATAATAAAGTACTCAACCTCTACTGTCTTTAACTATGAATGAACACAACACTCTAACTCACCATCTTTAGATAATAAAGTACTCAACGTCTACTGTCTTTAACTATGAATGAACACAACACTCTAACTTACCACCTTTAGATAATAAAGTACTCAACCTCTACTGTCTTTAACTATGAATGAACACAACACTCTAACTCACCATCTTTAGATAATAAAGTACTCAACCTCTACTGTCTTTAACTATGAATGAACACAACACTAACTCACCATCTTTAGATAATAAAGTACTCAACCTCTACTGTCTTTAACTATGAATGAACACAACACTAACTCACCATCTTTAGATAATAAAGTACTCAACCTCTACTGTCTTTAACTATGAATGAACACAACACTCTACCTTAACATCTTTCGATAATAAAGTACTCAACCTCTACTGTCTTTAACTATGAATGAACACAGCACTCTAACTTACCATCTTTAGATAATAAAGTACTCAACCTCTACTGTCTTTAACTATGAATGAACACAACACTCTAACTCACCATCTTTAGATAATAAAGTACTCAACGTCTACTGTCTTTAACTATGAATGAACACAGCACTCTAACTTACCATCTTTAGATAATAAAGTACTCAACCTCTACTGTCTTTAACTATGAATGAACACAACACTATTACCATCTTTAGATAATAAAGTACTCAACCTCTACTGTCTTTAACTATGAATGAACACAACACTCTAACTTACCATCTTTAGATAATAAAGTACTCAACCTCTACTGTCTTTAACTATGAATGAACACAACACTCTAACTCACCATCTTTAGATAATAAAGTACTCAACCTCTACTGTCTTTAACTATGAATGAACACAACACTCTAACTCACCATCTTTAGATAATAAAGTACTCAACCTCTACTGTCTTTAACTATGAATGAACACAGCACTCTAACTTACCATCTTTAGATAATAAAGTACTCAACCTCTACTGTCTTTAACTATGAATGAACACAACACTATTACCATCTTTAGATAATAAAGTACTCAACCTCTACTGTCTTTAACTATGAATGAACACAACACCCTAACTTACCATCTTTAGATAATAAAGTACTCAACCTCTACTGTCTTTAACTATGAATGAACACAACACTCTAACTTACCATCTTTAGATAATAAAGTACTCAACCTCTACTGTCTTTAACTATGAATGAACACAACACTCTAACTCACCATCTTTAGATAATAAAGTACTCAACCTCTACTGTCTTTAACTATGAATGAACACAGCACTCTAACTTACCATCTTTAGATAATAAAGTACTCAACCTCTACTGTCTTTAACTATGAATGAACACAACACTATTACCATCTTTAGATAATAAAGTACTCAACCTCTACTGTCTTTAACTATGAATGAACACAACACTAACTCACCATCTTTAGATAATAAAGTACTCAACCTCTACTGTCTTTAACTATGAATGAACACAACACTCTAACTCACCATCTTTAGATAATAAAGTACTCAACCTCTACTGTCTTTAACTATGAATGAACACAGCACTCTAACTTACCATCTTTAGATAATAACGTACTCTACCTCTACTGTCTTTAACTATGAATGAACACAACACTATTACCATCTTTAGATAATAAAGTACTCAACCTCTACTGTCTTTAACCATGAATGAACACAACACTCTAACTTACCATCTTTAGATAATAAAGTACTCAACCTCTACTGTCTTTAACTATGAATGAACACAACACTCTAACTTACCACCTTTAGATAATAAAGTACTCAACTTCTACTGTCTTTAACTATGAATGAACACAAACAATACTCCAACTTACCATCTTTAGATAATAAAGTACTCAACCTCTACTGTCTTTAACTATGAATGAACACAACACTCTAACTCACCATCTTTAGATAATAAAGTACTCAACCTCTACTGTCTTTAACTATGAATGAACACAACACTCTAACTTACCATCTTTAGATAATAAAGTACTCTACCTCTACTGTCTTTAACTATGAATGAACACAACACTAACTTACCATCTTTAGATAATAAAGTACTCAACCTCTACTGTCTTTAACTATGAATGAACACAACACTCTAACTTACCATCTTTAGATAATAAAGTACTCAACCTCTACTGTCTTTAACTATGAATGAACACAGCACTCTAACTTACCATCTTTAGATAATAAAGTACTCAACCTCTACTGTCTTTAACTATGAATGAACACAACACTCTAACTTACCACCTTTAGATAATAAAGTACTCAACTTCTACTGTCTTTAACTATGAATGAACACAAACAATACTCCAACTTACCATCTTTAGATAATAAAGTACTCAACCTCTACTGTCTTTAACTATGAATGAACACAACACTCTAACTCACCATCTTTAGATAATAAAGTACTCAACCTCTACTGTCTTTAACTATGAATGAACACAACACTAACTCACCATCTTTAGATAATAAAGTACTCAACCTCTACTGTCTTTAACTATGAATGAACACAACACTCTAACTTACCATCTTTAGATAATAAAGTACTCAACCTCTACTGTCTTTAACTATGAATGAACACAACACTCTAACTCACCATCTTTAGATAATAAAGTACTCAACCTCTACTGTCTTTAACTATGAATGAACACAGCACTCTAACTTACCATCTTTAGATAATAAAGTACTCAACCTCTACTGTCTTTAACTATGAATGAACACAACACTATTACCATCTTTAGATAATAAAGTACTCAACCTCTACTGTCTTTAACTATGAATGAACACAACACTCTAACTTACCATCTTTAGATAATAAAGTACTCAACCTCTACTGTCTTTAACTATGAATGAACACAACACTCTAACTTACCACCTTTAGATAATAAAGTACTCAACCTCTACTGTCTTTAACTATGAATGAACACAACACTCTAACTCACCATCTTTAGATAATAAAGTACTCAACCTCTACTGTCTTTAACTATGAATGAACACAACACTATTACCATCTTTAGATAATAAAGTACTCAACCTCTACTGTCTTTAACTATGAATGAACACAACACTCTAACTTACCATCTTTAGATAATAAAGTACTCAACCTCTACTGTCTTTAACTATGAATGAACACAACACTCTAACTCACCATCTTTAGATAATAAAGTACTCAACCTCTACTGTCTTTAACTATGAATGAACACAACACTAACTCACCATCTTTAGATAATAAAGTACTCAACCACTACTGTCTTTAACTATGAATGAACACAACACTCTACCTTAACATCTTTAGATAATAAAGTACTCAACCTCTACTGTCTTTAACTATGAATGAACACAGCACTCTAACTTACCATCTTTAGATAATAAAGTACTCAACCTCTACTGTCTTTAACTATGAATTAACACAACACTCTAACTCACCATCTTTAGATAATAAAGTACTCAACCTCTACTGTCTTTAACTATGAATGAACACAGCACTCTAACTTACCATCTTTAGATAATAAAGTACTCAACCTCTACTGTCTTTAACTATGAATGAACACAACACTATTACCATCTTTAGATAATAAAGTACTCAACCTCTACTGTCTTTAACTATGAATGAACACAACACTCTAACTTACCATCTTTAGATAATAAAGTACTCAACCTCTACTGTCTTTAACTATGAATGAACACAACACTCTAACTCACCATCTTTAGATAATAAAGTACTCAACCTCTACTGTCTTTAACTATGAATGAACACAACACTCTAACTTACCATCTTTAGATAATAAAGTACTCAACCTCTACTGTCTTTAACTATGAATGAACACAACACTCTAACTCACCATCTTTAGATAATAAAGTACTCAACCTCTACTGTCTTTAACTATGAATGAACACAGCACTCTAACTTACCATCTTTAGATAATAAAGTACTCAACCTCTACTGTCTTTAACTATGAATGAACACAACACTATTACCATCTTTAGATAATAAAGTACTCAACCTCTACTGTCTTTAACTATGAATGAACACAACACTAACTCACCATCTTTAGATAATAAAGTACTCAACCTCTACTGTCTTTAACTATGAATGAACACAACACTCTAACTCACCATCTTTAGATAATAAAGTACTCAACCTCTACTGTCTTTAACTATGAATGAACACAGCACTCTAACTTACCATCTTTAGATAATAAAGTACTCAACCTCTACTGTCTTTAACTATGAATGAACACAACACTATTACCATCTTTAGATAATAAAGTACTCAACCTCTACTGTCTTTAACTATGAATGAACACAACACTCTAACTTACCATCTTTAGATAATAAAGTACTCAACCTCTACTGTCTTTAACTATGAATGAACACAACACTCTAACTTACCACCTTTAGATAATAAAGTACTCAACCTCTACTGTTTTTAACTATGAATGAACACAACACTCTAACTCACCATCTTTAGATAATAAAGTACTCAACCTCTACTGTCTTTAACTATGAATGAACACAACACTCTAACTTACCACCTTTAGATAATAAAGTACTCAACTTCTACTGTCTTTAACTATGAATGAACACAAACAATACTCCAACTTACCATCTTTAGATAATAAAGTACTCAACCTCTACTGTCTTTAACTATGAATGAACACAACACTCTAACTCACCATCTTTAGATAATAAAGTACTCAACCTCTACTGTCTAACTATGAATGAACACAGCACTCTAACTTACCATCTTTAGATAATAAAGTACTCAACCTCTACTGTCTTTAACTATGAATGAACACAACACTATTACCATCTTTAGATAATAAAGTACTCAACCTCTACTGTCTTTAACTATGAATGAACACAACACTCTAACTTACCATCTTTAGATAATAAAGTACTCAACCTCTACTGTCTTTAACTATGAATGAACACAACACTCTAACTCACCATCTTTAGATAATAAAGTACTCAACCTCTACTGTCTTTAACTATGAATGAACACAGCACTCTAACTTACCATCTTTAGATAATAAAGTACTCAACCTCTACTGTCTTTAACTATGAATGAACACAACACTATTACCATCTTTAGATAATAAAGTACTCAACCTCTACTGTCTTTAACTATGAATGAACACAACACTAACTCACCATCTTTAGATAATAAAGTACTCAACCTCTACTGTCTTTAACTATGAATGAACACAACACTAACTCAC
Organism: Notolepis coatsorum; assembly: GCF_963971535.1. NCBI lineage: Eukaryota > Metazoa > Chordata > Actinopteri > Aulopiformes > Paralepididae > Notolepis > Notolepis coatsorum. The sequence continues at coordinate 59,943,112 of NC_140169.1, forward strand.
CATCTTTAGATAATAAAGTACTCAACCTCTACTGTCTTTAACTATGAATGAACACAACACTCTAACTCACCATCTTTAGATAATAAAGTACTCAACCTCTACTGTCTTTAACTATGAATGAACACAGCACTCTAACTTACCATCTTTAGATAATAAAGTACTCAACCTCTACTGTCTTTAACTATGAATGAACACAACACTATTACCATCTTTAGATAATAAAGTACTCAACCTCTACTGTCTTTAACTATGAATGAACACAGCACTCTAACTTACCATCTTTAGATAATAAAGTACTCAACCTCTACTGTCTTTAACTATGAATGAACACAACACTATTACCATCTTTAGATAATAAAGTACTCAACCTCTACTGTCTTTAACTATGAATGAACACAACACTCTAACTTACCATCTTTAGATAATAAAGTACTCAACCTCTACTGTCTTTAACTATGAATGAACACAACACTCTAACTTACCACCGTTAGATAATAAAGTACTCAACCTCTACTGTCTTTAACTATGAATGAACACAACACTCTAACTCACCATCTTTAGATAATAAAGTACTCAACCTCTACTGTCTTTAACTATGAATGAACACAACACTATTACCATCTTTAGATAATAAAGTACTCAACCTCTACTGTCTTTAACTATGAATGAACACAACACTCTAACTTACCATCTTTAGATAATAAAGTACTCAACCTCTACTGTCTTTAACTATGAATGAACACAACACTAACTCACCATCTTTAGATAATAAAGTACTCAACCTCTACTGTCTTTAACTATGAATGAACACAACACTAACTCACCATCTTTAGATAATAAAGTACTCAACCTCTACTGTCTTTAACTATGAATGAACACAACACTATTACCATCTTTAGATAATAAAGTACTCAACCTCTACTGTCTTTAACTATGAATGAACACAACACTCTAACTTACCATCTTTAGATAATAAAGTACTCAACCTCTACTGTCTTTAACTATGAATGAACACAACACTCTAACTCACCATCTTTAGATAATAAAGTACTCAACCTCTACTGTCTTTAACTATGAATGAACACAACACTCTAACTTACCATCTTTAGATAATAAAGTACTCAACCTCTACTGTCTTTAACTATGAATGAACACAACACTCTAACTCACCATCTTTAGATAATAAAGGACTCAACCTCTACTGTCTTTAACTATGAATGAACACAGCACTCTAACTTACCATCTTTAGATAATAAAGTACTCAACCTCTACTGTCTTTAACTATGAATGAACACAACACTATTACCATCTTTAGATAATAAAGTACTCAACCTCTACTGTCTTTAACTATGAATGAACACAACACTAACTCACCATCTTTAGATAATAAAGTACTCAACCTCTACTGTCTTTAACTATGAATGAACACAACACTCTACCTTAACATCTTTAGATAATAAAGTACTCAACCTCTACTGTCTTTAACTATGAATGAACACAGCACTCTAACTTACCATCTTTAGATAATAAAGTACTCAACCTCTACTGTCTTTAACTATGAATGAACACAACACTCTAACTCACCATCTTTAGATAATAAAGTACTCAACCTCTACTGTCTTTAACTATGAATGAACACAGCACTCTAACTTACCATCTTTAGATAATAAAGTACTCAACCTCTACTGTCTTTAACTATGAATGAACACAACACTATTACCATCTTTAGATAATAAAGTACTCAACCTCTACTGTCTTTAACTATGAATGAACACAACACTCTAACTTACCATCTTTAGATAATAAAGTACTCAACCTCTACTGTCTTTAACTATGAATGAACACAACACTCTAACTCACCATCTTTAGATAATAAAGTACTCAACCTCTACTGTCTTTAACTATGAATGAACACAACACTCTAACTCACCATCTTTAGATAATAAAGTACTCAACCTCTACTGTCTTTAACTATGAATGAACACAGCACTCTAACTTACCATCTTTAGATAATAAAGTACTCAACCTCTACTGTCTTTAACTATGAATGAACACAACACTATTACCATCTTTAGATAATAAAGTACTCAACCTCTACTGTCTTTAACTATGAATGAACACAACACCCTAACTTACCATCTTTAGATAATAAAGTACTCAACCTCTACTGTATTTAACTATGAATGAACACAACACTCTAACTTACCATCTTTAGATAATAAAGTACTCAACCTCTACTGTCTTTAACTATGAATGAACACAACACTCTAACTCACCATCTTTAGATAATAAAGTACTCAACCTCTACTGTCTTTAACTATGAATGAACACAGCACTCTAACTTACCATCTTTAGATAATAAAGTACTCAACCTCTACTGTCTTTAACTATGAATGAACACAACACTATTACCATCTTTAGATAATAAAGTACTCAACCTCTACTGTCTTTAACTATGAATGAACACAACACTAACTCACCATCTTTAGATAATAAAGTACTCAACCTCTACTGTCTTTAACTATGAATGAACACAACACTCTAACTCACCATCTTTAGATAATAAAGTACTCAACCTCTACTGTCTTTAACTATGAATGAACACAGCACTCTAACTTACCATCTTTAGATAATAAAGTACTCTACCTCTACTGTCTTTAACTATGAATGAACACAACACTATTACCATCTTTAGATAATAAAGTACTCAACCTCTACTGTCTTTAACTATGAATGAACACAACACTCTAACTTACCATCTTTAGATAATAAAGTACTCAACCTCTACTGTCTTTAACTATGAATGAACACAACACTCTAACTTACCACCTTTAGATAATAAAGTACTCAACCTCTACTGTCTTTAACTATGAATGAACACAACACTCTAACTTACCACCTTTAGATAATAAAGTACTCAACTTCTACTGTCTTTAACTATGAATGAACACAAACAATACTCCAACTTACCATCTTTAGATAATAAAGTACTCAACCTCTACTGTCTTTAACTATGAATGAACACAACACTCTAACTCACCATCTTTAGATAATAAAGTACTCAACCTCTACTGTCTTTAACTATGAATGAACACAACACTCTAACTTACCATCTTTAGATAATAAAGTACTCTACCTCTACTGTCTTTAACTATGAATGAACACAACACTAACTTACCATCTTTAGATAATAAAGTACTCAACCTCTACTGTCTTTAACTATGAATGAACACAACACTCTAACTTACCATCTTTAGATAATAAAGTACTCAACCTCTACGAATGAACACAGCACTCTAACTTACCATCTTTAGATAATAAAGTACTCAACCTCTACTGTCTTTAACTATGAATGAACACAACACTCTAACTTACCACCTTTAGATAATAAAGTACTCAACTTCTACTGTCTTTAACTATGAATGAACACAAACAATACTCCAACTTACCATCTTTAGATAATAAAGTACTCAACCTCTACTGTCTTTAACTATGAATGAACACAACACTCTAACTCACCATCTTTAGATAATAAAGTACTCAACCTCTACTGTCTTTAACTATGAATGAACACAACACTAACTCACCATCTTTAGATAATAAAGTACTCAACCTCTACTGTCTTTAACTATGAATGAACACAACACTCTAACTTACCATCTTTAGATAATAAAGTACTCAACCTCTACTGTCTTTAACTATGAATGAACACAACACTCTAACTCACCATCTTTAGATAATAAAGTACTCAACCTCTACTGTCTTTAACTATGAATGAACACAGCACTCTAACTTACCATCTTTAGATAATAAAGTACTCAACCTCTACTGTCTTTAACTATGAATGAACACAACACTATTACCATCTTTAGATAATAAAGTACTCAACCTCTACTGTCTTTAACTATGAATGAACACAACACTCTAACTTACCATCTTTAGATAATAAAGTACTCAACCTCTACTGTCTTTAACTATGAATGAACACAACACTCTAACTTACCACCTTTAGATAATAAAGTACTCAACCTCTACTGTCTTTAACTATGAATGAACACAACACTCTAACTCACCATCTTTAGATAATAAAGTACTCAACCTCTACTGTCTTTAACTATGAATGAACACAACACTATTACCATCTTTAGATAATAAAGTACTCAACCTCTACTGTCTTTAACTATGAATGAACACAACACTCTAACTTACCATCTTTAGATAATAAAGTACTCAACCTCTACTGTCTTTAACTATGAATGAACACAACACTCTAACTCACCATCTTTAGATAATAAAGTACTCAACCTCTACTGTCTTTAACTATGAATGAACACAACACTAACTCACCATCTTTAGATAATAAAGTACTCAACCACTACTGTCTTTAACTATGAATGAACACAACACTCTACCTTAACATCTTTAGATAATAAAGTACTCAACCTCTACTGTCTTTAACTATGAATGAACACAGCACTCTAACTTACCATCTTTAGATAATAAAGTACTCAACCTCTACTGTCTTTAACTATGAATGAACACAACACTCTAACTCACCATCTTTAGATAATAAAGTACTCAACCTCTACTGTCTTTAACTATGAATGAACACAGCACTCTAACTTACCATCTTTAGATAATAAAGTACTCAACCTCTACTGTCTTTAACTATGAATGAACACAACACTATTACCATCTTTAGATAATAAAGTACTCAACCTCTACTGTCTTTAACTATGAATGAACACAACACTCTAACTTACCATCTTTAGATAATAAAGTACTCAACCTCTACTGTCTTTAACTATGAATGAACACAACACTCTAACTCACCATCTTTAGATAATAAAGTACTCAACCTCTACTGTCTTTAACTATGAATGAACACAACACTCTAACTTACCATCTTTAGATAATAAAGTACTCAACCTCTACTGTCTTTAACTATGAATGAACACAACACTCTAACTCACCATCTTTAGATAATAAAGTACTCAACCTCTACTGTCTTTAACTATGAATGAACACAGCACTCTAACTTACCATCTTTAGATAATAAAGTACTCAACCTCTACTGTCTTTAACTATGAATGAACACAACACTATTACCATCTTTAGATAATAAAGTACTCAACCTCTACTGTCTTTAACTATGAATGAACACAACACTAACTCACCATCTTTAGATAATAAAGTACTCAACCTCTACTGTCTTTAACTATGAATGAACACAACACTCTAACTCACCATCTTTAGATAATAAAGTACTCAACCTCTACTGTCTTTAACTATGAATGAACACAGCACTCTAACTTACCATCTTTAGATAATAAAGTACTCAACCTCTACTGTCTTTAACTATGAATGAACACAACACTATTACCATCTTTAGATAATAAAGTACTCAACCTCTACTGTCTTTAACTATGAATGAACACAACACTCTAACTTACCATCTTTAGATAATAAAGTACTCAACCTCTACTGTCTTTAACTATGAATGAACACAACACTCTAACTTACCACCTTTAGATAATAAAGTACTCAACCTCTACTGTCTTTAACTATGAATGAACACAACACTCTAACTCACCATCTTTAGATAATAAAGTACTCAACCTCTACTGTCTTTAACTATGAATGAACACAACACTATTACCATCTTTAGATAATAAAGTACTCAACCTCTACTGTCTTTAACTATGAATGAACACAACACTCTAACTTACCATCTTTAGATAATAAAGTACTCAACCTCTACTGTCTTTAACTATGAATGAACACAACACTAACTCACCATCTTTAGATAATAAAGTACTCAACCTCTACTGTCTTTAACTATGAATGAACACAACACTAACTCACCATCTTTAGATAATAAAGTACTCAACCTCTACTGTCTTTAACTATGAATGAACACAACACTCTACCTTAACATCTTTAGATAATAAAGTACTCAACCTCTACTGTCTTTAACTATGAATGAACACAGCACTCTAACTTACCATCTTTAGATAATAAAGTACTCAACCTCTACTGTCTTTAACTATGAATGAACACAACACTCTAACTCACCATCTTTAGATAATAAAGTACTCAACCTCTACTGTCTTTAACTATGAATGAACACAGCACTCTAACTTACCATCTTTAGATAATAAAGTACTCAACCTCTACTGTCTTTAACTATGAATGAACACAACACTATTACCATCTTTAGATAATAAAGTACTCAACCTCTACTGTCTTTAACTATGAATGAACACAACACTCTAACTTACCATCTTTAGATAATAAAGTACTCAACCTCTACTGTCTTTAACTATGAATGAACACAACACTCTAACTCACCATCTTTAGATAATAAAGTACTCAACCTCTACTGTCTTTAACTATGAATGAACACAGCACTCTAACTTACCATCTTTAGATAATAAAGTACTCAACCTCTACTGTCTTTAACTATGAATGAACACAACACTATTACCATCTTTAGATAATAAAGTACTCAACCTCTACTGTCTTTAACTATGAATGAACACAACACTAACTCACCATCTTTAGATAATAAAGTACTCAACCTCTACTGTCTTTAACTATGAATGAACACAACACTCTAACTCACCATCTTTAGATAATAAAGTACTCAACCTCTACTGTCTTTAACTATGAATGAACACAGCACTCTAACTTACCATCTTTAGATAATAAAGTACTCAACCTCTACTGTCTTTAACTATGAATGAACACAACACTATTACCATCTTTAGATAATAAAGTACTCAACCTCTACTGTCTTTAACTATGAATGAACACAACACTCTAACTTACCATCTTTAGATAATAAAGTACTCAACCTCTACTGTCTTTAACTATGAATGAACACAACACTCTAACTTACCACCTTTAGATAATAAAGTACTCAACCTCTACTGTCTTTAACTATGAATGAACACAACACTCTAACTCACCATCTTTAGATAATAAAGTACTCAACCTCTACTGTCTTTAACTATGAATGAACACAACACTATTACCATCTTTAGATAATAAAGTACTCAACCTCTACTGTCTTTAACTATGAATGAACACAACACTCTAACTTACCATCTTTAGATAATAAAGTACTCAACCTCTACTGTCTTTAACTATGAATGAACACAACACTAACTCACCATCTTTAGATAATAAAGTACTCAACCTCTACTGTCTTTAACTATGAATGAACACAACACTAACTCACCATCTTTAGATAATAAAGTACTCAACCTCTACTGTCTTTAACTATGAATGAACACAACACTCTACCTTAACATCTTTAGATAATAAAGTACTCAACCTCTACTGTCTTTAACTATGAATGAACACAGCACTCTAACTTACCATCTTTAGATAATAAAGTACTCAACCTCTACTGTCTTTAACTATGAATGAACACAACACTCTAACTCACCATCTTTAGATAATAAAGTACTCAACCTCTACTGTCTTTAACTATGAATGAACACAGCACTCTAACTTACCATCTTTAGATAATAAAGTACTCAACCTCTACTGTCTTTAACTATGAATGAACACAACACTATTACCATCTTTAGATAATAAAGTACTCAACCTCTACTGTATTTAACTATGAATGAACACAACACTCTAACTTACCATCTTTAGATAATAAAGTACTCAACCTCTACTGTCTTTAACTATGAATGAACACAACACTCTAACTCACCATCTTTAGATAATAAAGTACTCAACCTCTACTGTCTTTAACTATGAATGAACACAACACTCTAACTTACCATCTTTAGATAATAAAGTACTCAACCTATACTGTCTTTAACTATGAATGAACACAACACTCTAACTCACCATCTTTAGATAATAAAGTACTCAACCTCTACTGTCTTTAACTATGAATGAACACAGCACTCTAACTTACCATCTTTAGATAATAAAGTACTCAACCTCTACTGTCTTTAACTATGAATGAACACAACACTATTACCATCTTTAGATAATAAAGTACTCAACCTCTACTGTCTTTAACTATGAATGAACACAACACTCTAACTTACCATCTTTAGATAATAAAGTACTCAACCTCTACTGTCTTTAACTATGAATGAACACAACACTCTAACTTACCATCTTTAGATAATGAAGTACTCAACCTCTACTGTCTTTAACTATGAATGAACACAACACTCTAACTCACCATCTTTAGATAATAAAGTACTCAACCTCTACTGTCTTTAACTATGAATGAACACAGCACTCTAACTTACCATCTTTAGATAATAAAGTACTCAACCTCTACTGTCTTTAACTATGAATGAACACAACACTATTACCATCTTTAGATAATAAAGTACTCAACCTCTACTGTCTTTAACTATGAATGAACACAACACTAACTCACCATCTTTAGATAATAAAGTACTCAACCTCTACTGTCTTTAACTATGAATGAACACAACACTCTAACTCACCATCTTTAGATAATAAAGTACTCAACCTCTACTGTCTTTAACTATGAATGAACACAGCACTCTAACTTACCATCTTTAGATAATAAAGTACTCAACCTCTACTGTCTTTAACTATGAATGAACACAACACTATTACCATCTTTAGATAATAAAGTACTCAACCTCTACTGTCTTTAACTATGAATGAACACAACACTCTAACTTACCATCTTTAGATAATAAAGTACTCAACCTCTACTGTCTTTAACTATGAATGAACACAACACTAACTCACCATCTTTAGATAATAAAGTACTCAACCTCTACTGTCTTTAACTATGAATGAACACAACACTCTAACTTACCATCTTTAGATAATAAAGTACTCAACCTCTACTGTCTTTAACTATGAATGAACACAACACTCTAACTCACCATCTTTAGATAATAAAGTACTCAACCTCTACTGTCTTTAACTATGAATGAACACAACACTATTACCATCTTTAGATAATAAAGTACTCAACCTCTACTGTCTTTAACTATGAATGAACACAACACTCTAACTTACCATCTTTAGATAATAAAGTACTCAACCTCTACTGTCTTTAACTATGAATGAACACAACACTCTAACTCACCATCTTTAGATAATAAAGTACTCAACCTCTACTGTCTTTAACTATGAATGAACACAGCACTCTAACTTACCATCTTTAGATAATAAAGTACTCAACCTCTACTGTCTTTAACTATGAATGAACACAACACTATTACCATCTTTAGATAATAAAGTACTCAACCTCTACTGTCTTTAACTATGAATGAACACAACACTAACTCACCATCTTTAGATAATAAAGTACTCAACCTCTACTGTCTTTAACTATGAATGAACACAACACTCTAACTCACCATCTTTAGATAATAAAGTACTCAACCTCTACTGTCTTTAACTATGAATGAACACAGCACTCTAACTTACCATCTTTAGATAATAAAGTACTCAACCTCTACTGTCTTTAACTATGAATGAACACAACACTATTACCATCTTTAGATAATAAAGTACTCAACCTCTACTGTCTTTAACTATGAATGAACACAACACTCTAACTTACCATCTTTAGATAATAAAGTACTCAACCTCTACTGTCTTTAACTATGAATGAACACAACACTCTAACTTACCACCTTTAGATAATAAAGTACTCAACCTCTACTGTCTTTAACTATGAATGAACACAACACTCTAACTCACCATCTTTAGATAATAAAGTACTCAACCTCTACTGTCTTTAACTATGAATGAACACAACACTATTACCATCTTTAGATAATAAAGTACTCAACCTCTACTGTCTTTAACTATGAATGAACACAACACTCTAACTTACCATCTTTAGATAATAAAGTACTCAACCTCTACTGTCTTTAACTATGAATGAACACAACACTAACTCACCATCTTTAGATAATAAAGTACTCAACCTCTACTGTCTTTAACTATGAATGAACACAACACTCTAACTTACCATCTTTAGATAATAAAGTACTCAACCTCTACTGTCTTTAACTATGAATGAACACAACACTAACTCACCATCTTTAGATAATAAAGTACTCAACCTCTACTGTCTTTAACTATGAATGAACACAACACTAACTCACCATCTTTAGATAATAAAGTACTCAACCTCTACTGTCTTTAACTATGAATGAACACAACACTCTACCTTAACATCTTTAGATAATAAAGTACTCAACCTCTACTGTCTTTAACTATGAATGAACACAGCACTCTAACTTACCATCTTTAGATAATAAAGTACTCAACCTCTACTGTCTTTAACTATGAATGAACACAACACTCTAACTCACCATCTTTAGATAATAAAGTACTCAACCTCTACTGTCTTTAACTATGAATGAACACAGCACTCTAACTTACCATCTTTAGATAATAAAGTACTCAACCTCTACTGTCTTTAACTATGAATGAACACAACACTATTACCATCTTTAGATAATAAAGTACTCAACCTCTACTGTATTTAACTATGAATGAACACAACACTCTAACTTACCATCTTTAGATAATAAAGTACTCAACCTCTACTGTCTTTAACTATGAATGAACACAACACTCTAACTCACCATCTTTAGATAATAAAGTACTCAACCTCTACTGTCTTTAACTATGAATGAACACAACACTCTAACTTACCATCTTTAGATAATAAAGTACTCAACCTATACTGTCTTTAACTATGAATGAACACAACACTCTAACTCACCATCTTTAGATAATAAAGTACTCAACCTCTACTGTCTTTAACTATGAATGAACACAGCACTCTAACTTACCATCTTTAGATAATAAAGTACTCAACCTCTACTGTCTTTAACTATGAATGAACACAACACTATTACCATCTTTAGATAATAAAGTACTCAACCTCTACTGTCTTTAACTATGAATGAACACAACACTCTAACTTACCATCTTTAGATAATAAAGTACTCAACCTCTACTGTCTTTAACTATGAATGAACACAACACTCTAACTTACCATCTTTAGATAATGAAGTACTCAACCTCTACTGTCTTTAACTATGAATGAACACAACACTCTAACTCACCATCTTTAGATAATAAAGTACTCAACCTCTACTGTCTTTAACTATGAATGAACACAGCACTCTAACTTACCATCTTTAGATAATAAAGTACTCAACCTCTACTGTCTTTAACTATGAATGAACACAACACTATTACCATCTTTAGATAATAAAGTACTCAACCTCTACTGTCTTTAACTATGAATGAACACAACACTAACTCACCATCTTTAGATAATAAAGTACTCAACCTCTACTGTCTTTAACTATGAATGAACACAACACTCTAACTCACCATCTTTAGATAATAAAGTACTCAACCTCTACTGTCTTTAACTATGAATGAACACAGCACTCTAACTTACCATCTTTAGATAATAAAGTACTCAACCTCTACTGTCTTTAACTATGAATGAACACAACACTATTACCATCTTTAGATAATAAAGTACTCAACCTCTACTGTCTTTAACTATGAATGAACACAACACTCTAACTTACCATCTTTAGATAATAAAGTACTCAACCTCTACTGTCTTTAACTATGAATGAACACAACACTAACTCACCATCTTTAGATAATAAAGTACTCAACCTCTACTGTCTTTAACTATGAATGAACACAACACTCTAACTTACCATCTTTAGATAATAAAGTACTCAACCTCTACTGTCTTTAACTATGAATGAACACAACACTCTAACTCACCATCTTTAGATAATAAAGTACTCAACCTCTACTGTCTTTAACTATGAATGAACACAACACTATTACCATCTTTAGATAATAAAGTACTCAACCTCTACTGTCTTTAACTATGAATGAACACAACACTCTAACTTACCATCTTTAGATAATAAAGTACTCAACCTCTACTGTCTTTAACTATGAATGAACACAACACTCTAACTCACCATCTTTAGATAATAAAGTACTCAACCTCTACTGTCTTTAACTATGAATGAACACAGCACTCTAACTTACCATCTTTAGATAATAAAGTACTCAACCTCTACTGTCTTTAACTATGAATGAACACAACACTATTACCATCTTTAGATAATAAAGTACTCAACCTCTACTGTCTTTAACTATGAATGAACACAACACTAACTCACCATCTTTAGATAATAAAGTACTCAACCTCTACTGTCTTTAACTATGAATGAACACAACACTCTAACTCACCATCTTTAGATAATAAAGTACTCAACCTCTACTGTCTTTAACTATGAATGAACACAGCACTCTAACTTACCATCTTTAGATAATAAAGTACTCAACCTCTACTGTCTTTAACTATGAATGAACACAACACTATTACCATCTTTAGATAATAAAGTACTCAACCTCTACTGTCTTTAACTATGAATGAACACAACACTCTAACTTACCATCTTTAGATAATAAAGTACTCAACCTCTACTGTCTTTAACTATGAATGAACACAACACTCTAACTTACCACCTTTAGATAATAAAGTACTCAACCTCTACTGTCTTTAACTATGAATGAACACAACACTCTAACTCACCATCTTTAGATAATAAAGTACTCAACCTCTACTGTCTTTAACTATGAATGAACACAACACTATTACCATCTTTAGATAATAAAGTACTCAACCTCTACTGTCTTTAACTATGAATGAACACAACACTCTAACTTACCATCTTTAGATAATAAAGTACTCAACCTCTACTGTCTTTAACTATGAATGAACACAACACTAACTCACCATCTTTAGATAATAAAGTACTCAACCTCTACTGTCTTTAACTATGAATGAACACAACACTAACTCACCATCTTTAGATAATAAAGTACTCAACCTCTACTGTCTTTAACTATGAATGAACACAACACTCTACCTTAACATCTTTAGATAATAAAGTACTCAACCTCTACTGTCTTTAACTATGAATGAACACAGCACTCTAACTTACCATCTTTAGATAATAAAGTACTCAACCTCTACTGTCTTTAACTATGAATGAACACAACACTCTAACTCACCATCTTTAGATAATAAAGTACTCAACCTCTACTGTCTTTAACTATGAATGAACACAGCACTCTAACTTACCATCTTTAGATAATAAAGTACTCTACCTCTACTGTCTTTAACTATGAATGAACACAACACTCTAACTTACCATCTTTAGATAATAAAGTACTCAACCTCTACTGTCTTTAACTATGAATGAACACAACACTCTAACTTACCATCTTTAGATAATAAAGTACTCAACCTCTACTGTCTTTAACTATGAATGAACACAACACTCTAACTCACCATCTTTAGATAATAAAGTACTCAACCTCTACTGTCTTTAACTATGAATGAACACAGCACTCTAACTTACCATCTTTAGATAATAAAGTACTCAACCTCTACTGTCTTTAACTATGAATGAACACAACACTATTACCATCTTTAGATAATAAAGTACTCAACCTCTACTGTCTTTAACTATGAATGAACACAACACTCTAACTTACCATCTTTAGATAATAAAGTACTCAACCTCTACTGTCTTTAACTATGAATGAACACAACACTCTAACTTACCATCTTTAGATAATGAAGTACTCAACCTCTACTGTCTTTAACTATGAATGAACACAACACTCTAACTCACCATCTTTAGATAATAAAGTACTCAACCTCTACTGTCTTTAACTATGAATGAACACAGCACTCTAACTTACCATCTTTAGATAATAAAGTACTCAACCTCTACTGTCTTTAACTATGAATGAACACAACACTATTACCATCTTTAGATAATAAAGTACTCAACCTCTACTGTCTTTAACTATGAATGAACACAACACTAACTCACCATCTTTAGATAATAAAGTACTCAACCTCTACTGTCTTTAACTATGAATGAACACAACACTCTAACTCACCATCTTTAGATAATAAAGTACTCAACCTCTACTGTCTTTAACTATGAATGAACACAGCACTCTAACTTACCATCTTTAGATAATAAAGTACTCAACCTCTACTGTCTTTAACTATGAATGAACACAACACTATTACCATCTTTAGATAATAAAGTACTCAACCTCTACTGTCTTTAACTATGAATGAACACAACACTCTAACTTACCATCTTTAGATAATAAAGTACTCAACCTCTACTGTCTTTAACTATGAATGAACACAACACTAACTCACCATCTTTAGATAATAAAGTACTCAACCTCTACTGTCTTTAACTATGAATGAACACAACACTAACTCACCATCTTTAGATAATAAAGTACTCAACCTCTACTGTCTTTAACTATGAATGAACACAACACTAACTCACCATCTTTAGATAATAAAGTACTCAACCTCTACTGTCTTTAACTATGAATGAACACAACACTCTACCTTAACATCTTTAGATAATAAAGTACTCAACCTCTACTGTCTTTAACTATGAATGAACACAGCACTCTAACTTACCATCTTTAGATAATAAAGTACTCAACCTCTACTGTCTTTAACTATGAATGAACACAACACTCTAACTCACCATCTTTAGATAATAAAGTACTCAACCTCTACTGTCTTTAACTATGAATGAACACAGCACTCTAACTTACCATCTTTAGATAATAAAGTACTCAACCTCTACTGTCTTTAACTATGAATGAACACAACACTATTACCATCTTTAGATAATAAAGTACTCAACCTCTACTGTATTTAACTATGAATGAACACAACACTCTAACTTACCATCTTTAGATAATAAAGTACTCAACCTCTACTGTCTTTAACTATGAATGAACACAACACTCTAACTCACCATCTTTAGATAATAAAGTACTCAACCTCTACTGTCTTAACTATGAATGAACACAACACTCTAACTTACCATCTTTAGATAATAAAGTACTCAACCTATACTGTCTTTAACTATGAATGAACACAACACTCTAACTCACCATCTTTAGATAATAAAGTACTCAACCTCTACTGTCTTTAACTATGAATGAACACAGCACTCTAACTTACCATCTTTAGATAATAAAGTACTCAACCTCTACTGTCTTTAACTATGAATGAACACAACACTATTACCATCTTTAGATAATAAAGTACTCAACCTCTACTGTCTTTAACTATGAATGAACACAACACTCTAACTTACCATCTTTAGATAATAAAGTACTCAACCTCTACTGTCTTTAACTATGAATGAACACAACACTCTAACTTACCATCTTTAGATAATGAAGTACTCAACCTCTACTGTCTTTAACTATGAATGAACACAACACTCTAACTCACCATCTTTAGATAATAAAGTACTCAACCTCTACTGTCTTTAACTATGAATGAACACAGCACTCTAACTTACCATCTTTAGATAATAAAGTACTCAACCTCTACTGTCTTTAACTATGAATGAACACAACACTATTACCATCTTTAGATAATAAAGTACTCAACCTCTACTGTCTTTAACTATGAATGAACACAACACTAACTCACCATCTTTAGATAATAAAGTACTCAACCTCTACTGTCTTTAACTATGAATGAACACAACACTCTAACTCACCATCTTTAGATAATAAAGTACTCAACCTCTACTGTCTTTAACTATGAATGAACACAACACTATTACCATCTTTAGATAATAAAGTACTCAACCTCTACTGTCTTTAACTATGAATGAACACAACACTCTAACTTACCATCTTTAGATAATAAAGTACTCAACCTCTACTGTCTTTAACTATGAATGAACACAACACTAACTCACCATCTTTAGATAATAAAGTACTCAACCTCTACTGTCTTTAACTATGAATGAACACAACACTCTAACTCACCATCTTTAGATAATAAAGTACTCAACCTCTACTGTCTTTAACTATGAATGAACACAACACTCTAACTCACCATCTTTAGATAATAAAGTACTCAACCTCTACTGTCTTTAACTATGAATGAACACAGCACTCTAACTTACCATCTTTAGATAATAAAGTACTCAACCTCTACTGTCTTTAACTATGAATGAACACAACACTATTACCATCTTTAGATAATAAAGTACTCAACCTCTACTGTCTTTAACTATGAATGAACACAACACTAACTCACCATCTTTAGATAATAAAGTACTCAACCTCTACTGTCTTTAACTATGAATGAACACAACACTCTAACTCACCATCTTTAGATAATAAAGTACTCAACCTCTACTGTCTTTAACTATGAATGAACACAGCACTCTAACTTACCATCTTTAGATAATAAAGTACTCAACCTCTACTGTCTTTAACTATGAATGAACACAACACTATTACCATCTTTAGATAATAAAGTACTCAACCTCTACTGTCTTTAACTATGAATGAACACAACACTCTAACTTACCATCTTTAGATAATAAAGTACTCAACCTCTACTGTCTTTAACTATGAATGAACACAACACTCTAACTTACCACCTTTAGATAATAAAGTACTCAACCTCTACTGTCTTTAACTATGAATGAACACAACACTCTAACTCACCATCTTTAGATAATAAAGTACTCAACCTCTACTGTCTTTAACTATGAATGAACACAACACTATTACCATCTTTAGATAATAAAGTACTCAACCTCTACTGTCTTTAACTATGAATGAACACAACACTCTAACTTACCACCTTTAGATAATAAAGTACTCAACCTCTACTGTCTTTAACTATGAATGAACACAACACTAACTCACCATCTTTAGATAATAAAGTACTCAACCTCTACTGTCTTTAACTATGAATGAACACAACACTAACTCACCATCTTTAGATAATAAAGTACTCAACCTCTACTGTCTTTAACTATGAATGAACACAACACTCTACCTTAACATCTTTAGATAATAAAGTACTCAACCTCTACTGTCTTTAACTATGAATGAACACAGCACTCTAACTTACCATCTTTAGATAATAAAGTACTCAACCTCTACTGTCTTTAACTATGAATGAACACAACACTCTAACTCACCATCTTTAGATAATAAAGTACTCAACCTCTACTGTCTTTAACTATGAATGAACACAGCACTCTAACTTACCATCTTTAGATAATAAAGTACTCAACCTCTACTGTCTTTAACTATGAATGAACACAACACTATTACCATCTTTAGATAATAAAGTACTCAACCTCTACTGTCTTTAACTATGAATGAACACAACACTCTAACTTACCATCTTTAGATAATAAAGTACTCAACCTCTACTGTCTTTAACTATGAATGAACACAACACTCTAACTCACCATCTTTAGATAATAAAGTACTCAACCTCTACTGTCTTTAACTATGAATGAACACAGCACTCTAACTTACCATCTTTAGATAATAAAGTACTCAACCTCTACTGTCTTTAACTATGAATGAACACAACACTATTACCATCTTTAGATAATAAAGTACTCAACCTCTACTGTCTTTAACTATGAATGAACACAACACTAACTCACCATCTTTAGATAATAAAGTACTCAACCTCTACTGTCTTTAACTATGAATGAACACAACACTCTAACTCACCATCTTTAGATAATAAAGTACTCAACCTCTACTGTCTTTAACTATGAATGAACACAACACTATTACCATCTTTAGATAATAAAGTACTCAACCTCTACTGTCTTTAACTATGAATGAACACAACACTCTAACTTACCATCTTTAGATAATAAAGTACTCAACCTCTACTGTCTTTAACTATGAATGAACACAACACTCTAACTCACCATCTTTAGATAATAAAGTACTCAACCTCTACTGTCTTTAACTATGAATGAACACAACACTAACTCACCATCTTTAGATAATAAAGTACTCAACCACTACTGTCTTTAACTATGAATGAACACAACACTCTACCTTAACATCTTTAGATAATAAAGTACTCAACCTCTACTGTCTTTAACTATGAATGAACACAGCACTCTAACTTACCATCTTTAGATAATAAAGTACTCAACCTCTACTGTCTTTAACTATGAATGAACACAACACTCTAACTCACCATCTTTAGATAATAAAGTACTCAACCTCTACTGTCTTTAACTATGAATGAACACAGCACTCTAACTTACCATCTTTAGATAATAAAGTACTCAACCTCTACTGTCTTTAACTATGAATGAACACAACACTATTACCATCTTTAGATAATAAAGTACTCAACCTCTACTGTCTTTAACTATGAATGAACACAACACTCTAACTTACCATCTTTAGATAATAAAGTACTCAACCTCTACTGTCTTTAACTATGAATGAACACAACACTCTAACTCACCATCTTTAGATAATAAAGTACTCAACCTCTACTGTCTTTAACTATGAATGAACACAACACTCTAACTTACCATCTTTAGATAATAAAGTACTCAACCTCTACTGTCTTTAACTATGAATGAACACAACACTCTAACTCACCATCTTTAGATAATAAAGTACTCAACCTCTACTGTCTTTAACTATGAATGAACACAGCACTCTAACTTACCATCTTTAGATAATAAAGTACTCAACCTCTACTGTCTTTAACTATGAATGAACACAACACTATTACCATCTTTAGATAATAAAGTACTCAACCTCTACTGTCTTTAACTATGAATGAACACAACACTAACTCACCATCTTTAGATAATAAAGTACTCAACCTCTACTGTCTTTAACTATGAATGAACACAACACTCTAACTCACCATCTTTAGATAATAAAGTACTCAACCTCTACTGTCTTTAACTATGAATGAACACAGCACTCTAACTTACCATCTTTAGATAATAAAGTACTCAACCTCTACTGTCTTTAACTATGAATGAACACAACACTATTACCATCTTTAGATAATAAAGTACTCAACCTCTACTGTCTTTAACTATGAATGAACACAACACTCTAACTTACCATCTTTAGATAATAAAGTACTCAACCTCTACTGTCTTTAACTATGAATGAACACAACACTCTAACTTACCACCTTTAGATAATAAAGTACTCAACCTCTACTGTCTTTAACTATGAATGAACACAACACTCTAACTCACCATCTTTAGATAATAAAGTACTCAACCTCTACTGTCTTTAACTATGAATGAACACAACACTATTACCATCTTTAGATAATAAAGTACTCAACCTCTACTGTCTTTAACTATGAATGAACACAACACTCTAACTTACCATCTTTAGATAATAAAGTACTCAACCTCTACTGTCTTTAACTATGAATGAACACAACACTAACTCACCATCTTTAGATAATAAAGTACTCAACCTCTACTGTCTTTAACTATGAATGAACACAACACTAACTCACCATCTTTAGATAATAAAGTACTCAACCTCTACTGTCTTTAACTATGAATGAACACAACACTCTACCTTAACATCTTTAGATAATAAAGTACTCAACCTCTACTGTCTTTAACTATGAATGAACACAGCACTCTAACTTACCATCTTTAGATAATAAAGTACTCAACCTCTACTGTCTTTAACTATGAATGAACACAACACTCTAACTCACCATCTTTAGATAATAAAGTACTCAACCTCTACTGTCTTTAACTATGAATGAACACAGCACTCTAACTTACCATCTTTAGATAATAAAGTACTCAACCTCTACTGTCTTTAACTATGAATGAACACAACACTATTACCATCTTTAGATAATAAAGTACTCAACCTCTACTGTCTTTAACTATGAATGAACACAACACTCTAACTTACCATCTTTAGATAATAAAGTACTCAACCTCTACTGTCTTTAACTATGAATGAACACAACACTCTAACTCACCATCTTTAGATAATAAAGTACTCAACCTCTACTGTCTTTAACTATGAATGAACACAGCACTCTAACTTACCATCTTTAGATAATAAAGTACTCAACCTCTACTGTCTTTAACTATGAATGAACACAACACTATTACCATCTTTAGATAATAAAGTACTCAACCTCTACTGTCTTTAACTATGAATGAACACAACACTAACTCACCATCTTTAGATAATAAAGTACTCAACCTCTACTGTCTTTAACTATGAATGAACACAACACTCTAACTCACCATCTTTAGATAATAAAGTACTCAACCTCTACTGTCTTTAACTATGAATGAACACAGCACTCTAACTTACCATCTTTAGATAATAAAGTACTCAACCTCTACTGTCTTTAACTATGAATGAACACAACACTATTACCATCTTTAGATAATAAAGTACTCAACCTCTACTGTCTTTAACTATGAATGAACACAACACTCTAACTTACCATCTTTAGATAATAAAGTACTCAACCTCTACTGTCTTTAACTATGAATGAACACAACACTCTAACTTACCACCTTTAGATAATAAAGTACTCAACCTCTACTGTCTTTAACTATGAATGAACACAACACTCTAACTCACCATCTTTAGATAATAAAGTACTCAACCTCTACTGTCTTTAACTATGAATGAACACAACACTATTACCATCTTTAGATAATAAAGTACTCAACCTCTACTGTCTTTAACTATGAATGAACACAACACTCTAACTTACCATCTTTAGATAATAAAGTACTCAACCTCTACTGTCTTTAACTATGAATGAACACAACACTAACTCACCATCTTTAGATAATAAAGTACTCAACCTCTACTGTCTTTAACTATGAATGAACACAACACTAACTCACCATCTTTAGATAATAAAGTACTCAACCTCTACTGTCTTTAACTATGAATGAACACAACACTCTACCTTAACATCTTTAGATAATAAAGTACTCAACCTCTACTGTCTTTAACTATGAATGAACACAGCACTCTAACTTACCATCTTTAGATAATAAAGTACTCAACCTCTACTGTCTTTAACTATGAATGAACACAACACTCTAACTCACCATCTTTAGATAATAAAGTACTCAACCTCTACTGTCTTTAACTATGAATGAACACAGCACTCTAACTTACCATCTTTAGATAATAAAGTACTCAACCTCTACTGTCTTTAACTATGAATGAACACAACACTATTACCATCTTTAGATAATAAAGTACTCAACCTCTACTGTATTTAACTATGAATGAACACAACACTCTAACTTACCATCTTTAGATAATAAAGTACTCAACCTCTACTGTCTTTAACTATGAATGAACACAACACTCTAACTCACCATCTTTAGATAATAAAGTACTCAACCTCTACTGTCTTTAACTATGAATGAACACAACACTCTAACTTACCATCTTTAGATAATAAAGTACTCAACCTATACTGTCTTTAACTATGAATGAACACAACACTCTAACTCACCATCTTTAGATAATAAAGTACTCAACCTCTACTGTCTTTAACTATGAATGAACACAGCACTCTAACTTACCATCTTTAGATAATAAAGTACTCAACCTCTACTGTCTTTAACTATGAATGAACACAACACTATTACCATCTTTAGATAATAAAGTACTCAACCTCTACTGTCTTTAACTATGAATGAACACAACACTCTAACTTACCATCTTTAGATAATAAAGTACTCAACCTCTACTGTCTTTAACTATGAATGAACACAACACTCTAACTTACCATCTTTAGATAATGAAGTACTCAACCTCTACTGTCTTTAACTATGAATGAACACAACACTCTAACTCACCATCTTTAGATAATAAAGTACTCAACCTCTACTGTCTTTAACTATGAATGAACACAGCACTCTAACTTACCATCTTTAGATAATAAAGTACTCAACCTCTACTGTCTTTAACTATGAATGAACACAACACTATTACCATCTTTAGATAATAAAGTACTCAACCTCTACTGTCTTTAACTATGAATGAACACAACACTAACTCACCATCTTTAGATAATAAAGTACTCAACCTCTACTGTCTTTAACTATGAATGAACACAACACTCTAACTCACCATCTTTAGATAATAAAGTACTCAACCTCTACTGTCTTTAACTATGAATGAACACAGCACTCTAACTTACCATCTTTAGATAATAAAGTACTCAACCTCTACTGTCTTTAACTATGAATGAACACAACACTATTACCATCTTTAGATAATAAAGTACTCAACCTCTACTGTCTTTAACTATGAATGAACACAACACTCTAACTTACCATCTTTAGATAATAAAGTACTCAACCTCTACTGTCTTTAACTATGAATGAACACAACACTAACTCACCATCTTTAGATAATAAAGTACTCAACCTCTACTGTCTTTAACTATGAATGAACACAACACTCTAACTTACCATCTTTAGATAATAAAGTACTCAACCTCTACTGTCTTTAACTATGAATGAACACAACACTCTAACTCACCATCTTTAGATAATAAAGTACTCAACCTCTACTGTCTTTAACTATGAATGAACACAACACTATTACCATCTTTAGATAATAAAGTACTCAACCTCTACTGTCTTTAACTATGAATGAACACAACACTCTAACTTACCATCTTTAGATAATAAAGTACTCAACCTCTACTGTCTTTAACTATGAATGAACACAACACTCTAACTCACCATCTTTAGATAATAAAGTACTCAACCTCTACTGTCTTTAACTATGAATGAACACAGCACTCTAACTTACCATCTTTAGATAATAAAGTACTCAACCTCTACTGTCTTTAACTATGAATGAACACAACACTATTACCATCTTTAGATAATAAAGTACTCAACCTCTACTGTCTTTAACTATGAATGAACACAACACTAACTCACCATCTTTAGATAATAAAGTACTCAACCTCTACTGTCTTTAACTATGAATGAACACAACACTCTAACTCACCATCTTTAGATAATAAAGTACTCAACCTCTACTGTCTTTAACTATGAATGAACACAGCACTCTAACTTACCATCTTTAGATAATAAAGTACTCAACCTCTACTGTCTTTAACTATGAATGAACACAACACTATTACCATCTTTAGATAATAAAGTACTCAACCTCTACTGTCTTTAACTATGAATGAACACAACACTCTAACTTACCATCTTTAGATAATAAAGTACTCAACCTCTACTGTCTTTAACTATGAATGAACACAACACTCTAACTTACCACCTTTAGATAATAAAGTACTCAACCTCTACTGTCTTTAACTATGAATGAACACAACACTCTAACTCACCATCTTTAGATAATAAAGTACTCAACCTCTACTGTCTTTAACTATGAATGAACACAACACTATTACCATCTTTAGATAATAAAGTACTCAACCTCTACTGTCTTTAACTATGAATGAACACAACACTCTAACTTACCATCTTTAGATAATAAAGTACTCAACCTCTACTGTCTTTAACTATGAATGAACACAACACTAACTCACCATCTTTAGATAATAAAGTACTCAACCTCTACTGTCTTTAACTATGAATGAACACAACACTAACTCACCATCTTTAGATAATAAAGTACTCAACCTCTACTGTCTTTAACTATGAATGAACACAACACTCTACCTTAACATCTTTAGATAATAAAGTACTCAACCTCTACTGTCTTTAACTATGAATGAACACAGCACTCTAACTTACCATCTTTAGATAATAAAGTACTCAACCTCTACTGTCTTTAACTATGAATGAACACAACACTCTAACTCACCATCTTTAGATAATAAAGTACTCAACCTCTACTGTCTTTAACTATGAATGAACACAGCACTCTAACTTACCATCTTTAGATAATAAAGTACTCTACCTCTACTGTCTTTAACTATGAATGAACACAACACTCTAACTTACCATCTTTAGATAATAAAGTACTCAACCTCTACTGTCTTTAACTATGAATGAACACAACACTCTAACTTACCATCTTTAGATAATAAAGTACTCAACCTCTACTGTCTTTAACTATGAATGAACACAACACTCTAACTCACCATCTTTAGATAATAAAGTACTCAACCTCTACTGTCTTTAACTATGAATGAACACAGCACTCTAACTTACCATCTTTAGATAATAAAGTACTCAACCTCTACTGTCTTTAACTATGAATGAACACAACACTATTACCATCTTTAGATAATAAAGTACTCAACCTCTACTGTCTTTAACTATGAATGAACACAACACTCTAACTTACCATCTTTAGATAATAAAGTACTCAACCTCTACTGTCTTTAACTATGAATGAACACAACACTCTAACTTACCATCTTTAGATAATGAAGTACTCAACCTCTACTGTCTTTAACTATGAATGAACACAACACTCTAACTCACCATCTTTAGATAATAAAGTACTCAACCTCTACTGTCTTTAACTATGAATGAACACAGCACTCTAACTTACCATCTTTAGATAATAAAGTACTCAACCTCTACTGTCTTTAACTATGAATGAACACAACACTATTACCATCTTTAGATAATAAAGTACTCAACCTCTACTGTCTTTAACTATGAATGAACACAACACTAACTCACCATCTTTAGATAATAAAGTACTCAACCTCTACTGTCTTTAACTATGAATGAACACAACACTCTAACTCACCATCTTTAGATAATAAAGTACTCAACCTCTACTGTCTTTAACTATGAATGAACACAGCACTCTAACTTACCATCTTTAGATAATAAAGTACTCAACCTCTACTGTCTTTAACTATGAATGAACACAACACTATTACCATCTTTAGATAATAAAGTACTCAACCTCTACTGTCTTTAACTATGAATGAACACAACACTCTAACTTACCATCTTTAGATAATAAAGTACTCAACCTCTACTGTCTTTAACTATGAATGAACACAACACTAACTCACCATCTTTAGATAATAAAGTACTCAACCTCTACTGTCTTTAACTATGAATGAACACAACACTAACTCACCATCTTTAGATAATAAAGTACTCAACCTCTACTGTCTTTAACTATGAATGAACACAACACTAACTCACCATCTTTAGATAATAAAGTACTCAACCTCTACTGTCTTTAACTATGAATGAACACAACACTCTACCTTAACATCTTTAGATAATAAAGTACTCAACCTCTACTGTCTTTAACTATGAATGAACACAGCACTCTAACTTACCATCTTTAGATAATAAAGTACTCAACCTCTACTGTCTTTAACTATGAATGAACACAACACTCTAACTCACCATCTTTAGATAATAAAGTACTCAACCTCTACTGTCTTTAACTATGAATGAACACAGCACTCTAACTTACCATCTTTAGATAATAAAGTACTCAACCTCTACTGTCTTTAACTATGAATGAACACAACACTATTACCATCTTTAGATAATAAAGTACTCAACCTCTACTGTATTTAACTATGAATGAACACAACACTCTAACTTACCATCTTTAGATAATAAAGTACTCAACCTCTACTGTCTTTAACTATGAATGAACACAACACTCTAACTCACCATCTTTAGATAATAAAGTACTCAACCTCTACTGTCTTTAACTATGAATGAACACAACACTCTAACTTACCATCTTTAGATAATAAAGTACTCAACCTATACTGTCTTTAACTATGAATGAACACAACACTCTAACTCACCATCTTTAGATAATAAAGTACTCAACCTCTACTGTCTTTAACTATGAATGAACACAGCACTCTAACTTACCATCTTTAGATAATAAAGTACTCAACCTCTACTGTCTTTAACTATGAATGAACACAACACTATTACCATCTTTAGATAATAAAGTACTCAACCTCTACTGTCTTTAACTATGAATGAACACAACACTCTAACTTACCATCTTTAGATAATAAAGTACTCAACCTCTACTGTCTTTAACTATGAATGAACACAACACTCTAACTTACCATCTTTAGATAATGAAGTACTCAACCTCTACTGTCTTTAACTATGAATGAACACAACACTCTAACTCACCATCTTTAGATAATAAAGTACTCAACCTCTACTGTCTTTAACTATGAATGAACACAGCACTCTAACTTACCATCTTTAGATAATAAAGTACTCAACCTCTACTGTCTTTAACTATGAATGAACACAACACTATTACCATCTTTAGATAATAAAGTACTCAACCTCTACTGTCTTTAACTATGAATGAACACAACACTAACTCACCATCTTTAGATAATAAAGTACTCAACCTCTACTGTCTTTAACTATGAATGAACACAACACTCTAACTCACCATCTTTAGATAATAAAGTACTCAACCTCTACTGTCTTTAACTATGAATGAACACAACACTATTACCATCTTTAGATAATAAAGTACTCAACCTCTACTGTCTTTAACTATGAATGAACACAACACTCTAACTTACCATCTTTAGATAATAAAGTACTCAACCTCTACTGTCTTTAACTATGAATGAACACAACACTAACTCACCATCTTTAGATAATAAAGTACTCAACCTCTACTGTCTTTAACTATGAATGAACACAACACTCTAACTCACCATCTTTAGATAATAAAGTACTCAACCTCTACTGTCTTTAACTATGAATGAACACAACACTCTAACTCACCATCTTTAGATAATAAAGTACTCAACCTCTACTGTCTTTAACTATGAATGAACACAGCACTCTAACTTACCATCTTTAGATAATAAAGTACTCAACCTCTACTGTCTTTAACTATGAATGAACACAACACTATTACCATCTTTAGATAATAAAGTACTCAACCTCTACTGTCTTTAACTATGAATGAACACAACACTAACTCACCATCTTTAGATAATAAAGTACTCAACCTCTACTGTCTTTAACTATGAATGAACACAACACTCTAACTCACCATCTTTAGATAATAAAGTACTCAACCTCTACTGTCTTTAACTATGAATGAACACAGCACTCTAACTTACCATCTTTAGATAATAAAGTACTCAACCTCTACTGTCTTTAACTATGAATGAACACAACACTATTACCATCTTTAGATAATAAAGTACTCAACCTCTACTGTCTTTAACTATGAATGAACACAACACTCTAACTTACCATCTTTAGATAATAAAGTACTCAACCTCTACTGTCTTTAACTATGAATGAACACAACACTCTAACTTACCACCTTTAGATAATAAAGTACTCAACCTCTACTGTCTTTAACTATGAATGAACACAACACTCTAACTCACCATCTTTAGATAATAAAGTACTCAACCTCTACTGTCTTTAACTATGAATGAACACAACACTATTACCATCTTTAGATAATAAAGTACTCAACCTCTACTGTCTTTAACTATGAATGAACACAACACTCTAACTTACCACCTTTAGATAATAAAGTACTCAACCTCTACTGTCTTTAACTATGAATGAACACAACACTAACTCACCATCTTTAGATAATAAAGTACTCAACCTCTACTGTCTTTAACTATGAATGAACACAACACTAACTCACCATCTTTAGATAATAAAGTACTCAACCTCTACTGTCTTTAACTATGAATGAACACAACACTCTACCTTAACATCTTTAGATAATAAAGTACTCAACCTCTACTGTCTTTAACTATGAATGAACACAGCACTCTAACTTACCATCTTTAGATAATAAAGTACTCAACCTCTACTGTCTTTAACTATGAATGAACACAACACTCTAACTCACCATCTTTAGATAATAAAGTACTCAACCTCTACTGTCTTTAACTATGAATGAACACAGCACTCTAACTTACCATCTTTAGATAATAAAGTACTCAACCTCTACTGTCTTTAACTATGAATGAACACAACACTATTACCATCTTTAGATAATAAAGTACTCAACCTCTACTGTCTTTAACTATGAATGAACACAACACTCTAACTTACCATCTTTAGATAATAAAGTACTCAACCTCTACTGTCTTTAACTATGAATGAACACAACACTCTAACTCACCATCTTTAGATAATAAAGTACTCAACCTCTACTGTCTTTAACTATGAATGAACACAGCACTCTAACTTACCATCTTTAGATAATAAAGTACTCAACCTCTACTGTCTTTAACTATGAATGAACACAACACTATTACCATCTTTAGATAATAAAGTACTCAACCTCTACTGTCTTTAACTATGAATGAACACAACACTAACTCACCATCTTTAGATAATAAAGTACTCAACCTCTACTGTCTTTAACTATGAATGAACACAACACTCTAACTCACCATCTTTAGATAATAAAGTACTCAACCTCTACTGTCTTTAACTATGAATGAACACAGCACTCTAACTTACCATCTTTAGATAATAAAGTACTCAACCTCTACTGTCTTTAACTATGAATGAACACAACACTATTACCATCTTTAGATAATAAAGTACTCAACCTCTACTGTCTTTAACTATG
The DNA here is from genome assembly GCF_963971535.1 of Notolepis coatsorum. Taxonomy (NCBI): domain Eukaryota; kingdom Metazoa; phylum Chordata; class Actinopteri; order Aulopiformes; family Paralepididae; genus Notolepis; species Notolepis coatsorum. The sequence continues at coordinate 59,971,642 of NC_140169.1, forward strand.
AATGAACACAACACTCTAACTTACCATCTTTAGATAATAAAGTACTCAACCTCTACTGTCTTTAACTATGAATGAACACAACACTCTAACTTACCACCTTTAGATAATAAAGTACTCAACCTCTACTGTCTTTAACTATGAATGAACACAACACTCTAACTCACCATCTTTAGATAATAAAGTACTCAACCTCTACTGTCTTTAACTATGAATGAACACAACACTATTACCATCTTTAGATAATAAAGTACTCAACCTCTACTGTCTTTAACTATGAATGAACACAACACTCTAACTTACCATCTTTAGATAATAAAGTACTCAACCTCTACTGTCTTTAACTATGAATGAACACAACACTAACTCACCATCTTTAGATAATAAAGTACTCAACCTCTACTGTCTTTAACTATGAATGAACACAACACTAACTCACCATCTTTAGATAATAAAGTACTCAACCTCTACTGTCTTTAACTATGAATGAACACAACACTCTACCTTAACATCTTTAGATAATAAAGTACTCAACCTCTACTGTCTTTAACTATGAATGAACACAGCACTCTAACTTACCATCTTTAGATAATAAAGTACTCAACCTCTACTGTCTTTAACTATGAATCAACACAACACTCTAACTCACCATCTTTAGATAATAAAGTACTCAACCTCTACTGTCTTTAACTATGAATGAACACAGCACTCTAACTTACCATCTTTAGATAATAAAGTACTCAACCTCTACTGTCTTTAACTATGAATGAACACAACACTATTACCATCTTTAGATAATAAAGTACTCAACCTCTACTGTCTTTAACTATGAATGAACACAACACTCTAACTTACCATCTTTAGATAATAAAGTACTCAACCTCTACTGTCTTTAACTATGAATGAACACAACACTCTAACTTACCATCTTTAGATAATGAAGTACTCAACCTCTACTGTCTTTAACTATGAATGAACACAACACTCTAACTCACCATCTTTAGATAATAAAGTACTCAACCTCTACTGTCTTTAACTATGAATGAACACAGCACTCTAACTTACCATCTTTAGATAATAAAGTACTCAACCTCTACTGTCTTTAACTATGAATGAACACAACACTATTACCATCTTTAGATAATAAAGTACTCAACCTCTACTGTCTTTAACTATGAATGAACACAACACTAACTCACCATCTTTAGATAATAAAGTACTCAACCTCTACTGTCTTTAACTATGAATGAACACAACACTCTAACTCACCATCTTTAGATAATAAAGTACTCAACCTCTACTGTCTTTAACTATGAATGAACACAGCACTCTAACTTACCATCTTTAGATAATAAAGTACTCAACCTCTACTGTCTTTAACTATGAATGAACACAACACTATTACCATCTTTAGATAATAAAGTACTCAACCTCTACTGTCTTTAACTATGAATGAACACAACACTCTAACTTACCATCTTTAGATAATAAAGTACTCAACCTCTACTGTCTTTAACTATGAATGAACACAACACTAACTCACCATCTTTAGATAATAAAGTACTCAACCTCTACTGTCTTTAACTATGAATGAACACAACACTCTAACTTACCATCTTTAGATAATAAAGTACTCAACCTCTACTGTCTTTAACTATGAATGAACACAACACTCTAACTCACCATCTTTAGATAATAAAGTACTCAACCTCTACTGTCTTTAACTATGAATGAACACAGCACTCTAACTTACCATCTTTAGATAATAAAGTACTCAACCTCTACTGTCTTTAACTATGAATGAACACAACACTATTACCATCTTTAGATAATAAAGTACTCAACCTCTACTGTCTTTAACTATGAATGAACACAACACTCTAACTTACCATCTTTAGATAATAAAGTACTCAACCTCTACTGTCTTTAACTATGAATGAACACAACACTAACTCACCATCTTTAGATAATAAAGTACTCAACCTCTACTGTCTTTAACTATGAATGAACACAACACTAACTCACCATCTTTAGATAATAAAGTACTCAACCTCTACTGTCTTTAACTATGAATGAACACAACACTCTACCTTAACATCTTTAGATAATAAAGTACTCAACCTCTACTGTCTTTAACTATGAATGAACACAGCACTCTAACTTACCATCTTTAGATAATAAAGTACTCAACCTCTACTGTCTTTAACTATGAATTAACACAACACTCTAACTCACCATCTTTAGATAATAAAGTACTCAACCTCTACTGTCTTTAACTATGAATGAACACAGCACTCTAACTTACCATCTTTAGATAATAAAGTACTCAACCTCTACTGTCTTTAACTATGAATGAACACAACACTATTACCATCTTTAGATAATAAAGTACTCAACCTCTACTGTATTTAACTATGAATGAACACAACACTCTAACTTACCATCTTTAGATAATAAAGTACTCAACCTCTACTGTCTTTAACTATGAATGAACACAACACTAACTCACCATCTTTAGATAATAAAGTACTCAACCTCTACTGTCTTTAACTATGAATGAACACAACACTCTAACTTACCATCTTTAGATAATAAAGTACTCAACCTCTACTGTCTTTAACTATGAATGAACACAACACTCTAACTCACCATCTTTAGATAATAAAGTACTCAACCTCTACTGTCTTTAACTATGAATGAACACAGCACTCTAACTTACCATCTTTAGATAATAAAGTACTCAACCTCTACTGTCTTTAACTATGAATGAACACAACACTATTACCATCTTTAGATAATAAAGTACTCAACCTCTACTGTCTTTAACTATGAATGAACACAACACTCTAACTTACCATCTTTAGATAATAAAGTACTCAACCTCTACTGTCTTTAACTATGAATGAACACAACACTCTAACTTACCATCTTTAGATAATGAAGTACTCAACCTCTACTGTCTTTAACTATGAATGAACACAACACTCTAACTCACCATCTTTAGATAATAAAGTACTCAACCTCTACTGTCTTTAACTATGAATGAACACAGCACTCTAACTTACCATCTTTAGATAATAAAGTACTCAACCTCTACTGTCTTTAACTATGAATGAACACAACACTATTACCATCTTTAGATAATAAAGTACTCAACCTCTACTGTCTTTAACTATGAATGAACACAACACTAACTCACCATCTTTAGATAATAAAGTACTCAACCTCTACTGTCTTTAACTATGAATGAACACAACACTCTAACTCACCATCTTTAGATAATAAAGTACTCAACCTCTACTGTCTTTAACTATGAATGAACACAGCACTCTAACTTACCATCTTTAGATAATAAAGTACTCAACCTCTACTGTCTTTAACTATGAATGAACACAACACTATTACCATCTTTAGATAATAAAGTACTCAACCTCTACTGTCTTTAACTATGAATGAACACAACACTCTAACTTACCATCTTTAGATAATAAAGTACTCAACCTCTACTGTCTTTAACTATGAATGAACACAACACTAACTCACCATCTTTAGATAATAAAGTACTCAACCTCTACTGTCTTTAACTATGAATGAACACAACACTCTAACTCACCATCTTTAGATAATAAAGTACTCAACCTCTACTGTCTTTAACTATGAATGAACACAGCACTCTAACTTACCATCTTTAGATAATAAAGTACTCAACCTCTACTGTCTTTAACTATGAATGAACACAACACTATTACCATCTTTAGATAATAAAGTACTCAACCTCTACTGTCTTTAACTATGAATGAACACAACACTCTAACTTACCATCTTTAGATAATAAAGTACTCAACCTCTACTGTCTTTAACTATGAATGAACACAACACTCTAACTTACCACCTTTAGATAATAAAGTACTCAACCTCTACTGTCTTTAACTATGAATGAACACAACACTCTAACTCACCATCTTTAGATAATAAAGTACTCAACCTCTACTGTCTTTAACTATGAATGAACACAACACTATTACCACCTTTAGATAATAAAGTACTCAACCTCTACTGTCTTTAACTATGAATGAACACAACACTCTAACTTACCATCTTTAGATAATAAAGTACTCAACCTCTACTGTCTTTAACTATGAATGAACACAACACTAACTCACCATCTTTAGATAATAAAGTACTCAACCTCTACTGTCTTTAACTATGAATGAACACAACACTCTAACTTACCATCTTTAGATAATAAAGTACTCAACCTCTACTGTCTTTAACTATGAATGAACACAACACTCTAACTCACCATCTTTAGATAATAAAGTACTCAACCTCTACTGTATTTAACTATGAATGAACACAACACTCTAACTTACCATCTTTAGATAATAAAGTACTCAACCTCTACTGTCTTTAACTATGAATGAACACAACACTCTAACTCACCATCTTTAGATAATAAAGTACTCAACCTCTACTGTCTTTAACTATGAATGAACACAACACTCTAACTTACCATCTTTAGATAATAAAGTACTCAACCTATACTGTCTTTAACTATGAATGAACACAACACTCTAACTCACCATCTTTAGATAATAAAGTACTCAACCTCTACTGTCTTTAACTATGAATGAACACAGCACTCTAACTTACCATCTTTAGATAATAAAGTACTCAACCTCTACTGTCTTTAACTATGAATGAACACAACACTATTACCATCTTTAGATAATAAAGTACTCAACCTCTACTGTCTTTAACTATGAATGAACACAACACTCTAACTTACCATCTTTAGATAATAAAGTACTCAACCTCTACTGTCTTTAACTATGAATGAACACAACACTCTAACTTACCATCTTTAGATAATGAAGTACTCAACCTCTACTGTCTTTAACTATGAATGAACACAACACTCTAACTCACCATCTTTAGATAATAAAGTACTCAACCTCTACTGTCTTTAACTATGAATGAACACAGCACTCTAACTTACCATCTTTAGATAATAAAGTACTCAACCTCTACTGTCTTTAACTATGAATGAACACAACACTATTACCATCTTTAGATAATAAAGTACTCAACCTCTACTGTCTTTAACTATGAATGAACACAACACTAACTCACCATCTTTAGATAATAAAGTACTCAACCTCTACTGTCTTTAACTATGAATGAACACAACACTCTAACTCACCATCTTTAGATAATAAAGTACTCAACCTCTACTGTCTTTAACTATGAATGAACACAGCACTCTAACTTACCATCTTTAGATAATAAAGTACTCAACCTCTACTGTCTTTAACTATGAATGAACACAACACTATTACCATCTTTAGATAATAAAGTACTCAACCTCTACTGTCTTTAACTATGAATGAACACAACACTCTAACTTACCATCTTTAGATAATAAAGTACTCAACCTCTACTGTCTTTAACTATGAATGAACACAACACTAACTCACCATCTTTAGATAATAAAGTACTCAACCTCTACTGTCTTTAACTATGAATGAACACAACACTCTAACTCACCATCTTTAGATAATAAAGTACTCAACCTCTACTGTCTTTAACTATGAATGAACACAACACTCTAACTCACCATCTTTAGATAATAAAGTACTCAACCTCTACTGTCTTTAACTATGAATGAACACAGCACTCTAACTTACCATCTTTAGATAATAAAGTACTCAACCTCTACTGTCTTTAACTATGAATGAACACAACACTATTACCATCTTTAGATAATAAAGTACTCAACCTCTACTGTCTTTAACTATGAATGAACACAACACTAACTCACCATCTTTAGATAATAAAGTACTCAACCTCTACTGTCTTTAACTATGAATGAACACAACACTCTAACTCACCATCTTTAGATAATAAAGTACTCAACCTCTACTGTCTTTAACTATGAATGAACACAGCACTCTAACTTACCATCTTTAGATAATAAAGTACTCAACCTCTACTGTCTTTAACTATGAATGAACACAACACTATTACCATCTTTAGATAATAAAGTACTCAACCTCTACTGTCTTTAACTATGAATGAACACAACACTCTAACTTACCATCTTTAGATAATAAAGTACTCAACCTCTACTGTCTTTAACTATGAATGAACACAACACTCTAACTTACCACCTTTAGATAATAAAGTACTCAACCTCTACTGTCTTTAACTATGAATGAACACAACACTCTAACTCACCATCTTTAGATAATAAAGTACTCAACCTCTACTGTCTTTAACTATGAATGAACACAACACTATTACCATCTTTAGATAATAAAGTACTCAACCTCTACTGTCTTTAACTATGAATGAACACAACACTCTAACTTACCACCTTTAGATAATAAAGTACTCAACCTCTACTGTCTTTAACTATGAATGAACACAACACTAACTCACCATCTTTAGATAATAAAGTACTCAACCTCTACTGTCTTTAACTATGAATGAACACAACACTAACTCACCATCTTTAGATAATAAAGTACTCAACCTCTACTGTCTTTAACTATGAATGAACACAACACTCTACCTTAACATCTTTAGATAATAAAGTACTCAACCTCTACTGTCTTTAACTATGAATGAACACAGCACTCTAACTTACCATCTTTAGATAATAAAGTACTCAACCTCTACTGTCTTTAACTATGAATGAACACAACACTCTAACTCACCATCTTTAGATAATAAAGTACTCAACCTCTACTGTCTTTAACTATGAATGAACACAGCACTCTAACTTACCATCTTTAGATAATAAAGTACTCAACCTCTACTGTCTTTAACTATGAATGAACACAACACTATTACCATCTTTAGATAATAAAGTACTCAACCTCTACTGTCTTTAACTATGAATGAACACAACACTCTAACTTACCATCTTTAGATAATAAAGTACTCAACCTCTACTGTCTTTAACTATGAATGAACACAACACTCTAACTCACCATCTTTAGATAATAAAGTACTCAACCTCTACTGTCTTTAACTATGAATGAACACAGCACTCTAACTTACCATCTTTAGATAATAAAGTACTCAACCTCTACTGTCTTTAACTATGAATGAACACAACACTATTACCATCTTTAGATAATAAAGTACTCAACCTCTACTGTCTTTAACTATGAATGAACACAACACTAACTCACCATCTTTAGATAATAAAGTACTCAACCTCTACTGTCTTTAACTATGAATGAACACAACACTCTAACTCACCATCTTTAGATAATAAAGTACTCAACCTCTACTGTCTTTAACTATGAATGAACACAGCACTCTAACTTACCATCTTTAGATAATAAAGTACTCAACCTCTACTGTCTTTAACTATGAATGAACACAACACTATTACCATCTTTAGATAATAAAGTACTCAACCTCTACTGTCTTTAACTATGAATGAACACAACACTCTAACTTACCATCTTTAGATAATAAAGTACTCAACCTCTACTGTCTTTAACTATGAATGAACACAACACTCTAACTTACCACCTTTAGATAATAAAGTACTCAACCTCTACTGTCTTTAACTATGAATGAACACAACACTCTAACTCACCATCTTTAGATAATAAAGTACTCAACCTCTACTGTCTTTAACTATGAATGAACACAACACTATTACCATCTTTAGATAATAAAGTACTCAACCTCTACTGTCTTTAACTATGAATGAACACAACACTCTAACTTACCATCTTTAGATAATAAAGTACTCAACCTCTACTGTCTTTAACTATGAATGAACACAACACTAACTCACCATCTTTAGATAATAAAGTACTCAACCTCTACTGTCTTTAACTATGAATGAACACAACACTAACTCACCATCTTTAGATAATAAAGTACTCAACCTCTACTGTCTTTAACTATGAATGAACACAACACTCTACCTTAACATCTTTAGATAATAAAGTACTCAACCTCTACTGTCTTTAACTATGAATGAACACAGCACTCTAACTTACCATCTTTAGATAATAAAGTACTCAACCTCTACTGTCTTTAACTATGAATCAACACAACACTCTAACTCACCATCTTTAGATAATAAAGTACTCAACCTCTACTGTCTTTAACTATGAATGAACACAGCACTCTAACTTACCATCTTTAGATAATAAAGTACTCAACCTCTACTGTCTTTAACTATGAATGAACACAACACTATTACCATCTTTAGATAATAAAGTACTCAACCTCTACTGTCTTTAACTATGAATGAACACAACACTCTAACTTACCATCTTTAGATAATAAAGTACTCAACCTCTACTGTCTTTAACTATGAATGAACACAACACTCTAACTTACCATCTTTAGATAATGAAGTACTCAACCTCTACTGTCTTTAACTATGAATGAACACAACACTCTAACTCACCATCTTTAGATAATAAAGTACTCAACCTCTACTGTCTTTAACTATGAATGAACACAGCACTCTAACTTACCATCTTTAGATAATAAAGTACTCAACCTCTACTGTCTTTAACTATGAATGAACACAACACTATTACCATCTTTAGATAATAAAGTACTCAACCTCTACTGTCTTTAACTATGAATGAACACAACACTAACTCACCATCTTTAGATAATAAAGTACTCAACCTCTACTGTCTTTAACTATGAATGAACACAACACTCTAACTCACCATCTTTAGATAATAAAGTACTCAACCTCTACTGTCTTTAACTATGAATGAACACAGCACTCTAACTTAACATCTTTAGATAATAAAGTACTCAACCTCTACTGTCTTTAACTATGAATGAACACAACACTATTACCATCTTTAGATAATAAAGTACTCAACCTCTACTGTCTTTAACTATGAATGAACACAACACTCTAACTTACCATCTTTAGATAATAAAGTACTCAACCTCTACTGTCTTTAACTATGAATGAACACAACACTAACTCACCATCTTTAGATAATAAAGTACTCAACCTCTACTGTCTTTAACTATGAATGAACACAACACTCTAACTTACCATCTTTAGATAATAAAGTACTCAACCTCTACTGTCTTTAACTATGAATGAACACAACACTCTAACTCACCATCTTTAGATAATAAAGTACTCAACCTCTACTGTCTTTAACTATGAATGAACACAGCACTCTAACTTACCATCTTTAGATAATAAAGTACTCAACCTCTACTGTCTTTAACTATGAATGAACACAACACTATTACCATCTTTAGATAATAAAGTACTCAACCTCTACTGTCTTTAACTATGAATGAACACAACACTCTAACTTACCATCTTTAGATAATAAAGTACTCAACCTGAAGGAATTATCCAATCACTGCTCCCCAGAACTGGAATATATAACCATCAAGTGTCGTCCTTTCTTCCTCCCGAGGGAGTTAACGGCGATCATCCTGGTCGGAGTGTATATTCCACCGCAAGCCAACAACAACGCCGCGCTCTCCAGACTACACGACGAGGTAAACAATATACAAGCGACGAACGTTAACGCCGCCATTTTAGTACTGGGAGATTTCAATAGCGCCAATCTGAGAAAGGTATTGCCTGATTTCTACCAGCATGTGACTTGCAACACCAGAGGCGGTAACATCCTAGATCACTGTTACACGCAATTTAAAGGTGGCTACAAGGCTCATTCTGATAGTGGCTTTGGCAAGTCAGATCACGCATCCATTTTCCTTACACCAAAGTACAGACAAAGAATTAAAAGTACTCCCGTAGTCTCGCGAGAGGTGCAGAAATGGGATGTGACGTCAGAGGATACACTAGTGTCAGTGTTTCACAACACAGACTGGATTGTATTCCGCGACACAGATAACATTAATGCCTACACGGAGACAGTGCTGGACTATGTCTGTACTAGGGTGAAAGAAACAATCCCCACTACCAAAATGAAAGTTTACCCAAATCAAAAACCCTGGGTAGACAAATCCGTCCGTGAAGCTCTGAGAGAGCGCACCAAAGCATACAATGACGGCCTAGTGGCAGGCAACATGAACGACCACAAGGTGGCGCAACACAACGTAAGGAGGACAGTGACAGAGGCCAAACGACGCTACAGGGATAAAATTGAACTCCAGTTTGAACAAGCTGACTCTAGAGCTATGTGGCAGGGGCTCAAAACGATGACAGACTACAAAGGCGCCTCCCTCAAACTGAACAGTGACATCTCCTTAGCAAACGACCTCAATACCTTCTATGCGAGGTTTGATGCTGGTAATAACAACACCAGCTCACAAGCCTCGGCAATGGGGGGGGGGGGGTCGGCTGCTGATGGAGGCGCAGTGTTCAGGGTAACAGAGCATGAGGTGAGGCGGACCTTTAAAAAAGTGAATATCAGGAAGGCAGCAGGTCCGGACGGCATCCCCGGCCGCGTCCTAAAAGTCTGTGCCGACCAACTGGCCCCAGTATTCACTGACATATTTAACCTGTCCTTAGAACAGGCTGTCATCCCCACCTGCCTGAAGAAGTCCACTATTATCCCTGTACCCAAAAAATCCAAGCCTGCTTGCCTCAACGACTACCGCCCTGTAGCTCTCACCTCCATAGCCATGAAGTGCTTTGAGAAGCTAGTAAAGGGCTACATCTGCTCCTCCCTCCCCATCAACATGGACCCCCTGCAATTTGCATACCGCCCCAACAGGTCCACGGAGGACGCCATATCCCATGTGCTGCACACAGCAGCATCACACCTGGACAAGAGGCAGGGGAACTATGTGAGAATGCTATTCATCGACTACAGCTCGGCATTCAATACCATAGTCCCCTCCATACTCATAGCCAAGCTCAGGGACCTGGGCTTGGGCTATGACCTCTGCCAGTGGGTCTTGGACTTCCTGACTGGCAGACCCCAGGTGGTGAGAGCAGGCAACTGCACCTCCTCATCCATCACCCTCAACATAGGGGCCCCCCAGGGCTGTGTTCTGAGTCCCCTCCTCTACTCCCTGTACACACACGACTGTGTGGCTCAGCGGAGTAGCAATACAATCGTCAAATTTGCTGACGACACAGTGGTGGTGGGCCTGATCTCTGCCAACGACGAGAGGGCCTACCTGGAAGAGGTCAAGGTCCTGGCGGGATGGTGCCAGGAAAACAGCCTCTCCCTGAACGTCAGCAAAACAAAAGAGATGATTGTGGACTTCAGGAGGTCGGGGGTCAAGGACTACAGCCCCCTCAGCATCGACGGGGCACCGGTTGAGAGAGTCAACAGCTTCAAGTACCTCGGAGCCCACATATCCGAGGACTTGAAATGGACCATACACATTAACAGTGTGGTGAAGAAGGCACGACAACGCCTCTACTTCCTCAGGCGCCTAAGGAAGTTCCAAGTCAGCCAGAAGATCCTTAAGAACTTCTACTCATGTACAATAGAGAGCATCTTGACCGGCAACATCACCTCCTGGTTTGGGAATAGCACTGCAAAAGACCAAAGCAGACTACAAAGAGTGACACGTTCAGCCGAACGCACAATCGGAGGGGGGCTCCCCACCCTCCAGAACATTTACTACAAGCGTTGCAAGGGGAAGGCTAAGAGAATTATTAAGGACTCGAGCCACCCGAACAACTGCCTCTTTGAACTGCTGCCGTCAGGCAAGCGATACAGGAGTCTCAAGGCGAGCACAGAAAGACTCAGAAGTAGCTTCTATCCCCAGGCCATCAGGCTGCTAAACGAACAATGAATGAACACTACACAACAACAACCACCAAACACACATAGCACACACATCCACACGCACACACTCACTTTAAACAAACACACTGTAGCACCCACTACACACACTTTATAGCACACACCCACTTTAAACAAACACACTGTAGCACCCACTCCCCACACTTTATATTTATGGATGAAGGATTGCACTACAACTCGTACACCTTACTGTAAATTGTACCTAAAATTGTACCTCATCCCATTTCTGCTTTGCACTAGATAGTACTGTACATTAGTACACTGCATAGTTGTGTATTGTATATTATATGGTAACTCAGAACATTGTACATATGTCTATACCGAACAACTGTGACCTCATTTTCTTCTTCTAAATTCATGCTATATTATGTTATTATGTTATTGATACTATCTTGTCTAGCACAGTCTCTGGAGCGTAACAGTAAGAAGCATTTTGTATGAAAGTATTCTGTACTTCTGTATGACAACTATTAAAGAACTTGAAAGAACTTGAACTTCTACTGTCTTTAACTATGAATGAACACAACACTAACTCACCATCTTTAGATAATAAAGTACTCAACCTCTACTGTCTTTAACTATGAATGAACACAACACTAACTCACCATCTTTAGATAATAAAGTACTCAACCTCTACTGTCTTTAACTATGAATGAACACAACACTCTACCTTAACATCTTTAGATAATAAAGTACTCAACCTCTACTGTCTTTAACTATGAATGAACACAGCACTCTAACTTACCATCTTTAGATAATAAAGTACTCAACCTCTACTGTCTTTAACTATGAATTAACACAACACTCTAACTCACCATCTTTAGATAATAAAGTACTCAACCTCTACTGTCTTTAACTATGAATGAACACAGCACTCTAACTTACCATCTTTAGATAATAAAGTACTCAACCTCTACTGTCTTTAACTATGAATGAACACAACACTATTACCATCTTTAGATAATAAAGTACTCAACCTCTACTGTATTTAACTATGAATGAACACAACACTCTAACTTACCATCTTTAGATAATAAAGTACTCAACCTCTACTGTCTTTAACTATGAATGAACACAACACTAACTCACCATCTTTAGATAATAAAGTACTCAACCTCTACTGTCTTTAACTATGAATGAACACAACACTCTAACTTACCATCTTTAGATAATAAAGTACTCAACCTCTACTGTCTTTAACTATGAATGAACACAACACTCTAACTCACCATCTTTAGATAATAAAGTACTCAACCTCTACTGTCTTTAACTATGAATGAACACAGCACTCTAACTTACCATCTTTAGATAATAAAGTACTCAACCTCTACTGTCTTTAACTATGAATGAACACAACACTATTACCATCTTTAGATAATAAAGTACTCAACCTCTACTGTCTTTAACTATGAATGAACACAACACTCTAACTTACCATCTTTAGATAATAAAGTACTCAACCTCTACTGTCTTTAACTATGAATGAACACAACACTCTAACTTACCATCTTTAGATAATGAAGTACTCAACCTCTACTGTCTTTAACTATGAATGAACACAACACTCTAACTCACCATCTTTAGATAATAAAGTACTCAACCTCTACTGTCTTTAACTATGAATGAACACAGCACTCTAACTTACCATCTTTAGATAATAAAGTACTCAACCTCTACTGTCTTTAACTATGAATGAACACAACACTATTACCATCTTTAGATAATAAAGTACTCAACCTCTACTGTCTTTAACTATGAATGAACACAACACTAACTCACCATCTTTAGATAATAAAGTACTCAACCTCTACTGTCTTTAACTATGAATGAACACAACACTCTAACTCACCATCTTTAGATAATAAAGTACTCAACCTCTACTGTCTTTAACTATGAATGAACACAGCACTCTAACTTACCATCTTTAGATAATAAAGTACTCAACCTCTACTGTCTTTAACTATGAATGAACACAACACTATTACCATCTTTAGATAATAAAGTACTCAACCTCTACTGTCTTTAACTATGAATGAACACAACACTCTAACTTACCATCTTTAGATAATAAAGTACTCAACCTCTACTGTCTTTAACTATGAATGAACACAACACTAACTCACCATCTTTAGATAATAAAGTACTCAACCTCTACTGTCTTTAACTATGAATGAACACAACACTCTAACTCACCATCTTTAGATAATAAAGTACTCAACCTCTACTGTCTTTAACTATGAATGAACACAGCACTCTAACTTACCATCTTTAGATAATAAAGTACTCAACCTCTACTGTCTTTAACTATGAATGAACACAACACTATTACCATCTTTAGATAATAAAGTACTCAACCTCTACTGTCTTTAACTATGAATGAACACAACACTCTAACTTACCATCTTTAGATAATAAAGTACTCAACCTCTACTGTCTTTAACTATGAATGAACACAACACTCTAACTTACCACCTTTAGATAATAAAGTACTCAACCTCTACTGTCTTTAACTATGAATGAACACAACACTCTAACTCACCATCTTTAGATAATAAAGTACTCAACCTCTACTGTCTTTAACTATGAATGAACACAACACTATTACCACCTTTAGATAATAAAGTACTCAACCTCTACTGTCTTTAACTATGAATGAACACAACACTAACTCACCATCTTTAGATAATAAAGTACTCAACCTCTACTGTCTTTAACTATGAATGAACACAACACTAACTCACCATCTTTAGATAATAAAGTACTCAACCTCTACTGTCTTTAACTATGAATGAACACAACACTCTACCTTAACATCTTTAGATAATAAAGTACTCAACCTCTACTGTCTTTAACTATGAATGAACACAGCACTCTAACTTACCATCTTTAGATAATAAAGTACTCAACCTCTACTGTCTTTAACTATGAATGAACACAACACTCTAACTCACCATCTTTAGATAATAAAGTACTCAACCTCTACTGTCTTTAACTATGAATGAACACAGCACTCTAACTTACCATCTTTAGATAATAAAGTACTCAACCTCTACTGTCTTTAACTATGAATGAACACAACACTATTACCATCTTTAGATAATAAAGTACTCAACCTCTACTGTCTTTAACTATGAATGAACACAACACTCTAACTTACCATCTTTAGATAATAAAGTACTCAACCTCTACTGTCTTTAACTATGAATGAACACAACACTCTAACTCACCATCTTTAGATAATAAAGTACTCAACCTCTACTGTCTTTAACTATGAATGAACACAGCACTCTAACTTACCATCTTTAGATAATAAAGTACTCAACCTCTACTGTCTTTAACTATGAATGAACACAACACTATTACCATCTTTAGATAATAAAGTACTCAACCTCTACTGTCTTTAACTATGAATGAACACAACACTAACTCACCATCTTTAGATAATAAAGTACTCAACCTCTACTGTCTTTAACTATGAATGAACACAACACTAACTCACCATCTTTAGATAATAAAGTACTCAACCTCTACTGTCTTTAACTATGAATGAACACAACACTCTACCTTAACATCTTTAGATAATAAAGTACTCAACCTCTACTGTCTTTAACTATGAATGAACACAGCACTCTAACTTACCATCTTTAGATAATAAAGTACTCAACCTCTACTGTCTTTAACTATGAATGAACACAACACTCTAACTCACCATCTTTAGATAATAAAGTACTCAACCTCTACTGTCTTTAACTATGAATGAACACAGCACTCTAACTTACCATCTTTAGATAATAAAGTACTCAACCTCTACTGTCTTTAACTATGAATGAACACAACACTATTACCATCTTTAGATAATAAAGTACTCAACCTCTACTGTCTTTAACTATGAATGAACACAACACTCTAACTTACCATCTTTAGATAATAAAGTACTCAACCTCTACTGTCTTTAACTATGAATGAACACAACACTCTAACTCACCATCTTTAGATAATAAAGTACTCAACCTCTACTGTCTTTAACTATGAATGAACACAGCACTCTAACTTACCATCTTTAGATAATAAAGTACTCAACCTCTACTGTCTTTAACTATGAATGAACACAACACTATTACCATCTTTAGATAATAAAGTACTCAACCTCTACTGTCTTTAACTATGAATGAACACAACACTAACTCACCATCTTTAGATAATAAAGTACTCAACCTCTACTGTCTTTAACTATGAATGAACACAACACTCTAACTCACCATCTTTAGATAATAAAGTACTCAACCTCTACTGTCTTTAACTATGAATGAACACAGCACTCTAACTTACCATCTTTAGATAATAAAGTACTCAACCTCTACTGTCTTTAACTATGAATGAACACAACACTATTACCATCTTTAGATAATAAAGTACTCAACCTCTACTGTCTTTAACTATGAATGAACACAACACTCTAACTTACCATCTTTAGATAATAAAGTACTCAACCTCTACTGTCTTTAACTATGAATGAACACAACACTCTAACTTACCACCTTTAGATAATAAAGTACTCAACCTCTACTGTCTTTAACTATGAATGAACACAACACTCTAACTCACCATCTTTAGATAATAAAGTACTCAACCTCTACTGTCTTTAACTATGAATGAACACAACACTATTACCATCTTTAGATAATAAAGTACTCAACCTCTACTGTCTTTAACTATGAATGAACACAACACTCTAACTTACCATCTTTAGATAATAAAGTACTCAACCTCTACTGTCTTTAACTATGAATGAACACAACACTAACTCACCATCTTTAGATAATAAAGTACTCAACCTCTACTGTCTTTAACTATGAATGAACACAACACTAACTCACCATCTTTAGATAATAAAGTACTCAACCTCTACTGTCTTTAACTATGAATGAACACAACACTCTACCTTAACATCTTTAGATAATAAAGTACTCAACCTCTACTGTCTTTAACTATGAATGAACACAGCACTCTAACTTACCATCTTTAGATAATAAAGTACTCAACCTCTACTGTCTTTAACTATGAATGAACACAACACTCTAACTCACCATCTTTAGATAATAAAGTACTCAACCTCTACTGTCTTTAACTATGAATGAACACAGCACTCTAACTTACCATCTTTAGATAATAAAGTACTCTACCTCTACTGTCTTTAACTATGAATGAACACAACACTCTAACTTACCATCTTTAGATAATAAAGTACTCAACCTCTACTGTCTTTAACTATGAATGAACACAACACTCTAACTTACCATCTTTAGATAATAAAGTACTCAACCTCTACTGTCTTTAACTATGAATGAACACAACACTCTAACTCACCATCTTTAGATAATAAAGTACTCAACCTCTACTGTCTTTAACTATGAATGAACACAGCACTCTAACTTACCATCTTTAGATAATAAAGTACTCAACCTCTACTGTCTTTAACTATGAATGAACACAACACTATTACCATCTTTAGATAATAAAGTACTCAACCTCTACTGTCTTTAACTATGAATGAACACAACACTCTAACTTACCATCTTTAGATAATAAAGTACTCAACCTCTACTGTCTTTAACTATGAATGAACACAACACTCTAACTTACCATCTTTAGATAATGAAGTACTCAACCTCTACTGTCTTTAACTATGAATGAACACAACACTCTAACTCACCATCTTTAGATAATAAAGTACTCAACCTCTACTGTCTTTAACTATGAATGAACACAGCACTCTAACTTACCATCTTTAGATAATAAAGTACTCAACCTCTACTGTCTTTAACTATGAATGAACACAACACTATTACCATCTTTAGATAATAAAGTACTCAACCTCTACTGTCTTTAACTATGAATGAACACAACACTAACTCACCATCTTTAGATAATAAAGTACTCAACCTCTACTGTCTTTAACTATGAATGAACACAACACTCTAACTCACCATCTTTAGATAATAAAGTACTCAACCTCTACTGTCTTTAACTATGAATGAACACAACACTAACTCACCATCTTTAGATAATAAAGTACTCAACCTCTACTGTCTTTAACTATGAATGAACACAACACTCTACCTTAACATCTTTAGATAATAAAGTACTCAACCTCTACTGTCTTTAACTATGAATGAACACAGCACTCTAACTTACCATCTTTAGATAATAAAGTACTCAACCTCTACTGTCTTTAACTATGAATGAACACAACACTCTAACTCACCATCTTTAGATAATAAAGTACTCAACCTCTACTGTCTTTAACTATGAATGAACACAGCACTCTAACTTACCATCTTTAGATAATAAAGTACTCAACCTCTACTGTCTTTAACTATGAATGAACACAACACTATTACCATCTTTAGATAATAAAGTACTCAACCTCTACTGTATTTAACTATGAATGAACACAACACTCTAACTTACCATCTTTAGATAATAAAGTACTCAACCTCTACTGTCTTTAACTATGAATGAACACAACACTCTAACTCACCATCTTTAGATAATAAAGTACTCAACCTCTACTGTCTTTAACTATGAATGAACACAACACTCTAACTTACCATCTTTAGATAATAAAGTACTCAACCTCTACTGTCTTTAACTATGAATGAACACAACACTCTAACTCACCATCTTTAGATAATAAAGTACTCAACCTCTACTGTCTTTAACTATGAATGAACACAGCACTCTAACTTACCATCTTTAGATAATAAAGTACTCAACCTCTACTGTCTTTAACTATGAATGAACACAACACTATTACCATCTTTAGATAATAAAGTACTCAACATCTACTGTCTTTAACTATGAATGAACACAACACTCTAACTTACCATCTTTAGATAATAAAGTACTCAACCTCTACTGTCTTTAACTATGAATGAACACAACACTCTAACTTACCATCTTTAGATAATGAAGTACTCAACCTCTACTGTCTTTAACTATGAATGAACACAACACTCTAACTCACCATCTTTAGATAATAAAGTACTCAACCTCTACTGTCTTTAACTATGAATGAACACAGCACTCTAACTTACCATCTTTAGATAATAAAGTACTCAACCTCTACTGTCTTTAACTATGAATGAACACAACACTATTACCATCTTTAGATAATAAAGTACTCAACCTCTACTGTCTTTAACTATGAATGAACACAACACTAACTCACCATCTTTAGATAATAAAGTACTCAACCTCTACTGTCTTTAACTATGAATGAACACAACACTCTAACTCACCATCTTTAGATAATAAAGTACTCAACCTCTACTGTCTTTAACTATGAATGAACACAGCACTCTAACTTACCATCTTTAGATAATAAAGTACTCAACCTCTACTGTCTTTAACTATGAATGAACACAACACTATTACCATCTTTAGATAATAAAGTACTCAACCTCTACTGTCTTTAACTATGAATGAACACAACACTCTAACTTACCATCTTTAGATAATAAAGTACTCAACCTCTACTGTCTTTAACTATGAATGAACACAACACTAACTCACCATCTTTAGATAATAAAGTACTCAACCTCTACTGTCTTTAACTATGAATGAACACAACACTCTAACTCACCATCTTTAGATAATAAAGTACTCAACCTCTACTGTCTTTAACTATGAATGAACACAGCACTCTAACTTACCATCTTTAGATAATAAAGTACTCAACCTCTACTGTCTTTAACTATGAATGAACACAACACTATTACCATCTTTAGATAATAAAGTACTCAACCTCTACTGTCTTTAACTATGAATGAACACAACACTCTAACTTACCATCTTTAGATAATAAAGTACTCAACCTCTACTGTCTTTAACTATGAATGAACACAACACTCTAACTTACCACCTTTAGATAATAAAGTACTCAACCTCTACTGTCTTTAACTATGAATGAACACAACACTCTAACTCACCATCTTTAGATAATAAAGTACTCAACCTCTACTGTCTTTAACTATGAATGAACACAACACTATTACCATCTTTAGATAATAAAGTACTCAACCTCTACTGTCTTTAACTATGAATGAACACAACACTCTAACTTACCACCTTTAGATAATAAAGTACTCAACCTCTACTGTCTTTTACTATGAATGAACACAACACTAACTCACCATCTTTAGATAATAAAGTACTCAACCTCTACTGTCTTTAACTATGAATGAACACAACACTAACTCACCATCTTTAGATAATAAAGTACTCAACCTCTACTGTCTTTAACTATGAATGAACACAACACTCTACCTTAACATCTTTAGATAATAAAGTACTCAACCTCTACTGTCTTTAACTATGAATGAACACAGCACTCTAACTTACCATCTTTAGATAATAAAGTACTCAACCTCTACTGTCTTTAACTATGAATGAACACAACACTCTAACTCACCATCTTTAGATAATAAAGTACTCAACCTCTACTGTCTTTAACTATGAATGAACACAGCACTCTAACTTACCATCTTTAGATAATAAAGTACTCAACCTCTACTGTCTTTAACTATGAATGAACACAACACTATTACCATCTTTAGATAATAAAGTACTCAACCTCTACTGTCTTTAACTATGAATGAACACAACACTCTAACTTACCATCTTTAGATAATAAAGTACTCAACCTCTACTGTCTTTAACTATGAATGAACACAACACTCTAACTCACCATCTTTAGATAATAAAGTACTCAACCTCTACTGTCTTTAACTATGAATGAACACAGCACTCTAACTTACCATCTTTAGATAATAAAGTACTCAACCTCTACTGTCTTTAACTATGAATGAACACAACACTATTACCATCTTTAGATAATAAAGTACTCAACCTCTACTGTCTTTAACTATGAATGAACACAACACTATTACCATCTTTAGATAATAAAGTACTCAACCTCTACTGTCTTTAACTATGAATGAACACAACACTCTAACTTACCATCTTTAGATAATAAAGTACTCAACCTCTACTGTCTTTAACTATGAATGAACACAACACTCTAACTCACCATCTTTAGATAATAAAGTACTCAACCTCTACTGTCTTTAACTATGAATGAACACAGCACTCTAACTTACCATCTTTAGATAATAAAGTACTCAACCTCTACTGTCTTTAACTATGAATGAACACAACACTATTACCATCTTTAGATAATAAAGTACTCAACCTCTACTGTCTTTAACTATGAATGAACACAACACTATTACCATCTTTAGATAATAAAGTACTCAACCTCTACTGTCTTTAACTATGAATGAACACAACACTAACTCACCATCTTTAGATAATAAAGTACTCAACCTCTACTGTCTTTAACTATGAATGAACACAACACTCTAACTCACCATCTTTAGATAATAAAGTACTCAACCTCTACTGTCTTTAACTATGAATGAACACAGCACTCTAACTTACCATCTTTAGATAATAAAGTACTCAACCTCTACTGTCTTTAACTATGAATGAACACAACACTATTACCATCTTTAGATAATAAAGTACTCAACCTCTACTGTCTTTAACTATGAATGAACACAACACTCTAACTTACCATCTTTAGATAATAAAGTACTCAACCTCTACTGTCTTTAACTATGAATGAACACAACACTCTAACTTACCACCTTTAGATAATAAAGTACTCAACCTCTACTGTCTTTAACTATGAATGAACACAACACTCTAACTCACCATCTTTAGATAATAAAGTACTCAACCTCTACTGTCTTTAACTATGAATGAACACAACACTATTACCATCTTTAGATAATAAAGTACTCAACCTCTACTGTCTTTAACTATGAATGAACACAACACTCTAACTTACCATCTTTAGATAATAAAGTACTCAACCTCTACTGTCTTTAACTATGAATGAACACAACACTAACTCACCATCTTTAGATAATAAAGTACTCAACCTCTACTGTCTTTAACTATGAATGAACACAACACTAACTCACCATCTTTAGATAATAAAGTACTCAACCTCTACTGTCTTTAACTATGAATGAACACAACACTCTACCTTAACATCTTTAGATAATAAAGTACTCAACCTCTACTGTCTTTAACTATGAATGAACACAGCACTCTAACTTACCATCTTTAGATAATAAAGTACTCAACCTCTACTGTCTTTAACTATGAATGAACACAACACTCTAACTCACCATCTTTAGATAATAAAGTACTCAACCTCTACTGTCTTTAACTATGAATGAACACAGCACTCTAACTTACCATCTTTAGATAATAAAGTACTCTACCTCTACTGTCTTTAACTATGAATGAACACAACACTCTAACTTACCATCTTTAGATAATAAAGTACTCAACCTCTACTGTCTTTAACTATGAATGAACACAGCACTCTAACTTACCATCTTTAGATAATAAAGTACTCAACCTCTACTGTCTTTAACTATGAATGAACACAACACTCTAACTTACCACCTTTAGATAATAAAGTACTCAACTTCTACTGTCTTTAACTATGAATGAACACAAACAATACTCCAACTTACCATCTTTAGATAATAAAGTACTCAACCTCTACTGTCTTTAACTATGAATGAACACAACACTCTAACTCACCATCTTTAGATAATAAAGTACTCAACCTCTACTGTCTTTAACTATGAATGAACACAACACTAACTCACCATCTTTAGATAATAAAGTACTCAACCTCTACTGTCTTTAACTATGAATGAACACAACACTCTAACTTACCATCTTTAGATAATAAAGTACTCAACATCTACTGTCTTTAACTATGAATGAACACAACACTCTAACTCACCATCTTTAGATAATAAAGTACTCAACCTCTACTGTCTTTAACTATGAATGAACACAGCACTCTAACTTACCATCTTTAGATAATAAAGTACTCAACCTCTACTGTCTTTAACTATGAATGAACACAACACTATTACCATCTTTAGATAATAAAGTACTCAACCTCTACTGTCTTTAACTATGAACGAACACAACACTCTAACTTACCATCTTTAGATAATAAAGTACTCAACCTCTACTGTCTTTAACTATGAATGAACACAACACTCTAACTTACCACCTTTAGATAATAAAGTACTCAACCTCTACTGTCTTTAACTATGAATGAACACAACACTCTAACTCACCATCTTTAGATAATAAAGTACTCAACCTCTACTGTCTTTAACTATGAATGAACACAACACTATTACCATCTTTAGATAATAAAGTACTCAACCTCTACTGTCTTTAACTATGAATGAACACAACACTCTAACTTACCATCTTTAGATAATAAAGTACTCAACCTCTACTGTCTTTAACTATGAATGAACACAACACTCTAACTCACCATCTTTAGATAATAAAGTACTCAACCTCTACTGTCTTTAACTATGAATGAACACAACACTAACTCACCATCTTTAGATAATAAAGTACTCAACCACTACTGTCTTTAACTATGAATGAACACAACACTCTACCTTAACATCTTTAGATAATAAAGTACTCAACCTCTACTGTCTTTAACTATGAATGAACACAGCACTCTAACTTACCATCTTTAGATAATAAAGTACTCAACCTCTACTGTCTTTAACTATGAATGAACACAACACTCTAACTCACCATCTTTAGATAATAAAGTACTCAACCTCTACTGTCTTTAACTATGAATGAACACAGCACTCTAACTTACCATCTTTAGATAATAAAGTACTCAACCTCTACTGTCTTTAACTATGAATGAACACAACACTATTACCATCTTTAGATAATAAAGTACTCAACCTCTACTGTCTTTAACTATGAATGAACACAACACTCTAACTCACCATCTTTAGATAATAAAGTACTCAACCTCTACTGTCTTTAACTATGAATGAACACAACACTCTAACTTACCATCTTTAGATAATAAAGTACTCAACCTCTACTGTCTTTAACTATGAATGAACACAACACTCTAACTCACCATCTTTAGATAATAAAGTACTCAACCTCTACTGTCTTTAACTATGAATGAACACAGCACTCTAACTTACCATCTTTAGATAATAAAGTACTCAACCTCTACTGTCTTTAACTATGAATGAACACAACACTATTACCATCTTTAGATAATAAAGTACTCAACCTCTACTGTCTTTAACTATGAATGAACACAACACTAACTCACCATCTTTAGATAATAAAGTACTCAACCTCTACTGTCTTTAACTATGAATGAACACAACACTCTAACTCACCATCTTTAGATAATAAAGTACTCAACCTCTACTGTCTTTAACTATGAATGAACACAGCACTCTAACTTACCATCTTTAGATAATAAAGTACTCAACCTCTACTGTCTTTAACTATGAATGAACACAACACTATTACCATCTTTAGATAATAAAGTACTCAACCTCTACTGTCTTTAACTATGAATGAACACAACACTCTAACTTACCATCTTTAGATAATAAAGTACTCAACCTCTACTGTCTTTAACTATGAATGAACACAACACTCTAACTCACCATCTTTAGATAATAAAGTACTCAACCTCTACTGTCTTTAACTATGAATGAACACAACACTCTAACTCACCATCTTTAGATAATAAAGTACTCAACCTCTACTGTCTTTAACTATGAATGAACACAGCACTCTAACTTACCATCTTTAGATAATAAAGTACTCAACCTCTACTGTCTTTAACTATGAATGAACACAACACTATTACCATCTTTAGATGATAAAGTACTCAACCTCTACTGTCTTTAACTATGAATGAACACAACACTCTAACTTACCATCTTTAGATAATAAAGTACTCAACCTCTACTGTCTTTAACTATGAATGAACACAACACTCTAACTCACCATCTTTAGATAATAAAGTACTCAACCTCTACTGTCTTTAACTATGAATGAACACAACACTCTAACTTACCATCTTTAGATAATAAAGTACTCAACCTCTACTGTCTTTAACTATGAATGAACACAACACTCTAACTCACCATCTTTAGATAATAAAGTACTCAACCTCTACTGTCTTTAACTATGAATGAACACAGCACTCTAACTTACCATCTTTAGATAATAAAGTACTCAACCTCTACTGTCTTTAACTATGAATGAACACAACACTATTACCATCTTTAGATAATAAAGTACTCAACCTCTACTGTCTTTAACTATGAATGAACACAACACTAACTCACCATCTTTAGATAATAAAGTACTCAACCTCTACTGTCTTTAACTATGAATGAACACAACACTCTAACTCACCATCTTTAGATAATAAAGTACTCAACCTCTACTGTCTTTAACTATGAATGAACACAGCACTCTAACTTACCATCTTTAGATAATAAAGTACTCAACCTCTACTGTCTTTAACTATGAATGAACACAACACTATTACCATCTTTAGATAATAAAGTACTCAACCTCTACTGTCTTTAACTATGAATGAACACAACACTCTAACTTACCATCTTTAGATAATAAAGTACTCAACCTCTACTGTCTTTAACTATGAATGAACACAACACTCTAACTTACCACCTTTAGATAATAAAGTACTCAACCTCTACTGTCTTTAACTATGAATGAACACAACACTCTAACTCACCATCTTTAGATAATAAAGTACTCAACCTCTACTGTCTTTAACTATGAATGAACACAACACTATTACCATCTTTAGATAATAAAGTACTCAACCTCTACTGTCTTTAACTATGAATGAACACAACACTCTAACTTACCATCTTTAGATAATAAAGTACTCAACCTCTACTGTCTTTAACTATGAATGAACACAACACTCTAACTCACCATCTTTAGATAATAAAGTACTCAACCTCTACTGTCTTTAACTATGAATGAACACAGCACTCTAACTTACCATCTTTAGATAATAAAGTACTCAACCTCTACTGTCTTTAACTATGAATGAACACAACAGTATTACCATCTTTAGATAATAAAGTACTCAACCTCTACTGTCTTTAACTATGAATGAACACAACACTAACTCACCATCTTTAGATAATAAAGTACTCAACCTCTACTGTCTTTAACTATGAATGAACACAACACTCTAACTCACCATCTTTAGATAATAAAGTACTTAACCTCTACTGTCTTTAACTATGAATGAACACAGCACTCTAACTTACCATCTTTAGATAATAAAGTACTCAACCTCTACTGTCTTTAACTATGAATGAACACAACACTATTACCATCTTTAGATAATAAAGTACTCAACCTCTACTGTCTTTAACTATGAATGAACACAACACTCTAACTTACCATCTTTAGATAATAAAGTACTCAACCTCTACTGTCTTTAACTATGAATGAACACAACACTCTAACTTACCACCTTTAGATAATAAAGTACTCAACCTCTACTGTCTTTAACTATGAATGAACACAACACTCTAACTCACCATCTTTAGATAATAAAGTACTCAACCTCTACTGTCTTTAACTATGAATGAACACAACACTATTACCATCTTTAGATAATAAAGTACTCAACCTCTACTGTCTTTAACTATGAATGAACACAACACTCTAACTTACCATCTTTAGATAATAAAGTACTCAACCTCTACTGTCTTTAACTATGAATGAACACAACACTAACTCACCATCTTTAGATAATAAAGTACTCAACCTCTACTGTCTTTAACTATGAATGAACACAACACTAACTCACCATCTTTAGATAATAAAGTACTCAACCTCTACTGTCTTTAACTATGAATGAACACAACACTCTACCTTAACATCTTTAGATAATAAAGTACTCAACCTCTACTGTCTTTAACTATGAATGAACACAGCACTCTAACTTACCATCTTTAGATAATAAAGTACTCAACCTCTACTGTCTTTAACTATGAATGAACACAACACTCTAACTCACCATCTTTAGATAATAAAGTACTCAACCTCTACTGTCTTTAACTATGAATGAACACAGCACTCTAACTTACCATCTTTAGATAATAAAGTACTCAACCTCTACTGTCTTTAACTATGAATGAACACAACACTATTACCATCTTTAGATAATAAAGTACTCAACCTCTACTGTATTTAACTATGAATGAACACAACACTCTAACTTACCATCTTTAGATAATAAAGTACTCAACCTCTACTGTCTTTAACTATGAATGAACACAACACTCTAACTCACCATCTTTAGATAATAAAGTACTCAACCTCTACTGTCTTTAACTATGAATGAACACAACACTCTAACTTACCATCTTTAGATAATAAAGTACTCAACCTCTACTGTCTTTAACTATGAATGAACACAACACTCTAACTCACCATCTTTAGATAATAAAGTACTCAACCTCTACTGTCTTTAACTATGAATGAACACAGCACTCTAACTTACCATCTTTAGATAATAAAGTACTCAACCTCTACTGTCTTTAACTATGAATGAACACAACACTATTACCATCTTTAGATAATAAAGTACTCAACCTCTACTGTCTTTAACTATGAATGAACACAACACTCTAACTTACCATCTTTAGATAATAAAGTACTCAACCTCTACTGTCTTTAACTATGAATGAACACAACACTCTAACTTACCATCTTTAGATAATGAAGTACTCAACCTCTACTGTCTTTAACTATGAATGAACACAACACTCTAACTCACCATCTTTAGATAATAAAGTACTCAACCTCTACTGTCTTTAACTATGAATGAACACAGCACTCTAACTTACCATCTTTAGATAATAAAGTACTCAACCTCTACTGTCTTTAACTATGAATGAACACAACACTATTACCATCTTTAGATAATAAAGTACTCAACCTCTACTGTCTTTAACTATGAATGAACACAACACTAACTCACCATCTTTAGATAATAAAGTACTCAACCTCTACTGTCTTTAACTATGAATGAACACAACACTCTAACTCACCATCTTTAGATAATAAAGTACTCAACCTCTACTGTCTTTAACTATGAATGAACACAGCACTCTAACTTACCATCTTTAGATAATAAAGTACTCAACCTCTACTGTCTTTAACTATGAATGAACACAACACTATTACCATCTTTAGATAATAAAGTACTCAACCTCTACTGTCTTTAACTATGAATGAACACAACACTCTAACTTACCATCTTTAGATAATAAAGTACTCAACCTCTACTGTCTTTAACTATGAATGAACACAACACTAACTCACCATCTTTAGATAATAAAGTACTCAACCTCTACCGTCTTTAACTATGAATGAACACAACACTCTAACTTACCATCTTTAGATAATAAAGTACTCAACCTCTACTGTCTTTAACTATGAATGAACACAACACTCTAACTCACCATCTTTAGATAATAAAGTACTCAACCTCTACTGTCTTTAACTATGAATGAACACAGCACTCTAACTTACCATCTTTAGATAATAAAGTACTCAACCTCTACTGTCTTTAACTATGAATGAACACAACACTATTACCATCTTTAGATAATAAAGTACTCAACCTCTACTGTCTTTAACTATGAATGAACACAACACTCTAACTTACCATCTTTAGATAATAAAGTACTCAACCTCTACTGTCTTTAACTATGAATGAACACAACACTAACTCACCATCTTTAGATAATAAAGTACTCAACCTCTACTGTCTTTAACTATGAATGAACACAACACTAACTCACCATCTTTAGATAATAAAGTACTCAACCTCTACTGTCTTTAACTATGAATGAACACAACACTCTACCTTAACATCTTTAGATAATAAAGTACTCAACCTCTACTGTCTTTAACTATGAATGAACACAGCACTCTAACTTACCATCTTTAGATAATAAAGTACTCAACCTCTACTGTCTTTAACTATGAATGAACACAACACTCTAACTCACCATCTTTAGATAATAAAGTACTCAACCTCTACTGTCTTTAACTATGAATGAACACAGCACTCTAACTTACCATCTTTAGATAATAAAGTACTCAACCTCTACTGTCTTTAACTATGAATGAACACAACACTATTACCATCTTTAGATAATAAAGTACTCAACCTCTACTGTATTTAACTATGAATGAACACAACACTCTAACTTACCATCTTTAGATAATAAAGTACTCAACCTCTACTGTCTTTAACTATGAATGAACACAACACTCTAACTCACCATCTTTAGATAATAAAGTACTCAACCTCTACTGTCTTTAACTATGAATGAACACAGCACTCTAACTTACCATCTTTAGATAATAAAGTACTCAACCTCTACTGTCTTTAACTATGAATGAACACAACACTATTACCATCTTTAGATAATAAAGTACTCAACCTCTACTGTCTTTAACTATGAATGAACACAACACTCTAACTTACCATCTTTAGATAATAAAGTACTCAACCTCTACTGTCTTTAACTATGAATGAACACAACACTCTAACTTACCATCTTTAGATAATGAAGTACTCAACCTCTACTGTCTTTAACTATGAATGAACACAACACTCTAACTCACCATCTTTAGATAATAAAGTACTCAACCTCTACTGTCTTTAACTATGAATGAACACAGCACTCTAACTTACCATCTTTAGATAATAAAGTACTCAACCTCTACTGTCTTTAACTATGAATGAACACAACACTATTACCATCTTTAGATAATAAAGTACTCAACCTCTACTGTCTTTAACTATGAATGAACACAACACTAACTCACCATCTTTAGATAATAAAGTACTCAACCTCTACTGTCTTTAACTATGAATGAACACAACACTCTAACTCACCATCTTTAGATAATAAAGTACTCAACCTCTACTGTCTTTAACTATGAATGAACACAGCACTCTAACTTACCATCTTTAGATAATAAAGTACTCAACCTCTACTGTCTTTAACTATGAATGAACACAACACTATTACCATCTTTAGATAATAAAGTACTCAACCTCTACTGTCTTTAACTATGAATGAACACAACACTCTAACTTACCATCTTTAGATAATAAAGTACTCAACCTCTACTGTCTTTAACTATGAATGAACACAACACTCTAACTCACCATCTTTAGATAATAAAGTACTCAACCTCTACTGTCTTTAACTATGAATGAACACAGCACTCTAACTTACCATCTTTAGATAATAAAGTACTCAACCTCTACTGTCTTTAACTATGAATGAACACAACACTATTACCATCTTTAGATAATAAAGTACTCAACCTCTACTGTCTTTAACTATGAATGAACACAACACTAACTCACCATCTTTAGATAATAAAGTACTCAACCTCTACTGTCTTTAACTATGAATGAACACAACACTCTAACTCACCATCTTTAGATAATAAAGTACTCAACCTCTACTGTCTTTAACTATGAATGAACACAGCACTCTAACTTACCATCTTTAGATAATAAAGTACTCAACCTCTACTGTCTTTAACTATGAATGAACACAACACTATTACCATCTTTAGATAATAAAGTACTCAACCTCTACTGTCTTTAACTATGAATGAACACAACACTCTAACTTACCATCTTTAGATAATAAAGTACTCAACCTCTACTGTCTTTAACTATGAATGAACACAACACTCTAACTTACCACCTTTAGATAATAAAGTACTCAACCTCTACTGTCTTTAACTATGAATGAACACAACACTCTAACTCACCATCTTTAGATAATAAAGTACTCAACCTCTACTGTCTTTAACTATGAATGAACACAACACTATTACCATCTTTAGATAATAAAGTACTCAACCACTACTGTCTTTAACTATGAATGAACACAACACTCTAACTTACCACCTTTAGATAATAAAGTACTCAACCTCTACTGTCTTTAACTATGAATGAACACAACACTAACTCACCATCTTTAGATAATAAAGTACTCAACCTCTACTGTCTTTAACTATGAATGAACACAACACTAACTCACCATCTTTAGATAATAAAGTACTCAACCTCTACTGTCTTTAACTATGAATGAACACAACACTCTACCTTAACATCTTTAGATAATAAAGTACTCAACCTCTACTGTCTTTAACTATGAATGAACACAGCACTCTAACTTACCATCTTTAGATAATAAAGTACTCAACCTCTACTGTCTTTAACTATGAATGAACACAACACTCTAACTCACCATCTTTAGATAATAAAGTACTCAACCTCTACTGTCTTTAACTATGAATGAACACAGCACTCTAACTTACCATCTTTAGATAATAAAGTACTCAACCTCTACTGTCTTTAACTATGAATGAACACAACACTATTACCATCTTTAGATAATAAAGTACTCAACCTCTACTGTCTTTAACTATGAATGAACACAACACTCTAACTTACCATCTTTAGATAATAAAGTACTCAACCTCTACTGTCTTTAACTATGAATGAACACAACACTCTAACTCACCATCTTTAGATAATAAAGTACTCAACCTCTACTGTCTTTAACTATGAATGAACACAGCACTCTAACTTACCATCTTTAGATAATAAAGTACTCAACCTCTACTGTCTTTAACTATGAATGAACACAACACTATTACCATCTTTAGATAATAAAGTACTCAACCTCTACTGTCTTTAACTATGAATGAACACAACACTAACTCACCATCTTTAGATAATAAAGTACTCAACCTCTACTGTCTTTAACTATGAATGAACACAACACTCTAACTCACCATCTTTAGATAATAAAGTACTCAACCTCTACTGTCTTTAACTATGAATGAACACAGCACTCTAACTTACCATCTTTAGATAATAAAGTACTCAACCTCTACTGTCTTTAACTATGAATGAACACAACACTATTACCATCTTTAGATAATAAAGTACTCAACCTCTACTGTCTTTAACTATGAATGAACACAACACTCTAACTTACCATCTTTAGATAATAAAGTACTCAACCTCTACTGTCTTTAACTATGAATGAACACAACACTCTAACTTACCACCTTTAGATAATAAAGTACTCAACCTCTACTGTCTTTAACTATGAATGAACACAACACTCTAACTCACCATCTTTAGATAATAAAGTACTCAACCTCTACTGTCTTTAACTATGAATGAACACAACACTATTACCATCTTTAGATAATAAAGTACTCAACCTCTACTGTCTTTAACTATGAATGAACACAACACTCTAACTTACCATCTTTAGATAATAAAGTACTCAACCTCTACTGTCTTTAACTATGAATGAACACAACACTAACTCACCATCTTTAGATAATAAAGTACTCAACCTCTACTGTCTTTAACTATGAATGAACACAACACTAACTTACCATCTTTAGATAATAAAGTACTCAACCTCTACTGTCTTTAACTATGAATGAACACAACACTCTACCTTAACATCTTTAGATAATAAAGTACTCAACCTCTACTGTCTTTAACTATGAATGAACACAGCACTCTAACTTACCATCTTTAGATAATAAAGTACTCAACCTCTACTGTCTTTAACTATGAATGAACACAACACTCTAACTCACCATCTTTAGATAATAAAGTACTCAACCTCTACTGTCTTTAACTATGAATGAACACAGCACTCTAACTTACCATCTTTAGATAATAAAGTACTCTACCTCTACTGTCTTTAACTATGAATGAACACAACACTCTAACTTACCATCTTTAGATAATAAAGTACTCAACCTCTACTGTCTTTAACTATGAATGAACACAGCACTCTAACTTACCATCTTTAGATAATAAAGTACTCAACCTCTACTGTCTTTAACTATGAATGAACACAACACTCTAACTTACCACCTTTAGATAATAAAGTACTCAACTTCTACTGTCTTTAACTATGAATGAACACAAACAATACTCCAACTTACCATCTTTAGATAATAAAGTACTCAACCTCTACTGTCTTTAACTATGAATGAACACAACACTCTAACTCACCATCTTTAGATAATAAAGTACTCAACCTCTACTGTCTTTAACTATGAATGAACACAACACTAACTCACCATCTTTAGATAATAAAGTACTCAACCTCTACTGTCTTTAACTATGAATGAACACAACACTCTAACTTACCATCTTTAGATAATAAAGTACTCAACCTCTACTGTCTTTAACTATGAATGAACACAACACTCTAACTCACCATCTTTAGATAATAAAGTACTCAACCTCTACTGTCTTTAACTATGAATGAACACAGCACTCTAACTTACCATCTTTAGATAATAAAGTACTCAACCTCTACTGTCTTTAACTATGAATGAACACAACACTATTACCATCTTTAGATAATAAAGTACTCAACCTCTACTGTCTTTAACTATGAATGAACACAACACTCTAACTTACCATCTTTAGATAATAAAGTACTCAACCTCTACTGTCTTTAACTATGAATGAACACAACACTCTAACTTACCACCTTTAGATAATAAAGTACTCAACCTCTACTGTCTTTAACTATGAATGAACACAACACTCTAACTCACCATCTTTAGATAATAAAGTACTCAACCTCTACTGTCTTTAACTATGAATGAACACAACACTATTACCATCTTTAGATAATAAAGTACTCAACCTCTACTGTCTTTAACTATGAATGAACACAACACTCTAACTTACCATCTTTAGATAATAAAGTACTCAACCTCTACTGTCTTTAACTATGAATGAACACAACACTCTAACTCACCATCTTTAGATAATAAAGTACTCAACCTCTACTGTCTTTAACTATGAATGAACACAACACTAACTCACCATCTTTAGATAATAAAGTACTCAACCACTACTGTCTTTAACTATGAATGAACACAACACTCTACCTTAACATCTTTAGATAATAAAGTACTCAACCTCTACTGTCTTTAACTATGAATGAACACAGCACTCTAACTTACCATCTTTAGATAATAAAGTACTCAACCTCTACTGTCTTTAACTATGAATGAACACAACACTCTAACTCACCATCTTTAGATAATAAAGTACTCAACCTCTACTGTCTTTAACTATGAATGAACACAGCACTCTAACTTACCATCTTTAGATAATAAAGTACTCAACCTCTACTGTCTTTAACTATGAATGAACACAACACTATTACCATCTTTAGATAATAAAGTACTCAACCTCTACTGTCTTTAACTATGAATGAACACAACACTCTAACTTACCATCTTTAGATAATAAAGTACTCAACCTCTACTGTCTTTAACTATGAATGAACACAACACTCTAACTCACCATCTTTAGATAATAAAGTACTCAACCTCTACTGTCTTTAACTATGAATGAACACAACACTCTAACTTACCATCTTTAGATAATAAAGTACTCAACCTCTACTGTCTTTAACTATGAATGAACACAACACTCTAACTCACCATCTTTAGATAATAAAGTACTCAACCTCTACTGTCTTTAACTATGAATGAACACAGCACTCTAACTTACCATCTTTAGATAATAAAGTACTCTACCTCTACTGTCTTTAACTATGAATGAACACAACACTCTAACTTACCATCTTTAGATAATAAAGTACTCAACCTCTACTGTCTTTAACTATGAATGAACACAGCACTCTAACTTACCATCTTTAGATAATAAAGTACTCAACCTCTACTGTCTTTAACTATGAATGAACACAACACTCTAACTTACCACCTTTAGATAATAAAGTACTCAACTTCTACTGTCTTTAACTATGAATGAACACAAACAATACTCCAACTTACCATCTTTAGATAATAAAGTACTCAACCTCTACTGTCTTTAACTATGAATGAACACAACACTCTAACTCACCATCTTTAGATAATAAAGTACTCAACCTCTACTGTCTTTAACTATGAATGAACACAACACTAACTCACCATCTTTAGATAATAAAGTACTCAACCTCTACTGTCTTTAACTATGAATGAACACAACACTCTAACTTACCATCTTTAGATAATAAAGTACTCAACCTCTACTGTCTTTAACTATGAATGAACACAACACTCTAACTCACCATCTTTAGATAATAAAGTACTCAACCGCTACTGTCTTTAACTATGAATGAACACAGCACTCTAACTTACCATCTTTAGATAATAAAGTACTCAACCTCTACTGTCTTTAACTATGAATGAACACAACACTATTACCATCTTTAGATAATAAAGTACTCAACCTCTACTGTCTTTAACTATGAATGAACACAACACTCTAACTTACCATCTTTAGATAATAAAGTACTCAACCTCTACTGTCTTTAACTATGAATGAACACAACACTCTAACTTACCACCTTTAGATAATAAAGTACTCAACCTCTACTGTCTTTAACTATGAATGAACACAACACTCTAACTCACCATCTTTAGATAATAAAGTACTCAACCTCTACTGTCTTTAACTATGAATGAACACAACACTATTACCATCTTTAGATAATAAAGTACTCAACCTCTACTGTCTTTAACTATGAATGAACACAACACTCTAACTTACCATCTTTAGATAATAAAGTACTCAACCTCTACTGTCTTTAACTATGAATGAACACAACACTCTAACTCACCATCTTTAGATAATAAAGTACTCAACCTCTACTGTCTTTAACTATGAATGAACACAACACTAACTCACCATCTTTAGATAATAAAGTACTCAACCACTACTGTCTTTAACTATGAATGAACACAACACTCTACCTTAACATCTTTAGATAATAAAGTACTCAACCTCTACTGTCTTTAACTATGAATGAACACAGCACTCTAACTTACCATCTTTAGATAATAAAGTACTCAACCTCTACTGTCTTTAACTATGAATGAACACAACACTCTAACTCACCATCTTTAGATAATAAAGTACTCAACCTCTACTGTCTTTAACTATGAATGAACACAGCACTCTAACTTACCATCTTTAGATAATAAAGTACTCAACCTCTACTGTCTTTAACTATGAATGAACACAACACTATTACCATCTTTAGATAATAAAGTACTCAACCTCTACTGTCTTTAACTATGAATGAACACAACACTCTAACTTACCATCTTTAGATAATAAAGTACTCAACCTCTACTGTCTTTAACTATGAATGAACACAACACTCTAACTCACCATCTTTAGATAATAAAGTACTCAACCTCTACTGTCTTTAACTATGAATGAACACAACACTCTAACTTACCATCTTTAGATAATAAAGTACTCAACCTCTACTGTCTTTAACTATGAATGAACACAACACTCTAACTCACCATCTTTAGATAATAAAGTACTCAACCTCTACTGTCTTTAACTATGAATGAACACAACACTATTACCATCTTTAGATAATAAAGTACTCAACCTCTACTGTCTTTAACTATGAATGAACACAACACTAACTCACCATCTTTAGATAATAAAGTACTCAACCTCTACTGTCTTTAACTATGAATGAACACAACACTCTAACTCACCATCTTTAGATAATAAAGTACTCAACCTCTACTGTCTTTAACTATGAATGAACACAACACTAACTCACCATCTTTAGATAATAAAGTACTCAACCTCTACTGTCTTTAACTATGAATGAACACAACACTCTAACTTACCATCTTTAGATAATAAAGTACTCGACCTCTACTGTCTTTAACTATGAATGAACACAACACTCTAACTTACCACCTTTAGATAATAAAGTACTCAACCTCTACTGTCTTTAACTATGAATGAACACAACACTCTAACTCACCATCTTTAGATAATAAAGTACTCAACCTCTACTGTCTTTAACTATGAATGAACACAACACTATTACCATCTTTAGATAATAAAGTACTCAACCTCTACTGTCTTTAACTATGAATGAACACAACACTCTAACTTACCATCTTTAGATAATAAAGTACTCAACCTCTACTGTCTTTAACTATGAATGAACACAACACTAACTCACCATCTTTAGATAATAAAGTACTCAACCTCTACTGTCTTTAACTATGAATGAACACAACACTAACTTACCATCTTTAGATAATAAAGTACTCAACCTCTACTGTCTTTAACTATGAATGAACACAACACTCTACCTTAACATCTTTAGATAATAAAGTACTCAACCTCTACTGTCTTTAACTATGAATGAACACAGCACTCTAACTTACCATCTTTAGATAATAAAGTACTCAACCTCTACTGTCTTTAACTATGAATGAACACAACACTCTAACTCACCATCTTTAGATAATAAAGTACTCAACCTCTACTGTCTTTAACTATGAATGAACACAGCACTCTAACTTACCATCTTTAGATAATAAAGTACTCTACCTCTACTGTCTTTAACTATGAATGAACACAACACTCTAACTTACCATCTTTAGATAATAAAGTACTCAACCTCTACTGTCTTTAACTATGAATGAACACAGCACTCTAACTTACCATCTTTAGATAATAAAGTACTCAACCTCTACTGTCTTTAACTATGAATGAACACAACACTCTAACTTACCACCTTTAGATAATAAAGTACTCAACTTCTACTGTCTTTAACTATGAATGAACACAAACAATACTCCAACTTACCATCTTTAGATAATAAAGTACTCAACCTCTACTGTCTTTAACTATGAATGAACACAACACTCTAACTCACCATCTTTAGATAATAAAGTACTCAACCTCTACTGTCTTTAACTATGAATGAACACAACACTAACTCACCATCTTTAGATAATAAAGTACTCAACCTCTACTGTCTTTAACTATGAATGAACACAACACTCTAACTTACCATCTTTAGATAATAAAGTACTCAACCTCTACTGTCTTTAACTATGAATGAACACAACACTCTAACTCACCATCTTTAGATAATAAAGTACTCAACCTCTACTGTCTTTAACTATGAATGAACACAGCACTCTAACTTACCATCTTTAGATAATAAAGTACTCAACCTCTACTGTCTTTAACTATGAATGAACACAACACTATTACCATCTTTAGATAATAAAGTACTCAACCTCTACTGTCTTTAACTATGAATGAACACAACACTCTAACTTACCATCTTTAGATAATAAAGTACTCAACCTCTACTGTCTTTAACTATGAATGAACACAACACTCTAACTTACCACCTTTAGATAATAAAGTACTCAACCTCTACTGTCTTTAACTATGAATGAACACAACACTCTAACTCACCATCTTTAGATAATAAAGTACTCAACCTCTACTGTCTTTAACTATGAATGAACACAACACTATTACCATCTTTAGATAATAAAGTACTCAACCTCTACTGTCTTTAACTATGAATGAACACAACACTCTAACTTACCATCTTTAGATAATAAAGTACTCAACCTCTACTGTCTTTAACTATGAATGAACACAACACTCTAACTCACCATCTTTAGATAATAAAGTACTCAACCTCTACTGTCTTTAACTATTAATGAACACAACACTAACTCACCATCTTTAGATAATAAAGTACTCAACCACTACTGTCTTTAACTATGAATGAACACAACACTCTACCTTAACATCTTTAGATAATAAAGTACTCAACCTCTACTGTCTTTAACTATGAATGAACACAACACTCTAACTCACCATCTTTAGATAATAAAGTACTCAACCTCTACTGTCTTTAACTATGAATGAACACAGCACTCTAACTTACCATCTTTAGATAATAAAGTACTCAACCTCTACTGTCTTTAACTATGAATGAACACAACACTATTACCATCTTTAGATAATAAAGTACTCAACCTCTACTGTCTTTAACTATGAATGAACACAACACTAACTCACCATCTTTAGATAATAAAGTACTCAACCTCTACTGTCTTTAACTATGAATGAACACAACACTAACTTACCATCTTTAGATAATAAAGTACTCAACCTCTACTGTCTTTAACTATGAATGAACACAACACTCTACCTTAACATCTTTAGATAATAAAGTACTCAACCTCTACTGTCTTTAACTATGAATGAACACAGCACTCTAACTTACCATCTTTAGATAATAAAGTACTCAACCTCTACTGTCTTTAACTATGAATGAACACAACACTCTAACTCACCATCTTTAGATAATAAAGTACTCAACCTCTACTGTCTTTAACTATGAATGAACACAGCACTCTAACTTACCATCTTTAGATAATAAAGTACTCTACCTCTACTGTCTTTAACTATGAATGAACACAACACTCTAACTTACCATCTTTAGATAATAAAGTACTCAACCTCTACTGTCTTTAACTATGAATGAACACAGCACTCTAACTTACCATCTTTAGATAATAAAGTACTCAACCTCTACTGTCTTTAACTATGAATGAACACAACACTCTAACTTACCACCTTTAGATAATAAAGTACTCAACTTCTACTGTCTTTAACTATGAATGAACACAAACAATACTCCAACTTACCATCTTTAGATAATAAAGTACTCAACCTCTACTGTCTTTAACTATGAATGAACACAACACTCTAACTCACCATCTTTAGATAATAAAGTACTCAACCTCTACTGTCTTTAACTATGAATGAACACAACACTAACTCACCATCTTTAGATAATAAAGTACTCAACCTCTACTGTCTTTAACTATGAATGAACACAACACTCTAACTTACCATCTTTAGATAATAAAGTACTCAACCTCTACTGTCTTTAACTATGAATGAACACAACACTCTAACTCACCATCTTTAGATAATAAAGTACTCAACCTCTACTGTCTTTAACTATGAATGAACACAGCACTCTAACTTACCATCTTTAGATAATAAAGTACTCAACCTCTACTGTCTTTAACTATGAATGAACACAACACTATTACCATCTTTAGATAATAAAGTACTCAACCTCTACTGTCTTTAACTATGAATGAACACAACACTCTAACTTACCATCTTTAGATAATAAAGTACTCAACCTCTACTGTCTTTAACTATGAATGAACACAACACTCTAACTTACCACCTTTAGATAATAAAGTACTCAACCTCTACTGTCTTTAACTATGAATGAACACAACACTCTAACTCACCATCTTTAGATAATAAAGTACTCAACCTCTACTGTCTTTAACTATGAATGAACACAACACTATTACCATCTTTAGATAATAAAGTACTCAACCTCTACTGTCTTTAACTATGAATGAACACAACACTCTAACTTACCATCTTTAGATAATAAAGTACTCAACCTCTACTGTCTTTAACTATGAATGAACACAACACTCTAACTCACCATCTTTAGATAATAAAGTACTCAACCTCTACTGTCTTTAACTATGAATGAACACAACACTAACTCACCATCTTTAGATAATAAAGTACTCAACCACTACTGTCTTTAACTATGAATGAACACAACACTCTACCTTAACATCTTTAGATAATAAAGTACTCAACCTCTACTGTCTTTAACTATGAATGAACACAGCACTCTAACTTACCATCTTTAGATAATAAAGTACTCAACCTCTACTGTCTTTAACTATGAATGAACACAACACTCTAACTCACCATCTTTAGATAATAAAGTACTCAACCTCTACTGTCTTTAACTATGAATGAACACAGCACTCTAACTTACCATCTTTAGATAATAAAGTACTCAACCTCTACTGTCTTTAACTATGAATGAACACAACACTATTACCATCTTTAGATAATAAAGTACTCAACCTCTACTGTCTTTAACTATGAATGAACACAACACTCTAACTTACCATCTTTAGATAATAAAGTACTCAACCTCTACTGTCTTTAACTATGAATGAACACAACACTCTAACTCACCATCTTTAGATAATAAAGTACTCAACCTCTACTGTCTTTAACTATGAATGAACACAACACTCTAACTTACCATCTTTAGATAATAAAGTACTCAACCTCTACTGTCTTTAACTATGAATGAACACAACACTCTAACTCACCATCTTTAGATAATAAAGTACTCAACCTCTACTGTCTTTAACTATGAATGAACACAACACTATTACCATCTTTAGATAATAAAGTACTCAACCTCTACTGTCTTTAACTATGAATGAACACAACACTAACTCACCATCTTTAGATAATAAAGTACTCAACCTCTACTGTCTTTAACTATGAATGAACACAACACTCTAACTTACCA
This sequence comes from Notolepis coatsorum, assembly GCF_963971535.1. Classification (NCBI taxonomy): domain Eukaryota; kingdom Metazoa; phylum Chordata; class Actinopteri; order Aulopiformes; family Paralepididae; genus Notolepis; species Notolepis coatsorum. Next base: position 60,012,758 of record NC_140169.1, read on the forward strand.
TCTTTAGATAATAAAGTACTCAACCTCTACTGTCTTTAACTATGAATGAACACAACACTCTAACTCACCATCTTTAGATAATAAAGTACTCAACCTCTACTGTCTTTAACTATGAATGAACACAGCACTCTAACTTACCATCTTTAGATAATAAAGTACTCAACCTCTACTGTCTTTAACTATGAATGAACACAACACTATTACCATCTTTAGATAATAAAGTACTCAACCTCTACTGTCTTTAACTATGAATGAACACAACACTAACTCACCATCTTTAGATAATAAAGTACTCAACCTCTACTGTCTTTAACTATGAATGAACACAACACTCTAACTCACCATCTTTAGATAATAAAGTACTCAACCTCTACTGTCTTTAACTATGAATGAACACAGCACTCTAACTTACCATCTTTAGATAATAAAGTACTCAACCTCTACTGTCTTTAACTATGAATGAACACAACACTATTACCATCTTTAGATAATAAAGTACTCAACCTCTACTGTCTTTAACTATGAATGAACACAACACTCTAACTTACCATCTTTAGATAATAAAGTACTCAACCTCTACTGTCTTTAACTATGAATGAACACAACACTCTAACTTACCACCTTTAGATAATAAAGTACTCAACCTCTACTGTCTTTAACTATGAATGAACACAACACTCTAACTCACCATCTTTAGATAATAAAGTACTCAACCTCTACTGTCTTTAACTATGAATGAACACAACACTATTACCATCTTTAGATAATAAAGTACTCAACCTCTACTGTCTTTAACTATGAATGAACACAACACTCTAACTTACCATCTTTAGATAATAAAGTACTCAACCTCTACTGTCTTTAACTATGAATGAACACAGCACTCTAACTTACCATCTTTAGATAATAAAGTACTCAACCTCTACTGTCTTTAACTATGAATGAACACAACACTCTAACTCACCATCTTTAGATAATAAAGTACTCAACCTCTACTGTCTTTAACTATGAATGAACACAGCACTCTAACTTACCATCTTTAGATAATAAAGTACTCAACCTCTACTGTCTTTAACTATGAATGAACACAACACTATTACCATCTTTAGATAATAAAGTACTCAACCTCTACTGTCTTTAACTATGAATGAACACAACACTCTAACTTACCATCTTTAGATAATAAAGTACTCAACCTCTACTGTCTTTAACTATGAATGAACACAACACTCTAACTCACCATCTTTAGATAATAAAGTACTCAACCTCTACTGTCTTTAACTATGAATGAACACAACACTCTAACTTACCATCTTTAGATAATAAAGTACTCAACCTCTACTGTCTTTAACTATGAATGAACACAACACTCTAACTCACCATCTTTAGATAATAAAGTACTCAACCTCTACTGTCTTTAACTATGAATGAACACAACACTATTACCATCTTTAGATAATAAAGTACTCAACCTCTACTGTCTTTAACTATGAATGAACACAACACTAACTCACCATCTTTAGATAATAAAGTACTCAACCTCTACTGTCTTTAACTATGAATGAACACAACACTCTAACTCACCATCTTTAGATAATAAAGTACTCAACCTCTACTGTCTTTAACTATGAATGAACACAACACTAACTCACCATCTTTAGATAATAAAGTACTCAACCTCTACTGTCTTTAACTATGAATGAACACAACACTCTAACTTACCATCTTTAGATAATAAAGTACTCAACCTCTACTGTCTTTAACTATGAATGAACACAACACTCTAACTTACCACCTTTAGATAATAAAGTACTCAACCTCTACTGTCTTTAACTATGAATGAACACAACACTCTAACTCACCATCTTTAGATAATAAAGTACTCAACCTCTACTGTCTTTAACTATGAATGAACACAACACTATTACCATCTTTAGATAATAAAGTACTCAACCTCTACTGTCTTTAACTATGAATGAACACAACACTCTAACTTACCATCTTTAGATAATAAAGTACTCAACCTCTACTGTCTTTAACTATGAATGAACACAACACTAACTCACCATCTTTAGATAATAAAGTACTCAACCTCTACTGTCTTTAACTATGAATGAACACAACACTAACTTACCATCTTTAGATAATAAAGTACTCAACCTCTACTGTCTTTAACTATGAATGAACACAACACTCTACCTTAACATCTTTAGATAATAAAGTACTCAACCTCTACTGTCTTTAACTATGAATGAACACAGCACTCTAACTTACCATCTTTAGATAATAAAGTACTCAACCTCTACTGTCTTTAACTATGAATGAACACAACACTCTAACTCACCATCTTTAGATAATAAAGTACTCAACCTCTACTGTCTTTAACTATGAATGAACACAGCACTCTAACTCACCATCTTTAGATAATAAAGTACTCAACCTCTACTGTCTTTAACTATGAATGAACACAACACTATTACCATCTTTAGATAATAAAGTACTCAACCTCTACTGTCTTTAACTATGAATGAACACAACACTCTAACTTACCATCTTTAGATAATAAAGTACTCAACCTCTACTGTCTTTAACTATGAATGAACACAGCACTCTAACTTACCATCTTTAGATAATAAAGTACTCAACCTCTACTGTCTTTAACTATGAATGAACACAACACTCTAACTCACCATCTTTAGATAATAAAGTACTCAACCTCTACTGTCTTTAACTATGAATGAACACAGCACTCTAACTTACCATCTTTAGATAATAAAGTACTCAACCTCTACTGTCTTTAACTATGAATGAACACAACACTATTACCATCTTTAGATAATAAAGTACTCAACCTCTACTGTCTTTAACTATGAATGAACACAACACTCTAACTTACCATCTTTAGATAATAAAGTACTCAACCTCTACTGTCTTTAACTATGAATGAACACAACACTCTAACTCACCATCTTTAGATAATAAAGTACTCAACCTCTACTGTCTTTAACTATGAATGAACACAACACTCTAACTTACCATCTTTAGATAATAAAGTACTCAACCTCTACTGTCTTTAACTATGAATGAACACAACACTCTAACTCACCATCTTTAGATAATAAAGTACTCAACCTCTACTGTCTTTAACTATGAATGAACACAACACTATTACCATCTTTAGATAATAAAGTACTCAACCTCTACTGTCTTTAACTATGAATGAACACAACACTAACTCACCATCTTTAGATAATAAAGTACTCAACCTCTACTGTCTTTAACTATGAATGAACACAACACTCTAACTCACCATCTTTAGATAATAAAGTACTCAACCTCTACTGTCTTTAACTATGAATGAACACAACACTAACTCACCATCTTTAGATAATAAAGTACTCAACCTCTACTGTCTTTAACTATGAATGAACACAACACTCTAACTTACCATCTTTAGATAATAAAGTACTCAACCTCTACTGTCTTTAACTATGAATGAACACAACACTCTAACTTACCACCTTTAGATAATAAAGTACTCAACCTCTACTGTCTTTAACTATGAATGAACACAACACTCTAACTCACCATCTTTAGATAATAAAGTACTCAACCTCTACTGTCTTTAACTATGAATGAACACAACACTATTACCATCTTTAGATAATAAAGTACTCAACCTCTACTGTCTTTAACTATGAATGAACACAACACTCTAACTTACCATCTTTAGATAATAAAGTACTCAACCTCTACTGTCTTTAACTATGAATGAACACAACACTAACTCACCATCTTTAGATAATAAAGTACTCAACCTCTACTGTCTTTAACTATGAATGAACACAACACTAACTTACCATCTTTAGATAATAAAGTACTCAACCTCTACTGTCTTTAACTATGAATGAACACAACACTCTACCTTAACATCTTTAGATAATAAAGTACTCAACCTCTACTGTCTTTAACTATGAATGAACACAGCACTCTAACTTACCATCTTTAGATAATAAAGTACTCAACCTCTACTGTCTTTAACTATGAATGAACACAACACTCTAACTCACCATCTTTAGATAATAAAGTACTCAACCTCTACTGTCTTTAACTATGAATGAACACAGCACTCTAACTTACCATCTTTAGATAATAAAGTACTCTACCTCTACTGTCTTTAACTATGAATGAACACAACACTCTAACTTACCATCTTTAGATAATAAAGTACTCAACCTCTACTGTCTTTAACTATGAATGAACACAGCACTCTAACTTACCATCTTTAGATAATAAAGTACTCAACCTCTACTGTCTTTAACTATGAATGAACACAACACTCTAACTTACCACCTTTAGATAATAAAGTACTCAACTTCTACTGTCTTTAACTATGAATGAACACAAACAATACTCCAACTTACCATCTTTAGATAATAAAGTACTCAACCTCTACTGTCTTTAACTATGAATGAACACAACACTCTAACTCACCATCTTTAGATAATAAAGTACTCAACCTCTACTGTCTTTAACTATGAATGAACACAACACTAACTCACCATCTTTAGATAATAAAGTACTCAACCTCTACTGTCTTTAACTATGAATGAACACAACACTCTAACTTACCATCTTTAGATAATAAAGTACTCAACCTCTACTGTCTTTAACTATGAATGAACACAACACTCTAACTCACCATCTTTAGATAATAAAGTACTCAACCTCTACTGTCTTTAACTATGAATGAACACAGCACTCTAACTTACCATCTTTAGATAATAAAGTACTCAACCTCTACTGTCTTTAACTATGAATGAACACAACACTATTACCATCTTTAGATAATAAAGTACTCAACCTCTACTGTCTTTAACTATGAATGAACACAACACTCTAACTTACCATCTTTAGATAATAAAGTACTCAACCTCTACTGTCTTTAACTATGAATGAACACAACACTCTAACTTACCACCTTTAGATAATAAAGTACTCAACCTCTACTGTCTTTAACTATGAATGAACACAACACTCTAACTCACCATCTTTAGATAATAAAGTACTCAACCTCTACTGTCTTTAACTATGAATGAACACAACACTATTACCATCTTTAGATAATAAAGTACTCAACCTCTACTGTCTTTAACTATGAATGAACACAACACTCTAACTTACCATCTTTAGATAATAAAGTACTCAACCTCTACTGTCTTTAACTATGAATGAACACAACACTCTAACTCACCATCTTTAGATAATAAAGTACTCAACCTCTACTGTCTTTAACTATGAATGAACACAACACTAACTCACCATCTTTAGATAATAAAGTACTCAACCACTACTGTCTTTAACTATGAATGAACACAACACTCTACCTTAACATCTTTAGATAATAAAGTACTCAACCTCTACTGTCTTTAACTATGAATGAACACAGCACTCTAACTTACCATCTTTAGATAATAAAGTACTCAACCTCTACTGTCTTTAACTATGAATGAACACAACACTCTAACTCACCATCTTTAGATAATAAAGTACTCAACCTCTACTGTCTTTAACTATGAATGAACACAGCACTCTAACTTACCATCTTTAGATAATAAAGTACTCAACCTCTACTGTCTTTAACTATGAATGAACACAACACTATTACCATCTTTAGATAATAAAGTACTCAACCTCTACTGTCTTTAACTATGAATGAACACAACACTCTAACTTACCATCTTTAGATAATAAAGTACTCAACCTCTACTGTCTTTAACTATGAATGAACACAACACTCTAACTCACCATCTTTAGATAATAAAGTACTCAACCTCTACTGTCTTTAACTATGAATGAACACAACACTCTAACTTACCATCTTTAGATAATAAAGTACTCAACCTCTACTGTCTTTAACTATGAATGAACACAACACTCTAACTCACCATCTTTAGATAATAAAGTACTCAACCTCTACTGTCTTTAACTATGAATGAACACAACACTATTACCATCTTTAGATAATAAAGTACTCAACCTCTACTGTCTTTAACTATGAATGAACACAACACTAACTCACCATCTTTAGATAATAAAGTACTCAACCTCTACTGTCTTTAACTATGAATGAACACAACACTCTAACTTACCATCTTTAGATAATAAAGTACTCAACCTCTACTGTCTTTAACTATGAATGAACACAACACTCTAACTCACCATCTTTAGATAATAAAGTACTCAACCTCTACTGTCTTTAACTATGAATGAACACAGCACTCTAACTTACCATCTTTAGATAATAAAGTACTCAACCTCTACTGTCTTTAACTATGAATGAACACAACACTATTACCATCTTTAGATAATAAAGTACTCAACCTCTACTGTCTTTAACTATGAATGAACACAACACTAACTCACCATCTTTAGATAATAAAGTACTCAACCTCTACTGTCTTTAACTATGAATGAACACAACACTCTAACTCACCATCTTTAGATAATAAAGTACTCAACCTCTACTGTCTTTAACTATGAATGAACACAGCACTCTAACTTACCATCTTTAGATAATAAAGTACTCAACCTCTACTGTCTTTAACTATGAATGAACACAACACTATTACCATCTTTAGATAATAAAGTACTCAACCTCTACTGTCTTTAACTATGAATGAACACAACACTCTAACTTACCATCTTTAGATAATAAAGTACTCAACCTCTACTGTCTTTAACTATGAATGAACACAACACTCTAACTTACCACCTTTAGATAATAAAGTACTCAACCTCTACTGTCTTTAACTATGAATGAACACAACACTCTAACTCACCATCTTTAGATAATAAAGTACTCAACCTCTACTGTCTTTAACTATGAATGAACACAACACTATTACCATCTTTAGATAATAAAGTACTCAACCTCTACTGTCTTTAACTATGAATGAACACAACACTCTAACTTACCATCTTTAGATAATAAAGTACTCAACCTCTACTGTCTTTAACTATGAATGAACACAACACTAACTCACCATCTTTAGATAATAAAGTACTCAACCTCTACTGTCTTTAACTATGAATGAACACAACACTAACTTACCATCTTTAGATAATAAAGTACTCAACCTCTACTGTCTTTAACTATGAATGAACACAACACTCTACCTTAACATCTTTAGATAATAAAGTACTCAACCTCTACTGTCTTTAACTATGAATGAACACAGCACTCTAACTTACCATCTTTAGATAATAAAGTACTCTACCTCTACTGTCTTTAACTATGAATGAACACAACACTCTAACTCACCATCTTTAGATAATAAAGTACTCAACCTCTACTGTCTTTAACTATGAATGAACACAGCACTCTAACTTACCATCTTTAGATAATAAAGTACTCTACCTCTACTGTCTTTAACTATGAATGAACACAACACTCTAACTTACCATCTTTAGATAATAAAGTACTCAACCTCTACTGTCTTTAACTATGAATGAACACAACACTCTAACTCACCATCTTTAGATAATAAAGTACTCAACCTCTACTGTCTTTAACTATGAATGAACACAGCACTCTAACTTACCATCTTTAGATAATAAAGTACTCAACCTCTACTGTCTTTAACTATGAATGAACACAACACTATTACCATCTTTAGATAATAAAGTACTCAACCTCTACTGTCTTTAACTATGAATGAACACAACACTCTAACTTACCATCTTTAGATAATAAAGTACTCAACCTCTACTGTCTTTAACTATGAATGAACACAACACTCTAACTTACCACCTTTAGATAATAAAGTACTCAACCTCTACTGTCTTTAACTATGAATGAACACAACACTCTAACTCACCATCTTTAGATAATAAAGTACTCAACCTCTACTGTCTTTAACTATGAATGAACACAACACTATTACCATCTTTAGATAATAAAGTACTCAACCTCTACTGTCTTTAACTATGAATGAACACAACACTCTAACTCACCATCTTTAGATAATAAAGTACTCAACCTCTACTGTCTTTAACTATGAATGAACACAGCACTCTAACTTACCATCTTTAGATAATAAAGTACTCAACCTCTACTGTCTTTAACTATGAATGAACACAACACTATTACCATCTTTAGATAATAAAGTACTCAACCTCTACTGTCTTTAACTATGAATGAACACAACACTCTAACTTACCATCTTTAGATAATAAAGTACTCAACCTCTACTGTCTTTAACTATGAATGAACACAACACTCTAACTCACCATCTTTAGATAATAAAGTACTCAACCTCTACTGTCTTTAACTATGAATGAACACAACACTCTAACTTACCATCTTTAGATAATAAAGTACTCAACCTCTACTGTCTTTAACTATGAATGAACACAACACTCTAACTCACCATCTTTAGATAATAAAGTACTCAACCTCTACTGTCTTTAACTATGAATGAACACAACACTATTACCATCTTTAGATAATAAAGTACTCAACCTCTACTGTCTTTAACTATGAATGAACACAACACTAACTCACCATCTTTAGATAATAAAGTACTCAACCTCTACTGTCTTTAACTATGAATGAACACAACACTCTAACTCACCATCTTTAGATAATAAAGTACTCAACCTCTACTGTCTTTAACTATGAATGAACACAACACTAACTCACCATCTTTAGATAATAAAGTACTCAACCTCTACTGTCTTTAACTATGAATGAACACAACACTCTAACTTACCATCTTTAGATAATAAAGTACTCAACCTCTACTGTCTTTAACTATGAATGAACACAACACTCTAACTTACCACCTTTAGATAATAAAGTACTCAACCTCTACTGTCTTTAACTATGAATGAACACAACACTCTAACTCACCATCTTTAGATAATAAAGTACTCAACCTCTACTGTCTTTAACTATGAATGAACACAACACTATTACCATCTTTAGATAATAAAGTACTCAACCTCTACTGTCTTTAACTATGAATGAACACAACACTCTAACTTACCATCTTTAGATAATAAAGTACTCAACCTCTACTGTCTTTAACTATGAATGAACACAACACTAACTCACCATCTTTAGATAATAAAGTACTCAACCTCTACTGTCTTTAACTATGAATGAACACAACACTAACTTACCATCTTTAGATAATAAAGTACTCAACCTCTACTGTCTTTAACTATGAATGAACACAACACTCTACCTTAACATCTTTAGATAATAAAGTACTCAACCTCTACTGTCTTTAACTATGAATGAACACAGCACTCTAACTTACCATCTTTAGATAATAAAGTACTCAACCTCTACTGTCTTTAACTATGAATGAACACAACACTCTAACTCACCATCTTTAGATAATAAAGTACTCAACCTCTACTGTCTTTAACTATGAATGAACACAGCACTCTAACTTACCATCTTTAGATAATAAAGTACTCTACCTCTACTGTCTTTAACTATGAATGAACACAACACTCTAACTTACCATCTTTAGATAATAAAGTACTCAACCTCTACTGTCTTTAACTATGAATGAACACAGCACTCTAACTTACCATCTTTAGATAATAAAGTACTCAACCTCTACTGTCTTTAACTATGAATGAACACAACACTCTAACTTACCACCTTTAGATAATAAAGTACTCAACTTCTACTGTCTTTAACTATGAATGAACACAAACAATACTCCAACTTACCATCTTTAGATAATAAAGTACTCAACCTCTACTGTCTTTAACTATGAATGAACACAACACTCTAACTCACCATCTTTAGATAATAAAGTACTCAACCTCTACTGTCTTTAACTATGAATGAACACAACACTAACTCACCATCTTTAGATAATAAAGTACTCAACCTCTACTGTCTTTAACTATGAATGAACACAACACTCTAACTTACCATCTTTAGATAATAAAGTACTCAACCTCTACTGTCTTTAACTATGAATGAACACAACACTCTAACTCACCATCTTTAGATAATAAAGTACTCAACCTCTACTGTCTTTAACTATGAATGAACACAGCACTCTAACTTACCATCTTTAGATAATAAAGTACTCAACCTCTACTGTCTTTAACTATGAATGAACACAACACTATTACCATCTTTAGATAATAAAGTACTCAACATCTACTGTCTTTAACTATGAATGAACACAACACTCTAACTTACCATCTTTAGATAATAAAGTACTCAACCTCTACTGTCTTTAACTATGAATGAACACAACACTCTAACTTACCACCTTTAGATAATAAAGTACTCAACCTCTACTGTCTTTAACTATGAATGAACACAACACTCTAACTCACCATCTTTAGATAATAAAGTACTCAACCTCTACTGTCTTTAACTATGAATGAACACAACACTATTACCATCTTTAGATAATAAAGTACTCAACCTCTACTGTCTTTAACTATGAATGAACACAACACTCTAACTTACCATCTTTAGATAATAAAGTACTCAACCTCTACTGTCTTTAACTATGAATGAACACAACACTCTAACTCACCATCTTTAGATAATAAAGTACTCAACCTCTACTGTCTTTAACTATGAATGAACACAACACTAACTCACCATCTTTAGATAATAAAGTACTCAACCACTACTGTCTTTAACTATGAATGAACACAACACTCTACCTTAACATCTTTAGATAATAAAGTACTCAACCTCTACTGTCTTTAACTATGAATGAACACAGCACTCTAACTTACCATCTTTAGATAATAAAGTACTCAACATCTACTGTCTTTAACTATGAATGAACACAACACTCTAACTCACCATCTTTAGATAATAAAGTACTCAACCTCTACTGTCTTTAACTATGAATGAACACAGCACTCTAACTTACCATCTTTAGATAATAAAGTACTCAACCTCTACTGTCTTTAACTATGAATGAACACAACACTATTACCATCTTTAGATAATAAAGTACTCAACCTCTACTGTCTTTAACTATGAATGAACACAACACTCTAACCTACCATCTTTAGATAATAAAGTACTCAACCTCTACTGTCTTTAACTATGAATGAACACAACACTCTAACTCACCATCTTTAGATAATAAAGTACTCAACCTCTACTGTCTTTAACTATGAATGAACACAACACTCTAACTTACCATCTTTAGATAATAAAGTACTCAACCTCTACTGTCTTTAACTATGAATGAACACAACACTCTAACTCACCATCTTTAGATAATAAAGTACTCAACCTCTACTGTCTTTAACTATGAATGAACACAACACTATTACCATCTTTAGATAATAAAGTACTCAACCTCTACTGTCTTTAACTATGAATGAACACAACACTAACTCACCATCTTTAGATAATAAAGTACTCAACCTCTACTGTCTTTAACTATGAATGAACACAACACTCTAACTTACCATCTTTAGATAATAAAGTACTCAACCTCTACTGTCTTTAACTATGAATGAACACAACACTCTAACTCACCATCTTTAGATAATAAAGTACTCAACCTCTACTGTCTTTAACTATGAATGAACACAGCACTCTAACTTACCATCTTTAGATAATAAAGTACTCAACCTCTACTGTCTTTAACTATGAATGAACACAACACTATTACCATCTTTAGATAATAAAGTACTCAACCTCTACTGTCTTTAACTATGAATGAACACAACACTAACTCACCATCTTTAGATAATAAAGTACTCAACCTCTACTGTCTTTAACTATGAATGAACACAACACTCTAACTCACCATCTTTAGATAATAAAGTACTCAACCTCTACTGTCTTTAACTATGAATGAACACAGCACTCTAACTTACCATCTTTAGATAATAAAGTACTCAACCTCTACTGTCTTTAACTATGAATGAACACAACACTATTACCATCTTTAGATAATAAAGTACTCAACCTCTACTGTCTTTAACTATGAATGAACACAACACTCTAACTTACCATCTTTAGATAATAAAGTACTCAACCTCTACTGTCTTTAACTATGAATGAACACAACACTCTAACTTACCACCTTTAGATAATAAAGTACTCAACCTCTACTGTCTTTAACTATGAATGAACACAACACTCTAACTCACCATCTTTAGATAATAAAGTACTCAACCTCTACTGTCTTTAACTATGAATGAACACAACACTATTACCATCTTTAGATAATAAAGTACTCAACCTCTACTGTCTTTAACTATGAATGAACACAACACTCTAACTTACCATCTTTAGATAATAAAGTACTCAACCTCTACTGTCTTTAACTATGAATGAACACAACACTAACTCACCATCTTTAGATAATAAAGTACTCAACCTCTACTGTCTTTAACTATGAATGAACACAACACTAACTTACCATCTTTAGATAATAAAGTACTCAACCTCTACTGTCTTTAACTATGAATGAACACAACACTCTACCTTAACATCTTTAGATAATAAAGTACTCAACCTCTACTGTCTTTAACTATGAATGAACACAGCACTCTAACTTACCATCTTTAGATAATAAAGTACTCAACCTCTACTGTCTTTAACTATGAATGAACACAACACTCTAACTCACCATCTTTAGATAATAAAGTACTCAACCTCTACTGTCTTTAACTATGAATGAACACAGCACTCTAACTTACCATCTTTAGATAATAAAGTACTCTACCTCTACTGTCTTTAACTATGAATGAACACAACACTCTAACTTACCATCTTTAGATAATAAAGTACTCAACCTCTACTGTCTTTAACTATGAATGAACACAACACTCTAACTCACCATCTTTAGATAATAAAGTACTCAACCTCTACTGTCTTTAACTATGAATGAACACAGCACTCTAACTTACCATCTTTAGATAATAAAGTACTCAACCTCTACTGTCTTTAACTATGAATGAACACAACACTATTACCATCTTTAGATAATAAAGTACTCAACCTCTACTGTCTTTAACTATGAATGAACACAACACTCTAACTTACCATCTTTAGATAATAAAGTACTCAACCTCTACTGTCTTTAACTATGAATGAACACAACACTCTAACTTACCACCTTTAGATAATAAAGTACTCAACCTCTACTGTCTTTAACTATGAATGAACACAACACTCTAACTCACCATCTTTAGATAATAAAGTACTCAACCTCTACTGTCTTTAACTATGAATGAACACAACACTATTACCATCTTTAGATAATAAAGTACTCAACCTCTACTGTCTTTAACTATGAATGAACACAACACTCTAACTTACCATCTTTAGATAATAAAGTACTCAACCTCTACTGTCTTTAACTATGAATGAACACAACACTCTAACTCACCATCTTTAGATAATAAAGTACTCAACCTCTACTGTCTTTAACTATGAATGAACACAACACTAACTCACCATCTTTAGATAATAAAGTACTCAACCACTACTGTCTTTAACTATGAATGAACACAACACTCTACCTTAACATCTTTAGATAATAAAGTACTCAGCCTCTACTGTCTTTAACTATGAATGAACACAGCACTCTAACTTACCATCTTTAGATAATAAAGTACTCAACCTCTACTGTCTTTAACTATGAATGAACACAACACTCTAACTCACCATCTTTAGATAATAAAGTACTCAACCTCTACTGTCTTTAACTATGAATGAACACAGCACTCTAACTTACCATCTTTAGATAATAAAGTACTCAACCTCTACTGTCTTTAACTATGAATGAACACAACACTATTACCATCTTTAGATAATAAAGTACTCAACCTCTACTGTCTTTAACTATGAATGAACACAACACTCTAACTTACCATCTTTAGATAATAAAGTACTCAACCTCTACTGTCTTTAACTATGAATGAACACAACACTCTAACTCACCATCTTTAGATAATAAAGTACTCAACCTCTACTGTCTTTAACTATGAATGAACACAACACTCTAACTTACCATCTTTAGATAATAAAGTACTCAACCTCTACTGTCTTTAACTATGAATGAACACAACACTCTAACTCACCATCTTTAGATAATAAAGTACTCAACCTCTACTGTCTTTAACTATGAATGAACACAACACTATTACCATCTTTAGATAATAAAGTACTCAACCTCTACTGTCTTTAACTATGAATGAACACAACACTAACTCACCATCTTTAGATAATAAAGTACTCAACCTCTACTGTCTTTAACTATGAATGAACACAACACTCTAACTCACCATCTTTAGATAATAAAGTACTCAACCTCTACTGTCTTTAACTATGAATGAACACAGCACTCTAACTTACCATCTTTAGATAATAAAGTACTCAACCTCTACTGTCTTTAACTATGAATGAACACAACACTATTACCATCTTTAGATAATAAAGTACTCAACCTCTACTGTCTTTAACTATGAATGAACACAACACTCTAACTTACCATCTTTAGATAATAAAGTACTCAACCTCTACTGTCTTTAACTATGAATGAACACAACACTCTAACTTACCACCTTTAGATAATAAAGTACTCAACCTCTACTGTCTTTAACTATGAATGAACACAACACTCTAACTCACCATCTTTAGATAATAAAGTACTCAACCTCTACTGTCTTTAACTATGAATGAACACAACACTAACTCACCATCTTTAGATAATAAAGTACTCAACCACTACTGTCTTTAACTATGAATGAACACAACACTCTACCTTAACATCTTTAGATAATAAAGTACTCAACCTCTACTGTCTTTAACTATGAATGAACACAGCACTCTAACTTACCATCTTTAGATAATAAAGTACTCAACCTCTACTGTCTTTAACTATGAATGAACACAACACTCTAACTCACCATCTTTAGATAATAAAGTACTCAACCTCTACTGTCTTTAACTATGAATGAACACAGCACTCTAACTTACCATCTTTAGATAATAAAGTACTCAACCTCTACTGTCTTTAACTATGAATGAACACAACACTATTACCATCTTTAGATAATAAAGTACTCAACCTCTACTGTCTTTAACTATGAATGAACACAACACTCTAACTTACCATCTTTAGATAATAAAGTACTCAACCTCTACTGTCTTTAACTATGAATGAACACAACACTCTAACTCACCATCTTTAGATAATAAAGTACTCAACCTCTACTGTCTTTAACTATGAATGAACACAACACTCTAACTTACCATCTTTAGATAATAAAGTACTCAACCTCTACTGTCTTTAACTATGAATGAACACAACACTCTAACTCACCATCTTTAGATAATAAAGTACTCAACCTCTACTGTCTTTAACTATGAATGAACACAACACTATTACCATCTTTAGATAATAAAGTACTCAACCTCTACTGTCTTTAACTATGAATGAACACAACACTAACTCACCATCTTTAGATAATAAAGTACTCAACCTCTACTGTCTTTAACTATGAATGAACACAACACTCTAACTCACCATCTTTAGATAATAAAGTACTCAACCTCTACTGTCTTTAACTATGAATGAACACAGCACTCTAACTTACCATCTTTAGATAATAAAGTACTCAACCTCTACTGTCTTTAACTATGAATGAACACAACACTATTACCATCTTTAGATAATAAAGTACTCAACCTCTACTGTCTTTAACTATGAATGAACACAACACTCTAACTTACCATCTTTAGATAATAAAGTACTCAACCTCTACTGTCTTTAACTATGAATGAACACAACACTCTAACTTACCACCTTTAGATAATAAAGTACTCAACCTCTACTGTCTTTAACTATGAATGAACACAACACTCTAACTCACCATCTTTAGATAATAAAGTACTCAACCTCTACTGTCTTTAACTATGAATGAACACAACACTATTACCATCTTTAGATAATAAAGTACTCAACCTCTACTGTCTTTAACTATGAATGAACACAACACTCTAACTTACCATCTTTAGATAATAAAGTACTCAACCTCTACTGTCTTTAACTATGAATGAACACAACACTCTAACTCACCATCTTTAGATAATAAAGTACTCAACCTCTACTGTCTTTAACTATGAATGAACACAACACTAACTCACCATCTTTAGATAATAAAGTACTCAACATCTACTGTCTTTAACTATGAATGAACACAACACTCTACCTTAACATCTTTAGATAATAAAGTACTCAACCTCTACTGTCTTTAACTATGAATGAACACAGCACTCTAACTTACCATCTTTAGATAATAAAGTACTCAACCTCTACTGTCTTTAACTATGAATGAACACAACACTCTAACTCACCATCTTTAGATAATAAAGTACTCAACCTCTACTGTCTTTAACTATGAATGAACACAGCACTCTAACTTACCATCTTTAGATAATAAAGTACTCAACCTCTACTGTCTTTAACTATGAATGAACACAACACTATTACCATCTTTAGATAATAAAGTACTCAACCTCTACTGTCTTTAACTATGAATGAACACAACACTCTAACTTACCATCTTTAGATAATAAAGTACTCAACCTCTACTGTCTTTAACTATGAATGAACACAACACTCTAACTCACCATCTTTAGATAATAAAGTACTCAACCTCTACTGTCTTTAACTATGAATGAACACAGCACTCTAACTTACCATCTTTAGATAATAAAGTACTCAACCTCTACTGTCTTTAACTATGAATGAACACAACACTATTACCATCTTTAGATAATAAAGTACTCAACCTCTACTGTCTTTAACTATGAATGAACACAACACTAACTCACCATCTTTAGATAATAAAGTACTCAACCTCTACTGTCTTTAACTATGAATGAACACAACACTCTAACTCACCATCTTTAGATAATAAAGTACTCAACCTCTACTGTCTTTAACTATGAATGAACACAGCACTCTAACTTACCATCTTTAGATAATAAAGTACTCAACCTCTACTGTCTTTAACTATGAATGAACACAACACTATTACCATCTTTAGATAATAAAGTACTCAACCTCTACTGTCTTTAACTATGAATGAACACAACACTCTAACTTACCATCTTTAGATAATAAAGTACTCAACCTCTACTGTCTTTAACTATGAATGAACACAACACTCTAACTTACCACCTTTAGATAATAAAGTACTCAACCTCTACTGTCTTTAACTATGAATGAACACAACACTCTAACTCACCATCTTTAGATAATAAAGTACTCAACCTCTACTGTCTTTAACTATGAATGAACACAACACTATTACCATCTTTAGATAATAAAGTACTCAACCTCTACTGTCTTTAACTATGAATGAACACAACACTCTAACTTACCATCTTTAGATAATAAAGTACTCAACCTCTACTGTCTTTAACTATGAATGAACACAACACTAACTCACCATCTTTAGATAATAAAGTACTCAACCTCTACTGTCTTTAACTATGAATGAACACAACACTAACTCACCATCTTTAGATAATAAAGTACTCAACCTCTACTGTCTTTAACTATGAATGAACACAACACTCTACCTTAACATCTTTAGATAATAAAGTACTCAACCTCTACTGTCTTTGACTATGAATGAACACAGCACTCTAACTTACCATCTTTAGATAATAAAGTACTCAACCTCTACTGTCTTTAACTATGAATGAACACAACACTCTAACTCACCATCTTTAGATAATAAAGTACTCAACCTCTACTGTCTTTAACTATGAATGAACACAGCACTCTAACTTACCATATTTAGATAATAAAGTACTCAACCTCTACTGTCTTTAACTATGAATGAACACAACACTATTACCATCTTTAGATAATAAAGTACTCAACCTCTACTGTCTTTAACTATGAATGAACACAACACTCTAACTTACCATCTTTAGATAATAAAGTACTCAACCTCTACTGTCTTTAACTATGAATGAACACAACACTCTAACTCACCATCTTTAGATAATAAAGTACTCAACCTCTACTGTCTTTAACTATGAATGAACACAACACTCTAACTTACCATCTTTAGATAATAAAGTACTCAACCTCTACTGTCTTTAACTATGAATGAACACAACACTCTAACTCACCATCTTTAGATAATAAAGTACTCAACCTCTACTGTCTTTAACTATGAATGAACACAGCACTCTAACTTACCATCTTTAGATAATAAAGTACTCAACCTCTACTGTCTTTAACTATGAATGAACACAACACTATTACCATCTTTAGATAATAAAGTACTCAACCTCTACTGTCTTTAACTATGAATGAACACAACACTAACTCACCATCTTTAGATAATAAAGTACTCAACCTCTACTGTCTTTAACTATGAATGAACACAACACTCTACCTTAACATCTTTAGATAATAAAGTACTCAACCTCTACTGTCTTTAACTATGAATGAACACAGCACTCTAACTTACCATCTTTAGATAATAAAGTACTCAACCTCTACTGTCTTTAACTATGAATGAACACAACACTCTAACTCACCATCTTTAGATAATAAAGTACTCAACCTCTACTGTCTTTAACTATGAATGAACACAGCACTCTAACTTACCATCTTTAGATAATAAAGTACTCAACCTCTACTGTCTTTAACTATGAATGAACACAACACTATTACCATCTTTAGATAATAAAGTACTCAACCTCTACTGTCTTTAACTATGAATGAACACAACACTCTAACTTACCATCTTTAGATAATAAAGTACTCAACCTCTACTGTCTTTAACTATGAATGAACACAACACTCTAACTCACCATCTTTAGATAATAAAGTACTCAACCTCTACTGTCTTTAACTATGAATGAACACAACACTCTAACTTACCATCTTTAGATAATAAAGTACTCAACCTCTACTGTCTTTAACTATGAATGAACACAACACTATTACCATCTTTAGATAATAAAGTACTCAACCTCTACTGTCTTTAACTATGAATGAACACAACACCCTAACTTACCATCTTTAGATAATAAAGTACTCAACCTCTACTGTCTTTAACTATGAATGAACACAACACTCTAACTTACCATCTTTAGATAATAAAGTACTCAACCTCTACTGTCTTTAACTATGAATGAACACAACACTCTAACTCACCATCTTTAGATAATAAAGTACTCAACCTCTACTGTCTTTAACTATGAATGAACACAGCACTCTAACTTACCATCTTTAGATAATAAAGTACTCAACCTCTACTGTCTTTAACTATGAATGAACACAACACTATTACCATCTTTAGATAATAAAGTACTCAACCTCTACTGTCTTTAACTATGAATGAACACAACACTAACTCACCATCTTTAGATAATAAAGTACTCAACCTCTACTGTCTTTAACTATGAATGAACACAACACTCTAACTCACCATCTTTAGATAATAAAGTACTCAACCTCTACTGTCTTTAACTATGAATGAACACAGCACTCTAACTTACCATCTTTAGATAATAAAGTACTCTACCTCTACTGTCTTTAACTATGAATGAACACAACACTATTACCATCTTTAGATAATAAAGTACTCAACCTCTACTGTCTTTAACTATGAATGAACACAACACTCTAACTTACCATCTTTAGATAATAAATTACTCAACCTCTACTGTCTTTAACTATGAATGAACACAACACTCTAACTTACCACCTTTAGATAATAAAGTACTCAACCTCTACTGTCTTTAACTATGAATGAACACAACACTCTAACTTACCACCTTTAGATAATAAAGTACTCAACTTCTACTGTCTTTAACTATGAATGAACACAAACAATACTCCAACTTACCATCTTTAGATAATAAAGTACTCAACCTCTACTGTCTTTAACTATGAATGAACACAACACTCTAACTCACCATCTTTAGATAATAAAGTACTCAACCTCTACTGTCTTTAACTATGAATGAACACAACACTCTAACTCACCATCTTTGCAAGGCTCGGACCAGAGGATGCACCTTTCACACACCACGAATCCACCAATCGCAATGGCGAATACCTGGCAGCCCTACTGATGGAACACGAGCTACTGGCTGCGAACACCATGTTCCAGAAAAGAAGGGGCAAGAGATGGACCTTCCAGGATCGGGCTACCGGTATGCAACGTCAACTGGACTACATACTAGTAAGACGAAGGTGGAGGAACTCCATCCTGAATGCTGAACCTTACAGCACGTTCAACTCTGTGGGCTCTGATCATCGAGTGGTCTCCATGAGGGTGCGACTGAGCCTCAGGGTCCCCAAACCAAGCCTGAAGACGCGGTATGACTGGAAGGCGTTCTCAGTCAACCCTGGCCTTCAAACTAGGTACGCAGTGGAAGTGAGGAATCGCTTTCAGCTGCTAGGTGAGGGGGAGGAGCCTAATACCAAATACAAGCGGTTCGTTGCTGCGAATGAAGAGGCGGCCAGGATGTGTGTTCCAGTGGTGGAGAGGAATGGGGTCTCCCGGAGGTCCAAACACCCAGAAGTCATGGTGGCACGTGAGGGCGTGGAGGAGGCACGACGAGGCTACGGGCATGAGCAGACTGCAGAGAATCGCAAGGTACTGAAAAAGGCCAAACAGCTTTTGTTCGATACCTACGACAAGATAAGGGGGGAGGGGTTGATGGAGAAGGTGCAGAGAGTGGAGGCAGCGCATGGTGAACAGCAGTATGGGGAGGCATGGAGGGTCATCAATGAGATGAGTGGGAGGAAAAGGTCGAAGCAGGGACAGGTAGAAGGCAACAGCCCAGAGGAGAGGGTGACCTCCTGGTTCACTCACTTCCGAAATCTACTGGGAACACACTCGACAGTGGATGAAGATGAGGAGACGATACCTGCCGTCCTCACGAATCTCACTATTGACGATGGTCCCTTCACAGCCAGGGAGTTTACCAAAGTGAAATCCACACTGAAGCAGGGGAAAAGTTCTGGGCCGGACGGCATTCCCCCAGAGGTCTATAAGAACTGTGACCTTGACAACATCATCCTGGAGTTCTGCAACCATGCCCTGATGAAAAACAACCAGCCTGATATGTGGTCTCTCTCTAACATCATCCCAGTGCCTAAGTCCGGAGATCTCTCGAAGCCAGACAACTACCGTGGCATAAGTCTGACATGTGTCATTGCAAAGATGTACAATCGCATGATACTAAACCGGATAAGGAAAGCCATCGACCCCCACCTCAGGGAGAACCAAAATGGTTTCCGAGAGAAGAGGACCACTGTGGCCCAGATCTTGGCCTTGAGAAGAATCATCGAGGAGGTTAAGAAGAACAACCTGACAGCGGTACTGTGCTTTATCGACTTCAAAAAGGCTTTTGACTCGATACACAGAGCCGTGATGATGAGGATACTCAAGGCCTACGGAGTCCCTCCCAATCTACTCCGGGCCATAGGGACCATGCACACGGGTACAAGGGCCAAGGTGGTAACCCCAGACGGCAACAGTGAAGAATTTGACATCCTGGCTGGAGTGATGCAAGGGGACACCCTTGCCCCCTTCCTTTTCGTCATAGTCCTCGACTAGGCGCTCAGGAAGGCCATCAATGGACGGGAGCAGGAACTTGGTCTCACAATAACCCCAAGGAGATCGAGACGACACCCCGCCATAGTCCTAACAGACCTTGACTACGCGGACGACATCAGCCTGCTCTCTGACCAGGTGGAGCAGGCACAGGAACTCCTGTGCAGAGTGGAGACGGAGTGCGCCAAGGTTGGCCTTAGGCTAAATGCCAAGAAAACCGAGGTCATAATGTATAACATCCTCCCGGATCATCCACCTCTAAGGACAACAGGAGGCTCTGCTCTAAAGGAAGTCAGTGATTTCAAGTACCTGGGCTCGTGGGTCAACTCGTCCGAGCAAGACCTTAAAGTGAGGAAGGCACTTGCGTGGAGGGCTCTGAACGGCATGACCAGTGTGTGGAAATCCAACCTCCCCCGTCAAATCAAGCTCAACTTCTTTCATGCAACAGTTGAGTCTGTCCTTTTGTATGGCAGTGAATGCTGGACCTTGAAGCCCACCCTGCAGAAGTCCTTGGATGGGTGCTACACCAGAATGATGCGTGTGGTGCTCAACATCAACAGGGATGAGCATGTCACTAATGCAAACTTGTATGGGGGGGTGCTAAAGGTGAGCGATAAAGTGGCAGTCAGGAGAATGAGGCTGGCAGGTCACTGCCAGAGACACCATGAGATGCCAACCAGCAAACTTGTACTGTGGGAACCAACACACGGGCATCGATCACGAGGACGTCCCACGTTAACCTATGTGGACTTACTCAGGAGAGATGTGGGAACAGAAAGCACCGGCGAGCTAGCCAGATGCATGGAGGATCGGGATGACTGGAAGCACCGATGGAGGGCCCGTCCGAGGACGACCTAGATAGAGATCTTTAGATAATAAAGTACTCAACCTCTACTGTCTTTAACTATGAATGAACACAGCACTCTAACTTACCATCTTTAGATAATAAAGTACTCAACCTCTACTGTCTTTAACTATGAATGAACACAACACTATTACCATCTTTAGATAATAAAGTACTCAACCTCTACTGTCTTTAACTATGAATGAACACAACACTAACTCACCATCTTTAGATAATAAAGTACTCAACCTCTACTGTCTTTAACTATGAATGAACACAACACTCTAACTCACCATCTTTAGATAATAAAGTACTCAACCTCTACTGTCTTTAACTATGAATGAACACAGCACTCTAACTTACCATCTTTAGATAATAAAGTACTCAACCTCTACTGTCTTTAACTATGAATGAACACAACACTATTACCATCTTTAGATAATAAAGTACTCAACCTCTACTGTCTTTAACTATGAATGAACACAACACTCTAACTTACCATCTTTAGATAATAAAGTACTCAACCTCTACTGTCTTTAACTATGAATGAACACAACACTCTAACTTACCACCTTTAGATAATAAAGTACTCAACCTCTACTGTCTTTAACTATGAATGAACACAACACTCTAACTCACCATCTTTAGATAATAAAGTACTCAACCTCTACTGTCTTTAACTATGAATGAACCCAACACTATTACCATCTTTAGATAATAAAGTACTCAACCTCTACTGTCTTTAACTATGAATGAACACAACACTCTAACTTACCATCTTTAGATAATAAAGTACTCAACCTCTACTGTCTTTAACTATGAATGAACACAACACTCTAACTCACCATCTTTAGATAATAAAGTACTCAACCTCTACTGTCTTTAACTATGAATGAACACAACACTCTAACTTACCATCTTTAGATAATAAAGTACTCAACCTCTACTGTCTTTAACTATGAATGAACACAACACTCTAACTCACCATCTTTAGATAATAAAGTACTCAACCTCTACTGTCTTTAACTATGAATGAACACAGCACTCTAACTTACCATCTTTAGATAATAAAGTACTCAACCTCTACTGTCTTTAACTATGAATGAACACAACACTATTACCATCTTTAGATAATAAAGTACTCAACCTCTACTGTCTTTAACTATGAATGAACACAACACTAACTCACCATCTTTAGATAATAAAGTACTCAACCTCTACTGTCTTTAACTATGAATGAACACAACACTCTACCTTAACATCTTTAGATAATAAAGTACTCAACCTCTACTGTCTTTAACTATGAATGAACACAGCACTCTAACTTACCATCTTTAGATAATAAAGTACTCAACCTCTACTGTCTTTAACTATGAATGAACACAACACTCTAACTCACCATCTTTAGATAATAAAGTACTCAACCTCTACTGTCTTTAACTATGAATGAACACAGCACTCTAACTTACCATCTTTAGATAATAAAGTACTCAACCTCTACTGTCTTTAACTATGAATGAACACAACACTATTACCATCTTTAGATAATAAAGTACTCAACCTCTACTGTCTTTAACTATGAATGAACACAACACTCTAACTTACCATCTTTAGATAATAAAGTACTCAACCTCTACTGTCTTTAACTATGAATGAACACAACACTCTAACTCACCATCTTTAGATAATAAAGTACTCAACCTCTACTGTCTTTAACTATGAATGAACACAACACTCTAACTTACCATCTTTAGATAATAAAGTACTCAACCTCTACTGTCTTTAACTATGAATGAACACAACACTATTACCATCTTTAGATAATAAAGTACTCAACCTCTACTGTCTTTAACTATGAATGAACACAACACCCTAACTTACCATCTTTAGATAATAAAGTACTCAACCTCTA
Organism: Notolepis coatsorum; assembly: GCF_963971535.1. Lineage (NCBI taxonomy): Eukaryota > Metazoa > Chordata > Actinopteri > Aulopiformes > Paralepididae > Notolepis > Notolepis coatsorum. Next base: position 60,037,141 of record NC_140169.1, read on the forward strand.
CTGTCTTTAACTATGAATGAACACAACACTCTAACTTACCATCTTTAGATAATAAAGTACTCAACCTCTACTGTCTTTAACTATGAATGAACACAACACTCTAACTCACCATCTTTAGATAATAAAGTACTCAACCTCTACTGTCTTTAACTATGAATGAACACAGCACTCTAACTTACCATCTTTAGATAATAAAGTACTCAACCTCTACTGTCTTTAACTATGAATGAACACAACACTATTACCATCTTTAGATAATAAAGTACTCAACCTCTACTGTCTTTAACTATGAATGAACACAACACTAACTCACCATCTTTAGATAATAAAGTACTCAACCTCTACTGTCTTTAACTATGAATGAACACAACACTCTAACTCACCATCTTTAGATAATAAAGTACTCAACCTCTACTGTCTTTAACTATGAATGAACACAGCACTCTAACTTACCATCTTTAGATAATAAAGTACTCTACCTCTACTGTCTTTAACTATGAATGAACACAACACTATTACCATCTTTAGATAATAAAGTACTCAACCTCTACTGTCTTTAACTATGAATGAACACAACACTCTAACTTACCATCTTTAGATAATAAATTACTCAACCTCTACTGTCTTTAACTATGAATGAACACAACACTCTAACTTACCACCTTTAGATAATAAAGTACTCAACCTCTACTGTCTTTAACTATGAATGAACACAACACTCTAACTTACCACCTTTAGATAATAAAGTACTCAACTTCTACTGTCTTTAACTATGAATGAACACAAACAATACTCCAACTTACCATCTTTAGATAATAAAGTACTCAACCTCTACTGTCTTTAACTATGAATGAACACAACACTCTAACTCACCATCTTTAGATAATAAAGTACTCAACCTCTACTGTCTTTAACTATGAATGAACACAACACTCTAACTCACCATCTTTGCAAGGCTCGGACCAGAGGATGCACCTTTCACACACCACGAATCCACCAATCGCAATGGCGAATACCTGGCAGCCCTACTGATGGAACACGAGCTACTGGCTGCGAACACCATGTTCCAGAAAAGAAGGGGCAAGAGATGGACCTTCCAGGATCGGGCTACCGGTATGCAACGTCAACTGGACTACATACTAGTAAGACGAAGGTGGAGGAACTCCATCCTGAATGCTGAACCTTACAGCACGTTCAACTCTGTGGGCTCTGATCATCGAGTGGTCTCCATGAGGGTGCGACTGAGCCTCAGGGTCCCCAAACCAAGCCTGAAGACGCGGTATGACTGGAAGGCGTTCTCAGTCAACCCTGGCCTTCAAACTAGGTACGCAGTGGAAGTGAGGAATCGCTTTCAGCTGCTAGGTGAGGGGGAGGAGCCTAATACCAAATACAAGCGGTTCGTTGCTGCGAATGAAGAGGCGGCCAGGATGTGTGTTCCAGTGGTGGAGAGGAATGGGGTCTCCCGGAGGTCCAAACACCCAGAAGTCATGGTGGCACGTGAGGGCGTGGAGGAGGCACGACGAGGCTACGGGCATGAGCAGACTGCAGAGAATCGCAAGGTACTGAAAAAGGCCAAACAGCTTTTGTTCGATACCTACGACAAGATAAGGGGGGAGGGGTTGATGGAGAAGGTGCAGAGAGTGGAGGCAGCGCATGGTGAACAGCAGTATGGGGAGGCATGGAGGGTCATCAATGAGATGAGTGGGAGGAAAAGGTCGAAGCAGGGACAGGTAGAAGGCAACAGCCCAGAGGAGAGGGTGACCTCCTGGTTCACTCACTTCCGAAATCTACTGGGAACACACTCGACAGTGGATGAAGATGAGGAGACGATACCTGCCGTCCTCACGAATCTCACTATTGACGATGGTCCCTTCACAGCCAGGGAGTTTACCAAAGTGAAATCCACACTGAAGCAGGGGAAAAGTTCTGGGCCGGACGGCATTCCCCCAGAGGTCTATAAGAACTGTGACCTTGACAACATCATCCTGGAGTTCTGCAACCATGCCCTGATGAAAAACAACCAGCCTGATATGTGGTCTCTCTCTAACATCATCCCAGTGCCTAAGTCCGGAGATCTCTCGAAGCCAGACAACTACCGTGGCATAAGTCTGACATGTGTCATTGCAAAGATGTACAATCGCATGATACTAAACCGGATAAGGAAAGCCATCGACCCCCACCTCAGGGAGAACCAAAATGGTTTCCGAGAGAAGAGGACCACTGTGGCCCAGATCTTGGCCTTGAGAAGAATCATCGAGGAGGTTAAGAAGAACAACCTGACAGCGGTACTGTGCTTTATCGACTTCAAAAAGGCTTTTGACTCGATACACAGAGCCGTGATGATGAGGATACTCAAGGCCTACGGAGTCCCTCCCAATCTACTCCGGGCCATAGGGACCATGCACACGGGTACAAGGGCCAAGGTGGTAACCCCAGACGGCAACAGTGAAGAATTTGACATCCTGGCTGGAGTGATGCAAGGGGACACCCTTGCCCCCTTCCTTTTCGTCATAGTCCTCGACTAGGCGCTCAGGAAGGCCATCAATGGACGGGAGCAGGAACTTGGTCTCACAATAACCCCAAGGAGATCGAGACGACACCCCGCCATAGTCCTAACAGACCTTGACTACGCGGACGACATCAGCCTGCTCTCTGACCAGGTGGAGCAGGCACAGGAACTCCTGTGCAGAGTGGAGACGGAGTGCGCCAAGGTTGGCCTTAGGCTAAATGCCAAGAAAACCGAGGTCATAATGTATAACATCCTCCCGGATCATCCACCTCTAAGGACAACAGGAGGCTCTGCTCTAAAGGAAGTCAGTGATTTCAAGTACCTGGGCTCGTGGGTCAACTCGTCCGAGCAAGACCTTAAAGTGAGGAAGGCACTTGCGTGGAGGGCTCTGAACGGCATGACCAGTGTGTGGAAATCCAACCTCCCCCGTCAAATCAAGCTCAACTTCTTTCATGCAACAGTTGAGTCTGTCCTTTTGTATGGCAGTGAATGCTGGACCTTGAAGCCCACCCTGCAGAAGTCCTTGGATGGGTGCTACACCAGAATGATGCGTGTGGTGCTCAACATCAACAGGGATGAGCATGTCACTAATGCAAACTTGTATGGGGGGGTGCTAAAGGTGAGCGATAAAGTGGCAGTCAGGAGAATGAGGCTGGCAGGTCACTGCCAGAGACACCATGAGATGCCAACCAGCAAACTTGTACTGTGGGAACCAACACACGGGCATCGATCACGAGGACGTCCCACGTTAACCTATGTGGACTTACTCAGGAGAGATGTGGGAACAGAAAGCACCGGCGAGCTAGCCAGATGCATGGAGGATCGGGATGACTGGAAGCACCGATGGAGGGCCCGTCCGAGGACGACCTAGATAGAGATCTTTAGATAATAAAGTACTCAACCTCTACTGTCTTTAACTATGAATGAACACAGCACTCTAACTTACCATCTTTAGATAATAAAGTACTCAACCTCTACTGTCTTTAACTATGAATGAACACAACACTATTACCATCTTTAGATAATAAAGTACTCAACCTCTACTGTCTTTAACTATGAATGAACACAACACTAACTCACCATCTTTAGATAATAAAGTACTCAACCTCTACTGTCTTTAACTATGAATGAACACAACACTCTAACTCACCATCTTTAGATAATAAAGTACTCAACCTCTACTGTCTTTAACTATGAATGAACACAGCACTCTAACTTACCATCTTTAGATAATAAAGTACTCAACCTCTACTGTCTTTAACTATGAATGAACACAACACTATTACCATCTTTAGATAATAAAGTACTCAACCTCTACTGTCTTTAACTATGAATGAACACAACACTCTAACTTACCATCTTTAGATAATAAAGTACTCAACCTCTACTGTCTTTAACTATGAATGAACACAACACTCTAACTTACCACCTTTAGATAATAAAGTACTCAACCTCTACTGTCTTTAACTATGAATGAACACAACACTCTAACTCACCATCTTTAGATAATAAAGTACTCAACCTCTACTGTCTTTAACTATGAATGAACCCAACACTATTACCATCTTTAGATAATAAAGTACTCAACCTCTACTGTCTTTAACTATGAATGAACACAACACTCTAACTTACCATCTTTAGATAATAAAGTACTCAACCTCTACTGTCTTTAACTATGAATGAACACAACACTAACTCACCATCTTTAGATAATAAAGTACTCAACCTCTACTGTCTTTAACTATGAATGAACACAACACTCTACCTTAACATCTTTAGATAATAAAGTACTCAACCTCTACTGTCTTTAACTATGAATGAACACAACACTCTAACTCACCATCTTTAGATAATAAAGTACTCAACCTCTACTGTCTTTAACTATGAATGAACACAGCACTCTAACTTACCATCTTTAGATAATAAAGTACTCAACCTCTACTGTCTTTAACTATGAATGAACACAACACTATTACCATCTTTAGATAATAAAGTACTCAACCTCTACTGTCTTTAACTATGAATGAACACAACACTCTAACTTACCATCTTTAGATAATAAAGTACTCAACCTCTACTGTCTTTAACTATGAATGAACACAACACTCTAACTTACCATCTTTAGATAATAAAGTACTCAACCTCTACTGTCTTTAACTATGAATGAACACAACACTCTACCTTAACATCTTTAGATAATAAAGTACTCAACCTCTACTGTCTTTAACTATGAATGAACACAGCACTCTAACTTACCATCTTTAGATAATAAAGTACTCAACCTCTACTGTCTTTAACTATGAATGAACACAACACTCTAACTCACCATCTTTAGATAATAAAGTACTCAACCTCTACTGTCTTTAACTATGAATGAACACAGCACTCTAACTTACCATCTTTAGATAATAAAGTACTCTACCTCTACTGTCTTTAACTATGAATGAACACAACACTCTAACTTACCATCTTTAGATAATAAAGTACTCAACCTCTACTGTCTTTAACTATGAATGAACACAGCACTCTAACTTACCATCTTTAGATAATAAAGTACTCAACCTCTACTGTCTTTAACTATGAATGAACACAACACTCTAACTTACCACCTTTAGATAATAAAGTACTCAACTTCTACTGTCTTTAACTATGAATGAACACAAACAATACTCCAACTTACCATATTTAGATAATAAAGTACTCAACCTCTACTGTCTTTAACTATGAATGAACACAACACTCTAACTCACCATCTTCAGATAATAAAGTACTCAACCTCTACTGTCTTTAACTATGAATGAACACAACACTAACTCACCATCTTTAGATAATAAAGTACTCAACCTCTACTGTCTTTAACTATGAATGAACACAACACTCTAACTTACCATCTTTAGATAATAAAGTACTCAACCTCTACTGTCTTTAACTATGAATGAACACAACACTCTAACTCACCATCTTTAGATAATAAAGTACTCAACCTCTACTGTCTTTAACTATGAATGAACACAGCACTCTAACTTACCATCTTTAGATAATAAAGTACTCAACCTCTACTGTCTTTAACTATGAATGAACACAACACTATTACCATCTTTAGATAATAAAGTACTCAACCTCTACTGTCTTTAACTATGAATGAACACAACACTCTAACTTACCATCTTTAGATAATAAAGTACTCAACCTCTACTGTCTTTAACTATGAATGAACACAACACTCTAACTTACCACCTTTAGATAATAAAGTACTCAACCTCTACTGTCTTTAACTATGAATGAACACAACACTCTAACTCACCATCTTTAGATAATAAAGTACTCAACCTCTACTGTCTTTAACTATGAATGAACACAACACTATTACCATCTTTAGATAATAAAGTACTCAACCTCTACTGTCTTTAACTATGAATGAACACAACACTCTAACTTACCATCTTTAGATAATAAAGTACTCAACCTCTACTGTCTTTAACTATGAATGAACACAACACTCTAACTCACCATCTTTAGATAATAAAGTACTCAACCTCTACTGTCTTTAACTATGAATGAACACAACACTAACTCACCATCTTTAGATAATAAAGTACTCAACCACTACTGTCTTTAACTATGAATGAACACAACACTCTACCTTAACATCTTTAGATAATAAAGTACTCAACCTCTACTGTCTTTAACTATGAATGAACACAGCACTCTAACTTACCATCTTTAGATAATAAAGTACTCAACCTCTACTGTCTTTAACTATGAATGAACACAACACTCTAACTCACCATCTTTAGATAATAAAGTACTCAACCTCTACTGTCTTTAACTATGAATGAACACAGCACTCTAACTTACCATCTTTAGATAATAAAGTACTCAACCTCTACTGTCTTTAACTATGAATGAACACAACACTATTACCATCTTTAGATAATAAAGTACTCAACCTCTACTGTCTTTAACTATGAATGAACACAACACTCTAACTTACCATCTTTAGATAATAAAGTACTCAACCTCTACTGTCTTTAACTATGAATGAACACAACACTAACTCACCATCTTTAGATAATAAAGTACTCAACCTCTACTGTCTTTAACTATGAATGAACACAACACTAACTCACCATCTTTAGATAATAAAGTACTCAACCTCTACTGTCTTTAACTATGAATGAACACAACACTCTACCTTAACATCTTTAGATAATAAAGTACTCAACCTCTACTGTCTTTAACTATGAATGAACACAGCACTCTAACTTACCATCTTTAGATAATAAAGTACTCAACCTCTACTGTCTTTAACTATGAATGAACACAACACTCTAACTCACCATCTTTAGATAATAAAGTACTCAACCTCTACTGTCTTTAACTATGAATGAACACAGCACTCTAACTTACCATCTTTAGATAATAAAGTACTCAACCTCTACTGTCTTTAACTATGAATGAACACAACACTATTACCATCTTTAGATAATAAAGTACTCAACCTCTACTGTCTTTAACTATGAATGAACACAACACTCTAACTTACCATCTTTAGATAATAAAGTACTCAACCTCTACTGTCTTTAACTATGAATGAACACAACACTCTAACTCACCATCTTTAGATAATAAAGTACTCAACCTCTACTGTCTTTAACTATGAATGAACACAGCACTCTAACTTACCATCTTTAGATAATAAAGTACTCAACCTCTACTGTCTTTAACTATGAATGAACACAACACTATTACCATCTTTAGATAATAAAGTACTCAACCTCTACTGTCTTTAACTATGAATGAACACAACACTAACTCACCATCTTTAGATAATAAAGTACTCAACCTCTACTGTCTTTAACTATGAATGAACACAACACTCTAACTCACCATCTTTAGATAATAAAGTACTCAACCTCTACTGTCTTTAACTATGAATGAACACAGCACTCTAACTTACCATCTTTAGATAATAAAGTACTCAACCTCTACTGTCTTTAACTATGAATGAACACAACACTATTACCATCTTTAGATAATAAAGTACTCAACCTCTACTGTCTTTAACTATGAATGAACACAACACTCTAACTTACCATCTTTAGATAATAAAGTACTCAACCTCTACTGTCTTTAACTATGAATGAACACAACACTCTAACTTACCATCTTTAGATAATAAAGTACTCAACCTCTACTGTCTTTAACTATGAATGAACACAACACTCTAACTCACCATCTTTAGATAATAAAGTACTCAACCTCTACTGTCTTTAACTATGAATGAACACAGCACTCTAACTTACCATCTTTAGATAATAAAGTACTCAACCTCTACTGTCTTTAACTATGAATGAACACAACACTATTACCATCTTTAGATAATAAAGTACTCAACCTCTACTGTCTTTAACTATGAATGAACACAACACTCTAACTTACCATCTTTAGATAATAAAGTACTCAACCTCTACTGTCTTTAACTATGAATGAACACAACACTCTAACTCACCATCTTTAGATAATAAAGTACTCAACCTCTACTGTCTTTAACTATGAATGAACACAGCACTCTAACTTACCATCTTTAGATAATAAAGTACTCAACCTCTACTGTCTTTAACTATGAATGAACACAACACTATTACCATCTTTAGATAATAAAGTACTCAACCTCTACTGTCTTTAACTATGAATGAACACAACACTAACTCACCATCTTTAGATAATAAAGTACTCAACCTCTACTGTCTTTAACTATGAATGAACACAACACTCTAACTCACCATCTTTAGATAATAAAGTACTCAACCTCTACTGTCTTTAACTATGAATGAACACAGCACTCTAACTTACCATCTTTAGATAATAAAGTACTCAACCTCTACTGTCTTTAACTATGAATGAACACAACACTATTACCATCTTTAGATAATAAAGTACTCAACCTCTACTGTCTTTAACTATGAATGAACACAACACTCTAACTTACCATCTTTAGATAATAAAGTACTCAACCTCTACTGTCTTTAACTATGAATGAACACAACACTCTAACTTACCACCTTTAGATAATAAAGTACTCAACCTCTACTGTCTTTAACTATGAATGAACACAACACTCTAACTCACCATCTTTAGATAATAAAGTACTCAACCTCTACTGTCTTTAACTATGAATGAACCCAACACTATTACCATCTTTAGATAATAAAGTACTCAACCTCTACTGTCTTTAACTATGAATGAACACAACACTAACTCACCATCTTTAGATAATAAAGTACTCAACCTCTACTGTCTTTAACTATGAATGAACACAACACTAACTCACCATCTTTAGATAATAAAGTACTCAACCTCTACTGTCTTTAACTATGAATGAACACAACACTCTACCTTAACATCTTTAGATAATAAAGTACTCAACCTCTACTGTCTTTGACTATGAATGAACACAGCACTCTAACTTACCATCTTTAGATAATAAAGTACTCAACCTCTACTGTCTTTAACTATGAATGAACACAACACTCTAACTCACCATCTTTAGATAATAAAGTACTCAACCTCTACTGTCTTTAACTATGAATGAACACAGCACTCTAACTTACCATCTTTAGATAATAAAGTACTCAACCTCTACTGTCTTTAACTATGAATGAACACAACACTCTAACTCACCATCTTTAGATAATAAAGTACTCAACCTCTACTGTCTTTAACTATGAATGAACACAGCACTCTAACTTACCATCTTTAGATAATAAAGTACTCTACCTCTACTGTCTTTAACTATGAATGAACACAACACTCTAACTTACCATCTTTAGATAATAAAGTACTCAACCTCTACTGTCTTTAACTATGAATGAACACAGCACTCTAACTTACCATCTTTAGATAATAAAGTACTCAACCTCTACTGTCTTTAACTATGAATGAACACAACACTCTAACTTACCACCTTTAGATAATAAAGTACTCAACTTCTACTGTCTTTAACTATGAATGAACACAAACAATACTCCAACTTACCATATTTAGATAATAAAGTACTCAACCTCTACTGTCTTTAACTATGAATGAACACAACACTCTAACTCACCATCTTCAGATAATAAAGTACTCAACCTCTACTGTCTTTAACTATGAATGAACACAACACTAACTCACCATCTTTAGATAATAAAGTACTCAACCTCTACTGTCTTTAACTATGAATGAACACAACACTCTAACTTACCATCTTTAGATAATAAAGTACTCAACCTCTACTGTCTTTAACTATGAATGAACACAACACTCTAACTCACCATCTTTAGATAATAAAGTACTCAACCTCTACTGTCTTTAACTATGAATGAACACAGCACTCTAACTTACCATCTTTAGATAATAAAGTACTCAACCTCTACTGTCTTTAACTATGAATGAACACAACACTATTACCATCTTTAGATAATAAAGTACTCAACCTCTACTGTCTTTAACTATGAATGAACACAACACTCTAACTTACCATCTTTAGATAATAAAGTACTCAACCTCTACTGTCTTTAACTATGAATGAACACAACACTCTAACTTACCACCTTTAGATAATAAAGTACTCAACCTCTACTGTCTTTAACTATGAATGAACACAACACTCTAACTCACCATCTTTAGATAATAAAGTACTCAACCTCTACTGTCTTTAACTATGAATGAACACAACACTATTACCATCTTTAGATAATAAAGTACTCAACCTCTACTGTCTTTAACTATGAATGAACACAACACTCTAACTTACCATCTTTAGATAATAAAGTACTCAACCTCTACTGTCTTTAACTATGAATGAACACAACACTCTAACTCACCATCTTTAGATAATAAAGTACTCAACCTCTACTGTCTTTAACTATGAATGAACACAACACTAACTCACCATCTTTAGATAATAAAGTACTCAACCACTACTGTCTTTAACTATGAATGAACACAACACTCTACCTTAACATCTTTAGATAATAAAGTACTCAACCTCTACTGTCTTTAACTATGAATGAACACAGCACTCTAACTTACCATCTTTAGATAATAAAGTACTCAACCTCTACTGTCTTTAACTATGAATGAACACAACACTCTAACTCACCATCTTTAGATAATAAAGTACTCAACCTCTACTGTCTTTAACTATGAATGAACACAGCACTCTAACTTACCATCTTTAGATAATAAAGTACTCAACCTCTACTGTCTTTAACTATGAATGAACACAACACTATTACCATCTTTAGATAATAAAGTACTCAACCTCTACTGTCTTTAACTATGAATGAACACAACACTCTAACTTACCATCTTTAGATAATAAAGTACTCAACCTCTACTGTCTTTAACTATGAATGAACACAACACTAACTCACCATCTTTAGATAATAAAGTACTCAACCTCTACTGTCTTTAACTATGAATGAACACAACACTAACTCACCATCTTTAGATAATAAAGTACTCAACCTCTACTGTCTTTAACTATGAATGAACACAACACTCTACCTTAACATCTTTAGATAATAAAGTACTCAACCTCTACTGTCTTTAACTATGAATGAACACAGCACTCTAACTTACCATCTTTAGATAATAAAGTACTCAACCTCTACTGTCTTTAACTATGAATGAACACAACACTCTAACTCACCATCTTTAGATAATAAAGTACTCAACCTCTACTGTCTTTAACTATGAATGAACACAGCACTCTAACTTACCATCTTTAGATAATAAAGTACTCAACCTCTACTGTCTTTAACTATGAATGAACACAACACTATTACCATCTTTAGATAATAAAGTACTCAACCTCTACTGTCTTTAACTATGAATGAACACAACACTCTAACTTACCATCTTTAGATAATAAAGTACTCAACCTCTACTGTCTTTAACTATGAATGAACACAACACTCTAACTCACCATCTTTAGATAATAAAGTACTCAACCTCTACTGTCTTTAACTATGAATGAACACAGCACTCTAACTTACCATCTTTAGATAATAAAGTACTCAACCTCTACTGTCTTTAACTATGAATGAACACAACACTATTACCATCTTTAGATAATAAAGTACTCAACCTCTACTGTCTTTAACTATGAATGAACACAACACTAACTCACCATCTTTAGATAATAAAGTACTCAACCTCTACTGTCTTTAACTATGAATGAACACAACACTCTAACTCACCATCTTTAGATAATAAAGTACTCAACCTCTACTGTCTTTAACTATGAATGAACACAGCACTCTAACTTACCATCTTTAGATAATAAAGTACTCAACCTCTACTGTCTTTAACTATGAATGAACACAACACTATTACCATCTTTAGATAATAAAGTACTCAACCTCTACTGTCTTTAACTATGAATGAACACAACACTCTAACTTACCATCTTTAGATAATAAAGTACTCAACCTCTACTGTCTTTAACTATGAATGAACACAACACTCTAACTTACCATCTTTAGATAATAAAGTACTCAACCTCTACTGTCTTTAACTATGAATGAACACAACACTCTAACTCACCATCTTTAGATAATAAAGTACTCAACCTCTACTGTCTTTAACTATGAATGAACACAGCACTCTAACTTACCATCTTTAGATAATAAAGTACTCAACCTCTACTGTCTTTAACTATGAATGAACACAACACTATTACCATCTTTAGATAATAAAGTACTCAACCTCTACTGTCTTTAACTATGAATGAACACAACACTCTAACTTACCATCTTTAGATAATAAAGTACTCAACCTCTACTGTCTTTAACTATGAATGAACACAACACTCTAACTCACCATCTTTAGATAATGAAGTACTCAACCTCTACTGTCTTTAACTATGAATGAACACAGCACTCTAACTTACCATCTTTAGATAATAAAGTACTCAACCTCTACTGTCTTTAACTATGAATGAACACAACACTATTACCATCTTTAGATAATAAAGTACTCAACCTCTACTGTCTTTAACTATGAATGAACACAACACTAACTCACCATCTTTAGATAATAAAGTACTCAACCTCTACTGTCTTTAACTATGAATGAACACAACACTCTAACTCACCATCTTTAGATAATAAAGTACTCAACCTCTACTGTCTTTAACTATGAATGAACACAGCACTCTAACTTACCATCTTTAGATAATAAAGTACTCAACCTCTACTGTCTTTAACTATGAATGAACACAACACTATTACCATCTTTAGATAATAAAGTACTCAACCTCTACTGTCTTTAACTATGAATGAACACAACACTCTAACTTACCATCTTTAGATAATAAAGTACTCAACCTCTACTGTCTTTAACTATGAATGAACACAACACTCTAACTTACCACCTTTAGATAATAAAGTACTCAACCTCTACTGTCTTTAACTATGAATGAACACAACACTCTAACTCACCATCTTTAGATAATAAAGTACTCAACCTCTACTGTCTTTAACTATGAATGAACCCAACACTATTACCATCTTTAGATAATAAAGTACTCAACCTCTACTGTCTTTAACTATGAATGAACACAACACTAACTCACCATCTTTAGATAATAAAGTACTCAACCTCTACTGTCTTTAACTATGAATGAACACAACACTAACTCACCATCTTTAGATAATAAAGTACTCAACCTCTACTGTCTTTAACTATGAATGAACACAACACTCTACCTTAACATCTTTAGATAATAAAGTACTCAACCTCTACTGTCTTTGACTATGAATGAACACAGCACTCTAACTTACCATCTTTAGATAATAAAGTACTCAACCTCTACTGTCTTTAACTATGAATGAACACAACACTCTAACTCACCATCTTTAGATAATAAAGTACTCAACCTCTACTGTCTTTAACTATGAATGAACACAGCACTCTAACCTACCATCTTTAGATAATAAAGTACTCAACCTCTACTGTCTTTAACTATGAATGAACACAACACTATTACCATCTTTAGATAATAAAGTACTCAACCTCTACTGTCTTTAACTATGAATGAACACAACACTCTAACTTACCATCTTTAGATAATAAAGTACTCAACCTCTACTGTCTTTAACTATGAATGAACACAACACTCTAACTTACCATCTTTAGATAATAAAGTACTCAACCTCTACTGTCTTTAACTATGAATGAACACAACACTCTAACTCACCATCTTTAGATAATAAAGTACTCAACCTCTACTGTCTTTAACTATGAATGAACACAACACTCTAACTTACCATCTTTAGATAATAAAGTACTCAACCTCTACTGTCTTTAACTATGAATGAACACAACACTCTAACTCACCATCTTTAGATAATAAAGTACTCAACCTCTACTGTCTTTAACTATGAATGAACACAGCACTCTAACTTACCATCTTTAGATAATAAAGTACTCAACCTCTACTGTCTTTAACTATGAATGAACACAACACTATTACCATCTTTAGATAATAAAGTACTCAACCTCTACTGTCTTTAACTATGAATGAACACAACACTAACTCACCATCTTTAGATAATAAAGTACTCAACCTCTACTGTCTTTAACTATGAATGAACACAACACTCTACCTTAACATCTTTAGATAATAAAGTACTCAACCTCTACTGTCTTTAACTATGAATGAACACAGCACTCTAACTTACCATCTTTAGATAATAAAGTACTCAACCTCTACTGTCTTTAACTATGAATGAACACAACACTCTAACTCACCATCTTTAGATAATAAAGTACTCAACCTCTACTGTCTTTAACTATGAATGAACACAGCACTCTAACTTACCATCTTTAGATAATAAAGTACTCAACCTCTACTGTCTTTAACTATGAATGAACACAACACTATTACCATCTTTAGATAATAAAGTACTCAACCTCTACTGTCTTTAACTATGAATGAACACAACACTCTAACTTACCATCTTTAGATAATAAAGTACTCAACCTCTACTGTCTTTAACTATGAATGAACACAACACTCTAACTCACCATCTTTAGATAATAAAGTACTCAACCTCTACTGTCTTTAACTATGAATGAACACAACACTCTAACTCACCATCTTTAGATAATAAAGTACTCAACCTCTACTGTCTTTAACTATGAATGAACACAGCACTCTAACTTACCATCTTTAGATAATAAAGTACTCAACCTCTACTGTCTTTAACTATGAATGAACACAACACTATTACCATCTTTAGATAATAAAGTACTCAACCTCTACTGTCTTTAACTATGAATGAACACAACACCCTAACTTACCATCTTTAGATAATAAAGTACTCAACCTCTACTGTCTTTAACTATGAATGAACACAACACTCTAACTTACCATCTTTAGATAATAAAGTACTCAACCTCTACTGTCTTTAACTATGAATGAACACAACACTCTAACTCACCATCTTTAGATAATAAAGTACTCAACCTCTACTGTCTTTAACTATGAATGAACACAGCACTCTAACTTACCATCTTTAGATAATAAAGTACTCAACCTCTACTGTCTTTAACTATGAATGAACACAACACTATTACCATCTTTAGATAATAAAGTACTCAACCTCTACTGTCTTTAACTATGAATGAACACAACACTAACTCACCATCTTTAGATAATAAAGTACTCAACCTCTACTGTCTTTAACTATGAATGAACACAACACTCTAACTCACCATCTTTAGATAATAAAGTACTCAACCTCTACTGTCTTTAACTATGAATGAACACAGCACTCTAACTTACCATCTTTAGATAATAAAGTACTCTACCTCTACTGTCTTTAACTATGAATGAACACAACACTATTACCATCTTTAGATAATAAAGTACTCAACATCTACTGTCTTTAACTATGAATGAACACAACACTCTAACTTACCATCTTTAGATAATAAAGTACTCAACCTCTACTGTCTTTAACTATGAATGAACACAACACTCTAACTTACCACCTTTAGATAATAAAGTACTCAACCTCTACTGTCTTTAACTATGAATGAACACAACACTCTAACTTACCATCTTTAGATAATAAAGTACTCAACCTCTACTGTCTTTAACTATGAATGAACACAACACTATTACCATCTTTAGATAATAAAGTACTCAACCTCTACTGTCTTTAACTATGAATGAACACAACACTAACTCACCATCTTTAGATAATAAAGTACTCAACCTCTACTGTCTTTAACTATGAATGAACACAACACTCTAACTCACCATCTTTAGATAATAAAGTACTCAACCTCTACTGTCTTTAACTATGAATGAACACAGCACTCTAACTTACCATCTTTAGATAATAAAGTACTCAACCTCTACTGTCTTTAACTATGAATGAACACAACACTATTACCATCTTTAGATAATAAAGTACTCAACCTCTACTGTCTTTAACTATGAATGAACACAACACTATTACCATCTTTAGATAATAAAGTACTCAACCTCTACTGTCTTTAACTATGAATGAACACAACACTCTAACTTACCATCTTTAGATAATAAAGTACTCAACCTCTACTGTCTTTAACTATGAATGAACACAACACTAACTCACCATCTTTAGATAATAAAGTACTCAACCTCTACTGTCTTTAACTATGAATGAACACAACACTAACTCACCATCTTTAGATAATAAAGTACTCAACCTCTACTGTCTTTAACTATGAATGAACACAACACTCTACCTTAACATCTTTAGATAATAAAGTACTCAACCTCTACTGTCTTTAACTATGAATGAACACAGCACTCTAACTTACCATCTTTAGATAATAAAGTACTCAACCTCTACTGTCTTTAACTATGAATGAACACAACACTCTAACTCACCATCTTTAGATAATAAAGTACTCAACCTCTACTGTCTTTAACTATGAATGAACACAGCACTCTAACTTACCATCTTTAGATAATAAAGTACTCAACCTCTACTGTCTTTAACTATGAATGAACACAACACTATTACCATCTTTAGATAATAAAGTACTCAACCTCTACTGTATTTAACTATGAATGAACACAACACTCTAACTTACCATCTTTAGATAATAAAGTACTCAACCTCTACTGGCTTTAACTATGAATGAACACAACACTCTAACTCACCATCTTTAGATAATAAAGTACTCAACCTCTACTGTCTTTAACTATGAATGAACACAACACTCTAACTTACCATCTTTAGATAATAAAGTACTCAACCTCTACTGTCTTTAACTATGAATGAACACAACACTCTAACTCACCATCTTTAGATAATAAAGTACTCAACCTCTACTGTCTTTAACTATGAATGAACACAGCACTCTAACTTACCATCTTTAGATAATAAAGTACTCAACCTCTACTGTCTTTAACTATGAATGAACACAACACTATTACCATCTTTAGATAATAAAGTACTCAACCTCTACTGTCTTTAACTATGAATGAACACAACACTCTAACTTACCATCTTTAGATAATAAAGTACTCAACCTCTACTGTCTTTAACTATGAATGAACACAACACTCTAACTTACCATCTTTAGATAATGAAGTACTCAACCTCTACTGTCTTTAACTATGAATGAACACAACACTCTAACTCACCATCTTTAGATAATAAAGTACTCAACCTCTACTGTCTTTAACTATGAATGAACACAGCACTCTAACTTACCATCTTTAGATAATAAAGTACTCAACCTCTACTGTCTTTAACTATGAATGAACACAACACTATTACCATCTTTAGATAATAAAGTACTCAACCTCTACTGTCTTTAACTATGAATGAACACAACACTAACTCACCATCTTTAGATAATAAAGTACTCAACCTCTACTGTCTTTAACTATGAATGAACACAACACTCTAACTCACCATCTTTAGATAATAAAGTACTCAACCTCTACTGTCTTTAACTATGAATGAACACAGCACTCTAACTTACCATCTTTAGATAATAAAGTACTCAACCTCTACTGTCTTTAACTATGAATGAACACAACACTATTACCATCTTTAGATAATAAAGTACTCAACCTCTACTGTCTTTAACTATGAATGAACACAACACTCTAACTTACCATCTTTAGATAATAAAGTACTCAACCTCTACTGTCTTTAACTATGAATGAACACAACACTAACTCACCATCTTTAGATAATAAAGTACTCAACCTCTACCGTCTTTAACTATGAATGAACACAACACTCTAACTTACCATCTTTAGATAATAAAGTACTCAACCTCTACTGTCTTTAACTATGAATGAACACAACACTCTAACTCACCATCTTTAGATAATAAAGTACTCAACCTCTACTGTCTTTAACTATGAATGAACACAGCACTCTAACTTACCATCTTTAGATAATAAAGTACTCAACCTCTACTGTCTTTAACTATGAATGAACACAACACTATTACCATCTTTAGATAATAAAGTACTCAACCTCTACTGTCTTTAACTATGAATGAACACAACACTCTAACTTACCATCTTTAGATAATAAAGTACTCAACCTCTACTGTCTTTAACTATGAATGAACACAACACTAACTCACCATCTTTAGATAATAAAGTACTCAACCTCTACTGTCTTTAACTATGAATGAACACAACACTAACTCACCATCTTTAGATAATAAAGTACTCAACCTCTACTGTCTTTAACTATGAATGAACACAACACTCTACCTTAACATCTTTAGATAATAAAGTACTCAACCTCTACTGTCTTTAACTATGAATGAACACAGCACTCTAACTTACCATCTTTAGATAATAAAGTACTCAACCTCTACTGTCTTTAACTATGAATGAACACAACACTCTAACTCACCATCTTTAGATAATAAAGTACTCAACCTCTACTGTCTTTAACTATGAATGAACACAGCACTCTAACTTACCATCTTTAGATAATAAAGTACTCAACCTCTACTGTCTTTAACTATGAATGAACACAACACTATTACCATCTTTAGATAATAAAGTACTCAACCTCTACTGTATTTAACTATGAATGAACACAACACTCTAACTTACCATCTTTAGATAATAAAGTACTCAACCTCTACTGTCTTTAACTATGAATGAACACAACACTCTAACTCACCATCTTTAGATAATAAAGTACTCAACCTCTACTGTCTTTAACTATGAATGAACACAACACTCTAACTTACCATCTTTAGATAATAAAGTACTCAACCTCTACTGTCTTTAACTATGAATGAACACAACACTCTAACTCACCATCTTTAGATAATAAAGTACTCAACCTCTACTGTCTTTAACTATGAATGAACACAGCACTCTAACTTACCATCTTTAGATAATAAAGTACTCAACCTCTACTGTCTTTAACTATGAATGAACACAACACTATTACCATCTTTAGATAATAAAGTACTCAACCTCTACTGTCTTTAACTATGAATGAACACAACACTCTAACTTACCATCTTTAGATAATAAAGTACTCAACCTCTACTGTCTTTAACTATGAATGAACACAACACTCTAACTTACCATCTTTAGATAATGAAGTACTCAACCTCTACTGTCTTTAACTATGAATGAACACAACACTCTAACTCACCATCTTTAGATAATAAAGTACTCAACCTCTACTGTCTTTAACTATGAATGAACACAGCACTCTAACTTACCATCTTTAGATAATAAAGTACTCAACCTCTACTGTCTTTAACTATGAATGAACACAACACTATTACCATCTTTAGATAATAAAGTACTCAACCTCTACTGTCTTTAACTATGAATGAACACAACACTAACTCACCATCTTTAGATAATAAAGTACTCAACCTCTACTGTCTTTAACTATGAATGAACACAACACTCTAACTCACCATCTTTAGATAATAAAGTACTCAACCTCTACTGTCTTTAACTATGAATGAACACAGCACTCTAACTTACCATCTTTAGATAATAAAGTACTCAACCTCTACTGTCTTTAACTATGAATGAACACAACACTATTACCATCTTTAGATAATAAAGTACTCAACCTCTACTGTCTTTAACTATGAATGAACACAACACTCTAACTTACCATCTTTAGATAATAAAGTACTCAACCTCTACTGTCTTTAACTATGAATGAACACAACACTCTAACTCACCATCTTTAGATAATAAAGTACTCAACCTCTACTGTCTTTAACTATGAATGAACACAGCACTCTAACTTACCATCTTTAGATAATAAAGTACTCAACCTCTACTGTCTTTAACTATGAATGAACACAACACTATTACCATCTTTAGATAATAAAGTACTCAACCTCTACTGTCTTTAACTATGAATGAACACAACACTAACTCACCATCTTTAGATAATAAAGTACTCAACCTCTACTGTCTTTAACTATGAATGAACACAACACTCTAACTCACCATCTTTAGATAATAAAGTACTCAACCTCTACTGTCTTTAACTATGAATGAACACAGCACTCTAACTTACCATCTTTAGATAATAAAGTACTCAACCTCTACTGTCTTTAACTATGAATGAACACAACACTATTACCATCTTTAGATAATAAAGTACTCAACCTCTACTGTCTTTAACTATGAATGAACACAACACTCTAACTTACCATCTTTAGATAATAAAGTACTCAACCTCTACTGTCTTTAACTATGAATGAACACAACACTCTAACTTACCACCTTTAGATAATAAAGTACTCAACCTCTACTGTCTTTAACTATGAATGAACACAACACTCTAACTCACCATCTTTAGATAATAAAGTACTCAACCTCTACTGTCTTTAACTATGAATGAACACAACACTATTACCATCTTTAGATAATAAAGTACTCAACCACTACTGTCTTTAACTATGAATGAACACAACACTCTAACTTACCACCTTTAGATAATAAAGTACTCAACCTCTACTGTCTTTAACTATGAATGAACACAACACTAACTCACCATCTTTAGATAATAAAGTACTCAACCTCTACTGTCTTTAACTATGAATGAACACAACACTAACTCACCATCTTTAGATAATAAAGTACTCAACCTCTACTGTCTTTAACTATGAATGAACACAACACTCTACCTTAACATCTTTAGATAATAAAGTACTCAACCTCTACTGTCTTTAACTATGAATGAACACAGCACTCTAACTTACCATCTTTAGATAATAAAGTACTCAACCTCTACTGTCTTTAACTATGAATGAACACAACACTCTAACTCACCATCTTTAGATAATAAAGTACTCAACCTCTACTGTCTTTAACTATGAATGAACACAGCACTCTAACTTACCATCTTTAGATAATAAAGTACTCAACCTCTACTGTCTTTAACTATGAATGAACACAACACTATTACCATCTTTAGATAATAAAGTACTCAACCTCTACTGTCTTTAACTATGAATGAACACAACACTCTAACTTACCATCTTTAGATAATAAAGTACTCAACCTCTACTGTCTTTAACTATGAATGAACACAACACTCTAACTCACCATCTTTAGATAATAAAGTACTCAACCTCTACTGTCTTTAACTATGAATGAACACAGCACTCTAACTTACCATCTTTAGATAATAAAGTACTCAACCTCTACTGTCTTTAACTATGAATGAACACAACACTATTACCATCTTTAGATAATAAAGTACTCAACCTCTACTGTCTTTAACTATGAATGAACACAACACTAACTCACCATCTTTAGATAATAAAGTACTCAACCTCTACTGTCTTTAACTATGAATGAACACAACACTCTAACTCACCATCTTTAGATAATAAAGTACTCAACCTCTACTGTCTTTAACTATGAATGAACACAGCACTCTAACTTACCATCTTTAGATAATAAAGTACTCAACCTCTACTGTCTTTAACTATGAATGAACACAACACTATTACCATCTTTAGATAATAAAGTACTCAACCTCTACTGTCTTTAACTATGAATGAACACAACACTCTAACTTACCATCTTTAGATAATAAAGTACTCAACCTCTACTGTCTTTAACTATGAATGAACACAACACTCTAACTTACCACCTTTAGATAATAAAGTACTCAACCTCTACTGTCTTTAACTATGAATGAACACAACACTCTAACTCACCATCTTTAGATAATAAAGTACTCAACCTCTACTGTCTTTAACTATGAATGAACACAACACTATTACCATCTTTAGATAATAAAGTACTCAACCTCTACTGTCTTTAACTATGAATGAACACAACACTCTAACTTACCATCTTTAGATAATAAAGTACTCAACCTCTACTGTCTTTAACTATGAATGAACACAACACTAACTCACCATCTTTAGATAATAAAGTACTCAACCTCTACTGTCTTTAACTATGAATGAACACAACACTAACTTACCATCTTTAGATAATAAAGTACTCAACCTCTACTGTCTTTAACTATGAATGAACACAACACTCTACCTTAACATCTTTAGATAATAAAGTACTCAACCTCTACTGTCTTTAACTATGAATGAACACAGCACTCTAACTTACCATCTTTAGATAATAAAGTACTCAACCTCTACTGTCTTTAACTATGAATGAACACAACACTCTAACTCACCATCTTTAGATAATAAAGTACTCAACCTCTACTGTCTTTAACTATGAATGAACACAGCACTCTAACTTACCATCTTTAGATAATAAAGTACTCTACCTCTACTGTCTTTAACTATGAATGAACACAACACTCTAACTTACCATCTTTAGATAATAAAGTACTCAACCTCTACTGTCTTTAACTATGAATGAACACAGCACTCTAACTTACCATCTTTAGATAATAAAGTACTCAACCTCTACTGTCTTTAACTATGAATGAACACAACACTCTAACTTACCACCTTTAGATAATAAAGTACTCAACTTCTACTGTCTTTAACTATGAATGAACACAAACAATACTCCAACTTACCATCTTTAGATAATAAAGTACTCAACCTCTACTGTCTTTAACTATGAATGAACACAACACTCTAACTCACCATCTTTAGATAATAAAGTACTCAACCTCTACTGTCTTTAACTATGAATGAACACAACACTAACTCACCATCTTTAGATAATAAAGTACTCAACCTCTACTGTCTTTAACTATGAATGAACACAACACTCTAACTTACCATCTTTAGATAATAAAGTACTCAACCTCTACTGTCTTTAACTATGAATGAACACAACACTCTAACTCACCATCTTTAGATAATAAAGTACTCAACCTCTACTGTCTTTAACTATGAATGAACACAGCACTCTAACTTACCATCTTTAGATAATAAAGTACTCAACCTCTACTGTCTTTAACTATGAATGAACACAACACTATTACCATCTTTAGATAATAAAGTACTCAACCTCTACTGTCTTTAACTATGAATGAACACAACACTCTAACTTACCATCTTTAGATAATAAAGTACTCAACCTCTACTGTCTTTAACTATGAATGAACACAACACTCTAACTTACCACCTTTAGATAATAAAGTACTCAACCTCTACTGTCTTTAACTATGAATGAACACAACACTCTAACTCACCATCTTTAGATAATAAAGTACTCAACCTCTACTGTCTTTAACTATGAATGAACACAACACTATTACCATCTTTAGATAATAAAGTACTCAACCTCTACTGTCTTTAACTATGAATGAACACAACACTCTAACTTACCATCTTTAGATAATAAAGTACTCAACCTCTACTGTCTTTAACTATGAATGAACACAACACTCTAACTCACCATCTTTAGATAATAAAGTACTCAACCTCTACTGTCTTTAACTATGAATGAACACAACACTAACTCACCATCTTTAGATAATAAAGTACTCAACCACTACTGTCTTTAACTATGAATGAACACAACACTCTACCTTAACATCTTTAGATAATAAAGTACTCAACCTCTACTGTCTTTAACTATGAATGAACACAGCACTCTAACTTACCATCTTTAGATAATAAAGTACTCAACCTCTACTGTCTTTAACTATGAATGAACACAACACTCTAACTCACCATCTTTAGATAATAAAGTACTCAACCTCTACTGTCTTTAACTATGAATGAACACAGCACTCTAACTTACCATCTTTAGATAATAAAGTACTCAACCTCTACTGTCTTTAACTATGAATGAACACAACACTATTACCATCTTTAGATAATAAAGTACTCAACCTCTACTGTCTTTAACTATGAATGAACACAACACTCTAACTTACCATCTTTAGATAATAAAGTACTCAACCTCTACTGTCTTTAACTATGAATGAACACAACACTCTAACTCACCATCTTTAGATAATAAAGTACTCAACCTCTACTGTCTTTAACTATGAATGAACACAACACTCTAACTTACCATCTTTAGATAATAAAGTACTCAACCTCTACTGTCTTTAACTATGAATGAACACAACACTCTAACTCACCATCTTTAGATAATAAAGTACTCAACCTCTACTGTCTTTAACTATGAATGAACACAACACTATTACCATCTTTAGATAATAAAGTACTCAACCTCTACTGTCTTTAACTATGAATGAACACAACACTAACTCACCATCTTTAGATAATAAAGTACTCAACCTCTACTGTCTTTAACTATGAATGAACACAACACTCTAACTCACCATCTTTAGATAATAAAGTACTCAACCTCTACTGTCTTTAACTATGAATGAACACAACACTAACTCACCATCTTTAGATAATAAAGTACTCAACCTCTACTGTCTTTAACTATGAATGAACACAACACTCTAACTTACCATCTTTAGATAATAAAGTACTCAACCTCTACTGTCTTTAACTATGAATGAACACAACACTCTAACTTACCACCTTTAGATAATAAAGTACTCAACCTCTACTGTCTTTAACTATGAATGAACACAACACTCTAACTCACCATCTTTAGATAATAAAGTACTCAACCTCTACTGTCTTTAACTATGAATGAACACAACACTATTACCATCTTTAGATAATAAAGTACTCAACCTCTACTGTCTTTAACTATGAATGAACACAACACTCTAACTTACCATCTTTAGATAATAAAGTACTCAACCTCTACTGTCTTTAACTATGAATGAACACAACACTAACTCACCATCTTTAGATAATAAAGTACTCAACCTCTACTGTCTTTAACTATGAATGAACACAACACTAACTTACCATCTTTAGATAATAAAGTACTCAACCTCTACTGTCTTTAACTATGAATGAACACAACACTCTACCTTAACATCTTTAGATAATAAAGTACTCAACCTCTACTGTCTTTAACTATGAATGAACACAGCACTCTAACTTACCATCTTTAGATAATAAAGTACTCAACCTCTACTGTCTTTAACTATGAATGAACACAACACTCTAACTCACCATCTTTAGATAATAAAGTACTCAACCTCTACTGTCTTTAACTATGAATGAACACAGCACTCTAACTTACCATCTTTAGATAATAAAGTACTCTACCTCTACTGTCTTTAACTATGAATGAACACAACACTCTAACTTACCATCTTTAGATAATAAAGTACTCAACCTCTACTGTCTTTAACTATGAATGAACACAGCACTCTAACTTACCATCTTTAGATAATAAAGTACTCAACCTCTACTGTCTTTAACTATGAATGAACACAACACTCTAACTTACCACCTTTAGATAATAAAGTACTCAACTTCTACTGTCTTTAACTATGAATGAACACAAACAATACTCCAACTTACCATCTTTAGATAATAAAGTACTCAACCTCTACTGTCTTTAACTATGAATGAACACAACACTCTAACTCACCATCTTTAGATAATAAAGTACTCAACCTCTACTGTCTTTAACTATGAATGAACACAACACTAACTCACCATCTTTAGATAATAAAGTACTCAACCTCTACTGTCTTTAACTATGAATGAACACAACACTCTAACTTACCATCTTTAGATAATAAAGTACTCAACCTCTACTGTCTTTAACTATGAATGAACACAACACTCTAACTCACCATCTTTAGATAATAAAGTACTCAACCTCTACTGTCTTTAACTATGAATGAACACAGCACTCTAACTTACCATCTTTAGATAATAAAGTACTCAACCTCTACTGTCTTTAACTATGAATGAACACAACACTATTACCATCTTTAGATAATAAAGTACTCAACCTCTACTGTCTTTAACTATGAATGAACACAACACTCTAACTTACCATCTTTAGATAATAAAGTACTCAACCTCTACTGTCTTTAACTATGAATGAACACAACACTCTAACTTACCACCTTTAGATAATAAAGTACTCAACCTCTACTGTCTTTAACTATGAATGAACACAACACTCTAACTCACCATCTTTAGATAATAAAGTACTCAACCTCTACTGTCTTTAACTATGAATGAACACAACACTATTACCATCTTTAGATAATAAAGTACTCAACCTCTACTGTCTTTAACTATGAATGAACACAACACTCTAACTTACCATCTTTAGATAATAAAGTACTCAACCTCTACTGTCTTTAACTATGAATGAACACAACACTCTAACTCACCATCTTTAGATAATAAAGTACTCAACCTCTACTGTCTTTAACTATGAATGAACACAACACTAACTCACCATCTTTAGATAATAAAGTACTCAACCACTACTGTCTTTAACTATGAATGAACACAACACTCTACCTTAACATCTTTAGATAATAAAGTACTCAACCTCTACTGTCTTTAACTATGAATGAACACAGCACTCTAACTTACCATCTTTAGATAATAAAGTACTCAACCTCTACTGTCTTTAACTATGAATGAACACAACACTCTAACTCACCATCTTTAGATAATAAAGTACTCAACCTCTACTGTCTTTAACTATGAATGAACACAGCACTCTAACTTACCATCTTTAGATAATAAAGTACTCAACCTCTACTGTCTTTAACTATGAATGAACACAACACTATTACCATCTTTAGATAATAAAGTACTCAACCTCTACTGTCTTTAACTATGAATGAACACAACACTCTAACTTACCACCTTTAGATAATAAAGTACTCAACCTCTACTGTCTTTAACTATGAATGAACACAACACTCTAACTCACCATCTTTAGATAATAAAGTACTCAACCTCTACTGTCTTTAACTATGAATGAACACAGCACTCTAACTTACCATCTTTAGATAATAAAGTACTCAACCTCTACTGTCTTTAACTATGAATGAACACAACACTATTACCATCTTTAGATAATAAAGTACTCAACCTCTACTGTCTTTAACTATGAATGAACACAACACTCTAACTTACCATATTTAGATAATAAAGTACTCAACCTCTACTGTCTTTAACTATGAATGAACACAACACTCTAACTCACCATCTTTAGATAATAAAGTACTCAACCTCTACTGTCTTTAACTATGAATGAACACAACACTAACTCACCATCTTTAGATAATAAAGTACTCAACCTCTACTGTCTTTAACTATGAATGAACACAACACTCTAACTTACCATCTTTAGATAATAAAGTACTCAACCTCTACTGTCTTTAACTATGAATGAACACAACACTAACTCACCATCTTTAGATAATAAAGTACTCAACCTCTACTGTCTTTAACTATGAATGAACACAACACTAACTTACCATCTTTAGATAATAAAGTACTCAACCTCTACTGTCTTTAACTATGAATGAACACAACACTCTACCTTAACATCTTTAGATAATAAAGTACTCAACCTCTACTGTCTTTAACTATGAATGAACACAGCACTCTAACTTACCATCTTTAGATAATAAAGTACTCAACCTCTACTGTCTTTAACTATGAATGAACACAACACTCTAACTCACCATCTTTAGATAATAAAGTACTCAACCTCTACTGTCTTTAACTATGAATGAACACAGCACTCTAACTTACCATCTTTAGATAATAAAGTACTCTACCTCTACTGTCTTTAACTATGAATGAACACAACACTCTAACTTACCATCTTTAGATAATAAAGTACTCAACCTCTACTGTCTTTAACTATGAATGAACACAGCACTCTAACTTACCATCTTTAGATAATAAAGTACTCAACCTCTACTGTCTTTAACTATGAATGAACACAACACTCTAACTTACCACCTTTAGATAATAAAGTACTCAACTTCTACTGTCTTTAACTATGAATGAACACAACACTCTAACTCACCATCTTTAGATAATAAAGTACTCAACCTCTACTGTCTTTAACTATGAATGAACACAGCACTCTAACTTACCATCTTTAGATAATAAAGTACTCAACCTCTACTGTCTTTAACTATGAATGAACACAACACTATTACCATCTTTAGATAATAAAGTACTCAACCTCTACTGTCTTTAACTATGAATGAACACAACACTCTAACTTACCATATTTAGATAATAAAGTACTCAACCTCTACTGTCTTTAACTATGAATGAACACAACACTCTAACTCACCATCTTTAGATAATAAAGTACTCAACCTCTACTGTCTTTAACTATGAATGAACACAACACTAACTCACCATCTTTAGATAATAAAGTACTCAACCTCTACTGTCTTTAACTATGAATGAACACAACACTCTAACTTACCATCTTTAGATAATAAAGTACTCAACCTCTACTGTCTTTAACTATGAATGAACACAACACTAACTCACCATCTTTAGATAATAAAGTACTCAACCTCTACTGTCTTTAACTATGAATGAACACAACACTAACTTACCATCTTTAGATAATAAAGTACTCAACCTCTACTGTCTTTAACTATGAATGAACACAACACTCTACCTTAACATCTTTAGATAATAAAGTACTCAACCTCTACTGTCTTTAACTATGAATGAACACAGCACTCTAACTTACCATCTTTAGATAATAAAGTACTCAACCTCTACTGTCTTTAACTATGAATGAACACAACACTCTAACTCACCATCTTTAGATAATAAAGTACTCAACCTCTACTGTCTTTAACTATGAATGAACACAGCACTCTAACTTACCATCTTTAGATAATAAAGTACTCTACCTCTACTGTCTTTAACTATGAATGAACACAACACTCTAACTTACCATCTTTAGATAATAAAGTACTCAACCTCTACTGTCTTTAACTATGAATGAACACAGCACTCTAACTTACCATCTTTAGATAATAAAGTACTCAACCTCTACTGTCTTTAACTATGAATGAACACAACACTCTAACTTACCACCTTTAGATAATAAAGTACTCAACTTCTACTGTCTTTAACTATGAATGAACACAAACAATACTCCAACTTACCATCTTTAGATAATAAAGTACTCAACCTCTACTGTCTTTAACTATGAATGAACACAACACTCTAACTCACCATCTTTAGATAATAAAGTACTCAACCTCTACTGTCTTTAACTATGAATGAACACAACACTAACTCACCATCTTTAGATAATAAAGTACTCAACCTCTACTGTCTTTAACTATGAATGAACACAACACTCTAACTTACCATCTTTAGATAATAAAGTACTCAACCTCTACTGTCTTTAACTATGAATGAACACAACACTCTAACTCACCATCTTTAGATAATAAAGTACTCAACCTCTACTGTCTTTAACTATGAATGAACACAGCACTCTAACTTACCATCTTTAGATAATAAAGTACTCAACCTCTACTGTCTTTAACTATGAATGAACACAACACTATTACCATCTTTAGATAATAAAGTACTCAACCTCTACTGTCTTTAACTATGAATGAACACAACACTCTAACTTACCATCTTTAGATAATAAAGTACTCAACCTCTACTGTCTTTAACTATGAATGAACACAACACTCTAACTTACCACCTTTAGATAATAAAGTACTCAACCTCTACTGTCTTTAACTATGAATGAACACAACACTCTAACTCACCATCTTTAGATAATAAAGTACTCAACCTCTACTGTCTTTAACTATGAATGAACACAACACTATTACCATCTTTAGATAATAAAGTACTCAACCTCTACTGTCTTTAACTATGAATGAACACAACACTCTAACTTACCATCTTTAGATAATAAAGTACTCAACCTCTACTGTCTTTAACTATGAATGAACACAACACTCTAACTCACCATCTTTAGATAATAAAGTACTCAACCTCTACTGTCTTTAACTATGAATGAACACAACACTAACTCACCATCTTTAGATAATAAAGTACTCAACCACTACTGTCTTTAACTATGAATGAACACAACACTCTACCTTAACATCTTTAGATAATAAAGTACTCAACCTCTACTGTCTTTAACTATGAATGAACACAGCACTCTAACTTACCATCTTTAGATAATAAAGTACTCAACCTCTACTGTCTTTAACTATGAATGAACACAACACTCTAACTCACCATCTTTAGATAATAAAGTACTCAACCTCTACTGTCTTTAACTATGAATGAACACAGCACTCTAACTTACCATCTTTAGATAATAAAGTACTCAACCTCTACTGTCTTTAACTATGAATGAACACAACACTATTACCATCTTTAGATAATAAAGTACTCAACCTCTACTGTCTTTAACTATGAATGAACACAACACTCTAACTTACCATCTTTAGATAATAAAGTACTCAACCTCTACTGTCTTTAACTATGAATGAACACAACACTCTAACTCACCATCTTTAGATAATAAAGTACTCAACCTCTACTGTCTTTAACTATGAATGAACACAACACTCTAACTTACCATCTTTAGATAATAAAGTACTCAACCTCTACTGTCTTTAACTATGAATGAACACAACACTCTAACTCACCATCTTTAGATAATAAAGTACTCAACCTCTACTGTCTTTAACTATGAATGAACACAACACTATTACCATCTTTAGATAATAAAGTACTCAACCTCTACTGTCTTTAACTATGAATGAACACAACACTAACTCACCATCTTTAGATAATAAAGTACTCAACCTCTACTGTCTTTAACTATGAATGAACACAACACTCTAACTCACCATCTTTAGATAATAAAGTACTCAACCTCTACTGTCTTTAACTATGAATGAACACAACACTAACTCACCATCTTTAGATAATAAAGTACTCAACCTCTACTGTCTTTAACTATGAATGAACACAACACTCTAACTTACCATCTTTAGATAATAAAGTACTCAACCTCTACTGTCTTTAACTATGAATGAACACAACACTCTAACTTACCACCTTTAGATAATAAAGTACTCAACCTCTACTGTCTTTAACTATGAATGAACACAACACTCTAACTCACCATCTTTAGATAATAAAGTACTCAACCTCTACTGTCTTTAACTATGAATGAACACAACACTATTACCATCTTTAGATAATAAAGTACTCAACCTCTACTGTCTTTAACTATGAATGAACACAACACTCTAACTTACCATCTTTAGATAATAAAGTACTCAACCTCTACTGTCTTTAACTATGAATGAACACAACACTAACTCACCATCTTTAGATAATAAAGTACTCAACCTCTACTGTCTTTAACTATGAATGAACACAACACTAACTTACCATCTTTAGATAATAAAGTACTCAACCTCTACTGTCTTTAACTATGAATGAACACAACACTCTACCTTAACATCTTTAGATAATAAAGTACTCAACCTCTACTGTCTTTAACTATGAATGAACACAGCACTCTAACTTACCATCTTTAGATAATAAAGTACTCAACCTCTACTGTCTTTAACTATGAATGAACACAACACTCTAACTCACCATCTTTAGATAATAAAGTACTCAACCTCTACTGTCTTTAACTATGAATGAACACAGCACTCTAACTTACCATCTTTAGATAATAAAGTACTCTACCTCTACTGTCTTTAACTATGAATGAACACAACACTCTAACTTACCATCTTTAGATAATAAAGTACTCAACCTCTACTGTCTTTAACTATGAATGAACACAGCACTCTAACTTACCATCTTTAGATAATAAAGTACTCAACCTCTACTGTCTTTAACTATGAATGAACACAACACTCTAACTTACCACCTTTAGATAATAAAGTACTCAACTTCTACTGTCTTTAACTATGAATGAACACAAACAATACTCCAACTTACCATCTTTAGATAATAAAGTACTCAACCTCTACTGTCTTTAACTATGAATGAACACAACACTCTAACTCACCATCTTTAGATAATAAAGTACTCAACCTCTACTGTCTTTAACTATGAATGAACACAACACTAACTCACCATCTTTAGATAATAAAGTACTCAACCTCTACTGTCTTTAACTATGAATGAACACAACACTCTAACTTACCATCTTTAGATAATAAAGTACTCAACCTCTACTGTCTTTAACTATGAATGAACACAACACTCTAACTCACCATCTTTAGATAATAAAGTACTCAACCTCTACTGTCTTTAACTATGAATGAACACAGCACTCTAACTTACCATCTTTAGATAATAAAGTACTCAACCTCTACTGTCTTTAACTATGAATGAACACAACACTATTACCATCTTTAGATAATAAAGTACTCAACCTCTACTGTCTTTAACTATGAATGAACACAACACTCTAACTTACCATCTTTAGATAATAAAGTACTCAACCTCTACTGTCTTTAACTATGAATGAACACAACACTCTAACTTACCACCTTTAGATAATAAAGTACTCAACCTCTACTGTCTTTAACTATGAATGAACACAACACTCTAACTCACCATCTTTAGATAATAAAGTACTCAACCTCTACTGTCTTTAACTATGAATGAACACAACACTATTACCATCTTTAGATAATAAAGTACTCAACCTCTACTGTCTTTAACTATGAATGAACACAACACTCTAACTTACCATCTTTAGATAATAAAGTACTCAACCTCTACTGTCTTTAACTATGAATGAACACAACACTCTAACTTACCATCTTTAGATAATAAAGTACTCAACCTCTACTGTCTTTAACTATGAATGAACACAACACTCTAACTCACCATCTTTAGATAATAAAGTACTCAACCTCTACTGTCTTTAACTATGAATGAACACAACACTAACTCACCATCTTTAGATAATAAAGTACTCAACCACTACTGTCTTTAACTATGAATGAACACAACACTCTACCTTAACATCTTTAGATAATAAAGTACTCAACCTCTACTGTCTTTAACTATGAATGAACACAGCACTCTAACTTACCATCTTTAGATAATAAAGTACTCAACCTCTACTGTCTTTAACTATGAATGAACACAACACTCTAACTCACCATCTTTAGATAATAAAGTACTCAACCTCTACTGTCTTTAACTATGAATGAACACAGCACTCTAACTTACCATCTTTAGATAATAAAGTACTCAACCTCTACTGTCTTTAACTATGAATGAACACAACACTATTACCATCTTTAGATAATAAAGTACTCAACCTCTACTGTCTTTAACTATGAATGAACACAACACTCTAACTTACCACCTTTAGATAATAAAGTACTCAACCTCTACTGTCTTTAACTATGAATGAACACAACACTCTAACTCACCATCTTTAGATAATAAAGTACTCAACCTCTACTGTCTTTAACTATGAATGAACACAGCACTCTAACTTACCATCTTTAGATAATAAAGTACTCAACCTCTACTGTCTTTAACTATGAATGAACACAACACTATTACCATCTTTAGATAATAAAGTACTCAACCTCTACTGTCTTTAACTATGAATGAACACAACACTCTAACTTACCATATTTAGATAATAAAGTACTCAACCTCTACTGTCTTTAACTATGAATGAACACAACACTCTAACTCACCATCTTTAGATAATAAAGTACTCAACCTCTACTGTCTTTAACTATGAATGAACACAACACTAACTCACCATCTTTAGATAATAAAGTACTCAACCTCTACTGTCTTTAACTATGAATGAACACAGCACTCTAACTTACCATCTTTAGATAATAAAGTACTCAACCTCTACTGTCTTTAACTATGAATGAACACAACACTATTACCATCTTTAGATAATAAAGTACTCAACCTCTACTGTCTTTAACTATGAATGAACACAACACTCTAACTTACCATCTTTAGATAATAAAGTACTCAACCTCTACTGTCTTTAACTATGAATGAACACAACACTCTAACTCACCATCTTTAGATAATAAAGTACTCAACCTCTACTGTCTTTAACTATGAATGAACACAACACTAACTCACCGTCTTTAGATAATAAAGTACTCAACCTCTACTGTCTTTAACTATGAATGAACACAACACTCTACCTTAACATCTTTAGATAATAAAGTACTCAACCTCTACTGTCTTTAACTATGAATGAACACAACACTCTAACTTACCATCATTAGATAATAAACTACTCAACCTCTACCGTCTTTAACTATGAATGAACACAACACTCTAACTTACCATCTTTAGATAATAAAGTACTCAACCTCTACTGTCTTTAACTATGAATGAACACAACACTAACTCACCATCTTTAGATAATAAAGTACTCAACCTATACTGTCTTTAACTATGAATGAACACAACACTCTAATTTACCATCTTCAGATAATAAAGTACTCAACCTCTACTGTCTTTAACTATGAATGAACACAACACTAACTTACCATCTTTAGATAATAAAGTACTCAACCTCTACTGTCTTTAACTATGAATGAACACAACACACTAACTCACCATCTTTATAATAAAGTACTCAACCTCTACTGTCTTTAACACTTTAATCGCCGGAAACGCCGAAACTCGTCATTGCCCGCCATGCTCATTCTGCCTAAGACGCCGTAACACGTCTTTGATATCAATATTTCAAAAATCTGTGATCGAAATCATATTTCTCCTCCGGGGACCTGAGATATACTGCTGAGCTCCACTCAACTCTCTAACGGTTCAAGAGCGCCATCTGGTGGCCGATCAGCAGATCGCCCAACAGGAAGTCATGTGGATGACGTGGTGCTCGCCCATATTTGGTCCGGGCACTCGCTATCATTAGCAGGACTCCATCTTGACACAGTGAACACCGATCGGTGCAAATAACTCGACAAACAACATGATTTGGATGTATATACTATTATACAACCTGGAGATGGATCGGATATTTCGACATCCCATAATAGAAAGAATTCTATTCCACGCTCATCCCCCAACGGCGCGAGGACGGTGAGTTTCAGAGTTATTTTCTAATGTCTGCTATACTAACTGCTCTGATGATCATATGACCCACACTAGATGAATGATATAACGTTGCCCACGGAATTATAAACGACCCCCCGCCCATCCGGTCAACATCAGATCATACGTAGTAACTTCTAGAAGTACCTCCAGTTGAAATTTTTGATCTGGCACTGATCGCTACCAAACTGTATTTGATCATCAATATAATGCATTTGGGGCTATAAATCAAGTTCTGGAGAAAGCTGCAGAAAACGATAAAAACATACTTATACTTTAGACCGTATTTTAGTATGAATATGTGAATGAAAAAGTATAACGTTGCTACACCCTGAACAATAGATATAGGACATTGAATGGGCCATAATAATGTCAATTTAGCAATACAATTTAAAAAGTTATAGCCCTGCAAAGAAGGGGAACTTCTCCATAGACAAATAGAGCTGGCTAGGGATGGTAAATTATGAATTTAACCATGGTGATCAAAGTGTTAACTATGAATGAACACAACACTAACTCACCATCTTTAGATAATAAAGTACTCAACCTCTACTGTCTTTAACTATGAATGAACACAACACTCTAACTTACCATCTTTAGATAATAAAGTACTCAACCTCTGCTGTCTTTAACTATGAATGAACACAACACTCTAACTTACCACCTTTAGATAATAAAGTACTCAACTTCTACTGTCTTTAACTATGAATGAACACAAACAATACTCCAACTTACCATCTTTAGATAATAAAGTACTCAACCTCTACTGTCTTTAACTATGAATGAACACAACACTCTAACTCACCATCTTTAGATAATAAAGTACTCAACCTCTACTGTCTTTAACTATGAATGAACACAACACTAACTCACCATCTTTAGATAATAAAGTACTCAACCTTTACTGTCTTTAACTATGAATGAACACAACACTCTAACTTACCATCTTTAGATAATAAAGTACTCAACCTCTACTGTCTTTAACTATGAATGAACACAACACTCTAACTTAACATCTTTAGATAATAAAGTACTCAACCTCTACTGTCTTTAACTATGAATGAACACAACACTAACTCACCATCTTTAGATAATAAAGTACTCAACCTCTACTGTCTTTAACTATGAATGAACACAACACTCTAACTTACCATCTTTAGATAATAAAGTACTCAACCTCTACTGTCTTTAACTATGAATGAACACAACACTCTAACTCACCATCTTTAGATAATAAAGTACTCAACCTCTACTGTCTTTAACTATGAATGAACACAGCACTCTAACTTACCATCTTTAGATAATAAAGTACTCAACCTCTACTGTCTTTAACTATGAATGAACACAACACTATTACCATCTTTAGATAATAAAGTACTCAACCTCTACTGTCTTTAACTATGAATGAACACAACACTAACTTACCATCTTTAGATAATAAAGTACTCAACCTCTACTGTCTTTAACTATGAATGAACACAACACTCTAACTTACCACCTTTAGATAATAAAGTACTCAACCTCTACTGTCTTTAACTATGAATGAACACAACACTCTAACTCACCATCTTTAGATAATAAAGTACTCAACCTCTACTGTCTTTAACTATGAATGAACACAGCACTCTAACTTACCATCTTTAGATAATAAAGTACTCAACCTCTACTGTCTTTAACTATGAATGAACACAACACTATTACCATCTTTAGATAATAAAGTACTCAACCTCTACTGTCTTTAACTATGAATGAACACAACACTCTAACTTACCATCTTTAGATAATAAAGTACTCAACCTCTACTGTCTTTAACTATGAATGAACACAACACTCTAACTCACCATCTTTAGATAATAAAGTACTCAACCTCTACTGTCTTTAACTATGAATGAACACAACACTAACTCACCATCTTTAGATAATAAAGTACTCAACCTCTACTGTCTTTAACTATGAATGAACACAATACTCTACCTTAACATCTTTAGATAATAAAGTACTCAACCTCTACTGTCTTTAACTATGAATGAACACAGCACTCTAACTTACCATCTTTAGATAATAAAGTACTCAACCTCTACTGTCTTTAACTATGAATGAACACAACACTAACTCACCATCTTTAGATAATAAAGTACTCAACCTCTACTGTCTTTAACTATGAATGAACACAACACTCTAACTTACCATCTTTAGATAATAAAGTACTCAACCTCTACTGTCTTTAACTATGAATGAACACAACACTCTAACTCACCATCTTTAGATAATAAAGTACTCAACCTCTACTGTCTTTAACTATGAATGAACACAGCACTCTAACTTACCATCTTTAGATAATAAAGTACTCAACCTCTACTGTCTTTAACTATGAATGAACACAACACTATTACCATCTTTAGATAATAAAGTACTCAACCTCTACTGTCTTTAACTATGAATGAACACAACACTAACTTACCATCTTTAGATAATAAAGTACTCAACCTCTACTGTCTTTAACTATGAATGAACACAACACTCTAACTTACCACCTTTAGATAATAAAGTACTCAACCTCTACTGTCTTTAACTATGAATGAACACAACACTCTAACTCACCATCTTTAGATAATAAAGTACTCAACCTCTACTGTCTTTAACTATGAATGAACACAGCACTCTAACTTACCATCTTTAGATAATAAAGTACTCAATCTCTACTGTCTTTAACTATGAATGAACACAACACTATTACCATCTTTAGATAATAAAGTACTCAACCTCTACTGTCTTTAACTATGAATGAACACAACACTCTAACTTACCATCTTTAGATAATAAAGTACTCAACCTCTACTGTCTTTAACTATGAATGAACACAACACTCTAACTCACCATCTTTAGATAATAAAGTACTCAACCTCTACTGTCTTTAACTATGAATGAACACAACACTAACTCACCATCTTTAGATAATAAAGTACTCAACCTCTACTGTCTTTAACTATGAATGAACACAACACTCTACCTTAACATCTTTAGATAATAAAGTACTCAACCTCTACTGTCTTTAACTATGAATGAACACAGCACTCTAACTTACCATCTTTAGATAATAAAGTACTCAACCTCTACTGTCTTTAACTATGAATGAACACAACACTCCAACTCACCATCTTTAGATAATAAAGTACTCAACCTCTACTGTCTTTAACTATGAATGAACACAGCACTCTAACTTACCATCTTTAGATAATAAAGTACTCAACCTCTACTGTCTTTAACTATGAATGAACACAACACTATTACCATCTTTAGATAATAAAGTACTCAACCTCTACTGTCTTTAACTATGAATGAACACAACACTCTAACTTACCATCTTTAGATAATAAAGTACTCAACCTCTACTGTCTTTAACTATGAATGAACACAACACTCTAACTCACCATCTTTAGATAATAAAGTACTCAACCTCTACTGTCTTTAACTATGAATGAACACAACACTAACTCACCATCTTTAGATAATAAAGTACTCAACCTCTACTGTCTTTAACTATGAATGAACACAACACTCTACCTTAACATCTTTAGATAATAAAGTACTCAACCTCTACTGTCTTTAACTATGAATGAACACAACACTCTAACTTACCATCATTAGATAATAAACTACTCCACCTCTACTGTCTTTAACTATGAATGAACACAACACTCTAACTTACCATCTTTAGATAATAAAGTACTCAACCTCTACTGTGTTTAACTATGAATGAACACAACACTAACTCACCATCTTTAGATAATAAAGTACTCAACCTATACTGTCTTTAACTATGAATGAACACAACACTCTAACTTACCATCTTCAGATAATAAAGTACTCAACCTCTACTGTCTTTAACTATGAATGAACACAACACTAACTCACCATCTTTAGATAATAAAGTACTCAACCTCTACTGTCTTTAACTATGAATGAACACAACACTCTACCTTACCATCTTTAGATAATAAAGTACTCAACCTCTACTGTCTTTAACTATGAATGAACACAACACTAACTCACCATCTTTAGATAATAAAGTACTCAACCTCTACTGTCTTTAACTATGAATGAACACAACACTAACTCACCATCTTTAGATAATAAAGTACTCAACCTCTACTGTCTTTAACTATGAATGAACACAACACTCTACCTTAACATCTTTAGATAATAAAGTACTCAACCTCTACTGTCTTTAACTATGAATGAACACAGCACTCTAACTTACCATCTTTAGATAATAAAGTACTCAACCTCTACTGTCTTTAACTATGAATGAACACAACACTCCAACTCACCATCTTTAGATAATAAAGTACTCAACCTCTACTGTCTTTAACTATGAATGAACACAGCACTCTAACTTACCATCTTTAGATAATAAAGTACTCAACCTCTACTGTCTTTAACTATGAATGAACACAACACTATTACCATCTTTAGATAATAAAGTACTCAACCTCTACTGTCTTTAACTATGAATGAACACAACACTCTAACTTACCATCTTTAGATAATAAAGTACTCAACCTCTACTGTCTTTAACTATGAATGAACACAACACTCTAACTCACCATCTTTAGATAATAAAGTACTCAACCTCTACTGTCTTTAACTATGAATGAACACAACACTAACTCACCGTCTTTAGATAATAAAGTACTCAACCTCTACTGTCTTTAACTATGAATGAACACAACACTCTACCTTAACATCTTTAGATAATAAAGTACTCAACCTCTACTGTCTTTAACTATGAATGAACACAACACTCTAACTTACCATCATTAGATAATAAACTACTCAACCTCTACCGTCTTTAACTATGAATGAACACAACACTCTAACTTACCATCTTTAGATAATAAAGTACTCAACCTCTACTGTCTTTAACTATGAATGAACACAACACTAACTCACCATCTTTAGATAATAAAGTACTCAACCTATACTGTCTTTAACTATGAATGAACACAACACTCTAATTTACCATCTTCAGATAATAAAGTACTCAACCTCTACTGTCTTTAACTATGAATGAACACAACACTAACTTACCATCTTTAGATAATAAAGTACTCAACCTCTACTGTCTTTAACTATGAATGAACACAACACACTAACTCACCATCTTTATAATAAAGTACTCAACCTCTACTGTCTTTAACACTTTAATCGCCGGAAACGCCGAAACTCGTCATTGCCCGCCATGCTCATTCTGCCTAAGACGCCGTAACACGTCTTTGATATCAATATTTCAAAAATCTGTGATCGAAATCATATTTCTCCTCCGGGGACCTGAGATATACTGCTGAGCTCCACTCAACTCTCTAACGGTTCAAGAGCGCCATCTGGTGGCCGATCAGCAGATCGCCCAACAGGAAGTCATGTGGATGACGTGGTGCTCGCCCATATTTGGTCCGGGCACTCGCTATCATTAGCAGGACTCCATCTTGACACAGTGAACACCGATCGGTGCAAATAACTCGACAAACAACATGATTTGGATGTATATACTATTATACAACCTGGAGATGGATCGGATATTTCGACATCCCATAATAGAAAGAATTCTATTCCACGCTCATCCCCCAACGGCGCGAGGACGGTGAGTTTCAGAGTTATTTTCTAATGTCTGCTATACTAACTGCTCTGATGATCATATGACCCACACTAGATGAATGATATAACGTTGCCCACGGAATTATAAACGACCCCCCGCCCATCCGGTCAACATCAGATCATACGTAGTAACTTCTAGAAGTACCTCCAGTTGAAATTTTTGATCTGGCACTGATCGCTACCAAACTGTATTTGATCATCAATATAATGCATTTGGGGCTATAAATCAAGTTCTGGAGAAAGCTGCAGAAAACGATAAAAACATACTTATACTTTAGACCGTATTTTAGTATGAATATGTGAATGAAAAAGTATAACGTTGCTACACCCTGAACAATAGATATAGGACATTGAATGGGCCATAATAATGTCAATTTAGCAATACAATTTAAAAAGTTATAGCCCTGCAAAGAAGGGGAACTTCTCCATAGACAAATAGAGCTGGCTAGGGATGGTAAATTATGAATTTAACCATGGTGATCAAAGTGTTAACTATGAATGAACACAACACTAACTCACCATCTTTAGATAATAAAGTACTCAACCTCTACTGTCTTTAACTATGAATGAACACAACACTCTAACTTACCATCTTTAGATAATAAAGTACTCAACCTCTGCTGTCTTTAACTATGAATGAACACAACACTCTAACTTACCACCTTTAGATAATAAAGTACTCAACTTCTACTGTCTTTAACTATGAATGAACACAAACAATACTCCAACTTACCATCTTTAGATAATAAAGTACTCAACCTCTACTGTCTTTAACTATGAATGAACACAACACTCTAACTCACCATCTTTAGATAATAAAGTACTCAACCTCTACTGTCTTTAACTATGAATGAACACAACACTAACTCACCATCTTTAGATAATAAAGTACTCAACCTTTACTGTCTTTAACTATGAATGAACACAACACTCTAACTTACCATCTTTAGATAATAAAGTACTCAACCTCTACTGTCTTTAACTATGAATGAACACAACACTCTAACTTAACATCTTTAGATAATAAAGTACTCAACCTCTACTGTCTTTAACTATGAATGAACACAACACTAACTCACCATCTTTAGATAATAAAGTACTCAACCTCTACTGTCTTTAACTATGAATGAACACAACACTCTACCTTAACATCTTTAGATAATAAAGTACTCAACCTCTACTGTCTTTAACTATGAATGAACACAACACTCTAACTTACCACCTTTAGATAATAAAGTACTCAACTTCTACTGTCTTTAACTATGAATGAACACAAACAATACTCCAACTTACCATCTTTAGATAATAAAGTACTCAACCTCTACTGTCTTTAACTATGAATGAACACAACACTCTAACTCACCATCTTTAGATAATAAAGTACTCAACCTCTACTGTCTTTAACTATGAATGAACACAACACTAACTCACCATCTTTAGATAATAAAGTACTCAACCTTTACTGTCTTTAACTATGAATGAACACAACACTCTAACTTACCATCTTTAGATAATAAAGTACTCAACCTCTACTGTCTTTAACTATGAATGAACACAACACTCTAACTTAACATCTTTAGATAATAAAGTACTCAACCTCTACTGTCTTTAACTATGAATGAACACAACACTAACTCACCATCTTTAGATAATAAAGTACTCAACCTCTACTGTCTTTAACTATGAATGAACACAACACTCTAACTTACCATCTTTAGATAATAAAGTACTCAACCTCTACTGTCTTTAACTATGAATGAACACAACACTCTAACTCACCATCTTTAGATAATAAAGTACTCAACCTCTACTGTCTTTAACTATGAATGAACACAGCACTCTAACTTACCATCTTTAGATAATAAAGTACTCAACCTCTACTGTCTTTAACTATGAATGAACACAACACTATTACCATCTTTAGATAATAAAGTACTCAACCTCTACTGTCTTTAACTATGAATGAACACAACACTAACTTACCATCTTTAGATAATAAAGTACTCAACCTCTACTGTCTTTAACTATGAATGAACACAACACTCTAACTTACCACCTTTAGATAATAAAGTACTCAACCTCTACTGTCTTTAACTATGAATGAACACAACACTCTAACTCACCATCTTTAGATAATAAAGTACTCAACCTCTACTGTCTTTAACTATGAATGAACACAGCACTCTAACTTACCATCTTTAGATAATAAAGTACTCAACCTCTACTGTCTTTAACTATGAATGAACACAACACTATTACCATCTTTAGATAATAAAGTACTCAACCTCTACTGTCTTTAACTATGAATGAACACAACACTCTAACTTACCATCTTTAGATAATAAAGTACTCAACCTCTACTGTCTTTAACTATGAATGAACACAACACTCTAACTCACCATCTTTAGATAATAAAGTACTCAACCTCTACTGTCTTTAACTATGAATGAACACAACACTAACTCACCATCTTTAGATAATAAAGTACTCAACCTCTACTGTCTTTAACTATGAATGAACACAATACTCTACCTTAACATCTTTAGATAATAAAGTACTCAACCTCTACTGTCTTTAACTATGAATGAACACAGCACTCTAACTTACCATCTTTAGATAATAAAGTACTCAACCTCTACTGTCTTTAACTATGAATGAACACAACACTAACTCACCATCTTTAGATAATAAAGTACTCAACCTCTACTGTCTTTAACTATGAATGAACACAACACTCTAACTTACCATCTTTAGATAATAAAGTACTCAACCTCTACTGTCTTTAACTATGAATGAACACAACACTCTAACTCACCATCTTTAGATAATAAAGTACTCAACCTCTACTGTCTTTAACTATGAATGAACACAGCACTCTAACTTACCATCTTTAGATAATAAAGTACTCAACCTCTACTGTCTTTAACTATGAATGAACACAACACTATTACCATCTTTAGATAATAAAGTACTCAACCTCTACTGTCTTTAACTATGAATGAACACAACACTAACTTACCATCTTTAGATAATAAAGTACTCAACCTCTACTGTCTTTAACTATGAATGAACACAACACTCTAACTTACCACCTTTAGATAATAAAGTACTCAACCTCTACTGTCTTTAACTATG
Source organism: Notolepis coatsorum (assembly GCF_963971535.1). Taxonomy (NCBI): domain Eukaryota; kingdom Metazoa; phylum Chordata; class Actinopteri; order Aulopiformes; family Paralepididae; genus Notolepis; species Notolepis coatsorum. The sequence goes on from NC_140169.1 coordinate 60,080,936, forward strand.
AATGAACACAACACTCTAACTCACCATCTTTAGATAATAAAGTACTCAACCTCTACTGTCTTTAACTATGAATGAACACAGCACTCTAACTTACCATCTTTAGATAATAAAGTACTCAATCTCTACTGTCTTTAACTATGAATGAACACAACACTATTACCATCTTTAGATAATAAAGTACTCAACCTCTACTGTCTTTAACTATGAATGAACACAACACTCTAACTTACCATCTTTAGATAATAAAGTACTCAACCTCTACTGTCTTTAACTATGAATGAACACAACACTCTAACTCACCATCTTTAGATAATAAAGTACTCAACCTCTACTGTCTTTAACTATGAATGAACACAACACTAACTCACCATCTTTAGATAATAAAGTACTCAACCTCTACTGTCTTTAACTATGAATGAACACAACACTCTACCTTAACATCTTTAGATAATAAAGTACTCAACCTCTACTGTCTTTAACTATGAATGAACACAGCACTCTAACTTACCATCTTTAGATAATAAAGTACTCAACCTCTACTGTCTTTAACTATGAATGAACACAACACTCCAACTCACCATCTTTAGATAATAAAGTACTCAACCTCTACTGTCTTTAACTATGAATGAACACAGCACTCTAACTTACCATCTTTAGATAATAAAGTACTCAACCTCTACTGTCTTTAACTATGAATGAACACAACACTATTACCATCTTTAGATAATAAAGTACTCAACCTCTACTGTCTTTAACTATGAATGAACACAACACTCTAACTTACCATCTTTAGATAATAAAGTACTCAACCTCTACTGTCTTTAACTATGAATGAACACAACACTCTAACTCACCATCTTTAGATAATAAAGTACTCAACCTCTACTGTCTTTAACTATGAATGAACACAACACTAACTCACCATCTTTAGATAATAAAGTACTCAACCTCTACTGTCTTTAACTATGAATGAACACAACACTCTACCTTAACATCTTTAGATAATAAAGTACTCAACCTCTACTGTCTTTAACTATGAATGAACACAACACTCTAACTTACCATCATTAGATAATAAACTACTCCACCTCTACTGTCTTTAACTATGAATGAACACAACACTCTAACTTACCATCTTTAGATAATAAAGTACTCAACCTCTACTGTGTTTAACTATGAATGAACACAACACTAACTCACCATCTTTAGATAATAAAGTACTCAACCTATACTGTCTTTAACTATGAATGAACACAACACTCTAACTTACCATCTTCAGATAATAAAGTACTCAACCTCTACTGTCTTTAACTATGAATGAACACAACACTAACTCACCATCTTTAGATAATAAAGTACTCAACCTCTACTGTCTTTAACTATGAATGAACACAACACTCTACCTTACCATCTTTAGATAATAAAGTACTCAACCTCTACTGTCTTTAACTATGAATGAACACAACACTAACTCACCATCTTTAGATAATAAAGTACTCAACCTCTACTGTCTTTAACTATGAATGAACACAACACTCTAACTTACCATCTTTAGATAATAAAGTACTCAACCTCTACTGTCTTTAACTATGAATGAACACAACACTCTAACTCACCATATTTAGATAATAAAGTACTCAACCTCTACTGTCTTTAACTATGAATGAACACAGCACTCTAACTTACCATCTTTAGATAATAAAGTACTCAACCTCTACTGTCTTTAACTATGAATGAACACAACACTATTACCATCTTTAGATAATAAAGTACTCAACCTCTACTGTCTTTAACTATGAATGAACACAACACTAACTTACCATCTTTAGATAATAAAGTACTCAACCGCTACTGTCTTTAACTATGAATGAACACAACACTCTAACTTACCACCTTTAGATAATAAAGTACTCAACCTCTACTGTCTTTAACTATGAATGAACACAACACTCTAACTCACCATCTTTAGATAATAAAGTACTCAACCTCTACTGTCTTTAACTATGAATGAACACAGCACTCTAACTTACCATCTTTAGATAATAAAGTACTCAACCTCTACTGTCTTTAACTATGAATGAACACAACACTATTACCATCTTTAGATAATAAAGTACTCAACCTCTACTGTCTAACTATGAATGAACACAACACTCTAACTTACCATCTTTAGATAATAAAGTACTCAACCTCTACTGTCTTTAACTATGAATGAACACAACACTCTAACTCACCATCTTTAGATAATAAAGTACTCAACCTCTACTGTCTTTAACTATGAATGAACACAACACTAACTCACCATCTTTAGATAATAAAGTACTCAACCTCTACTGTCTTTAACTATGAATGAACACAACACTCTACCTTAACATCTTTAGATAATAAAGTACTCAACCTCTACTGTCTTTAACTATGAATGAACACAGCACTCTAACTTACCATCTTTAGATAATAAAGTACTCAACCTCTACTGTGTTTAACTATGAATGAACACAACACTAACTCACCATCTTTAGATAATAAAGTACTCAACCTATACTGTCTTTAACTATGAATGAACACAACACTCTAACTTACCATCTTCAGATAATAAAGTACTCAACCTCTACTGTCTTTAACTATGAATGAACACAACACTAACTCACCATCTTTAGATAATAAAGTACTCAACCTCTACTGTCTTTAACTATGAATGAACACAACACTCTACCTTACCATCTTTAGATAATAAAGTACTCAACCTCTACTGTCTTTAACTATGAATGAACACAACACTAACTCACCATCTTTAGATAATAAAGTACTCAACCTCTACTGTCTTTAACTATGAATGAACACAACACTCTAACTTACCATCTTTAGATAATAAAGTACTCAACCTCTACTGTCTTTAACTATGAATGAACACAACACTCTAACTCACCATATTTAGATAATAAAGTACTCAACCTCTACTGTCTTTAACTATGAATGAACACAGCACTCTAACTTACCATCTTTAGATAATAAAGTACTCAACCTCTACTGTCTTTAACTATGAATGAACACAACACTATTACCATCTTTAGATAATAAAGTACTCAACCTCTACTGTCTTTAACTATGAATGAACACAACACTAACTTACCATCTTTAGATAATAAAGTACTCAACCGCTACTGTCTTTAACTATGAATGAACACAACACTCTAACTTAACATCTTTAGATAATAAAGTACTCAACCTCTACTGTCTTTAACTATGAATGAACACAACACTAACTCACCATCTTTAGATAATAAAGTACTCAACCTCTACTGTCTTTAACTATGAATGAACACAACACTCTAACTTACCATCTTTAGATAATAAAGTACTCAACCTCTACTGTCTTTAACTATGAATGAACACAACACTCTAACTCACCATCTTTAGATAATAAAGTACTCAACCTCTACTGTCTTTAACTATGAATGAACACAGCACTCTAACTTACCATCTTTAGATAATAAAGTACTCAACCTCTACTGTCTTTAACTATGAATGAACACAACACTATTACCATCTTTAGATAATAAAGTACTCAACCTCTACTGTCTTTAACTATGAATGAACACAACACTAACTTACCATCTTTAGATAATAAAGTACTCAACCTCTACTGTCTTTAACTATGAATGAACACAACACTCTAACTTACCACCTTTAGATAATAAAGTACTCAACCTCTACTGTCTTTAACTATGAATGAACACAACACTCTAACTCACCATCTTTAGATAATAAAGTACTCAACCTCTACTGTCTTTAACTATGAATGAACACAGCACTCTAACTTACCATCTTTAGATAATAAAGTACTCAACCTCTACTGTCTTTAACTATGAATGAACACAACACTATTACCATCTTTAGATAATAAAGTACTCAACCTCTACTGTCTTTAACTATGAATGAACACAACACTCTAACTTACCATCTTTAGATAATAAAGTACTCAACCTCTACTGTCTTTAACTATGAATGAACACAACACTCTAACTCACCATCTTTAGATAATAAAGTACTCAACCTCTACTGTCTTTAACTATGAATGAACACAACACTAACTCACCATCTTTAGATAATAAAGTACTCAACCTCTACTGTCTTTAACTATGAATGAACACAATACTCTACCTTAACATCTTTAGATAATAAAGTACTCAACCTCTACTGTCTTTAACTATGAATGAACACAGCACTCTAACTTACCATCTTTAGATAATAAAGTACTCAACCTCTACTGTCTTTAACTATGAATGAACACAACACTAACTCACCATCTTTAGATAATAAAGTACTCAACCTCTACTGTCTTTAACTATGAATGAACACAACACTCTAACTTACCACCTTTAGATAATAAAGTACTCAACCTCTACTGTCTTTAACTATGAATGAACACAACACTCTAACTCACCATCTTTAGATAATAAAGTACTCAACCTCTACTGTCTTTAACTATGAATGAACACAGCACTCTAACTTACCATCTTTAGATAATAAAGTACTCAATCTCTACTGTCTTTAACTATGAATGAACACAACACTATTACCATCTTTAGATAATAAAGTACTCAACCTCTACTGTCTTTAACTATGAATGAACACAACACTCTAACTTACCATCTTTAGATAATAAAGTACTCAACCTCTACTGTCTTTAACTATGAATGAACACAACACTCTAACTCACCATCTTTAGATAATAAAGTACTCAACCTCTACTGTCTTTAACTATGAATGAACACAACACTAACTCACCATCTTTAGATAATAAAGTACTCAACCTCTACTGTCTTTAACTATGAATGAACACAACACTCTACCTTAACATCTTTAGATAATAAAGTACTCAACCTCTACTGTCTTTAACTATGAATGAACACAGCACTCTAACTTACCATCTTTAGATAATAAAGTACTCAACCTCTACTGTCTTTAACTATGAATGAACACAACACTCCAACTCACCATCTTTAGATAATAAAGTACTCAACCTCTACTGTCTTTAACTATGAATGAACACAGCACTCTAACTTACCATCTTTAGATAATAAAGTACTCAACCTCTACTGTCTTTAACTATGAATGAACACAACACTATTACCATCTTTAGATAATAAAGTACTCAACCTCTACTGTCTTTAACTATGAATGAACACAACACTCTAACTTACCATCTTTAGATAATAAAGTACTCAACCTCTACTGTCTTTAACTATGAATGAACACAACACTCTAACTCACCATCTTTAGATAATAAAGTACTCAACCTCTACTGTCTTTAACTATGAATGAACACAACACTAACTCACCATCTTTAGATAATAAAGTACTCAACCTCTACTGTCTTTAACTATGAATGAACACAACACTCTACCTTAACATCTTTAGATAATAAAGTACTCAACCTCTACTGTCTTTAACTATGAATGAACACAACACTCTAACTTACCATCATTAGATAATAAACTACTCAACCTCTACTGTCTTTAACTATGAATGAACACAACACTCTAACTTACCATCTTTAGATAATAAAGTACTCAACCTCTACTGTGTTTAACTATGAATGAACACAACACTAACTCACCATCTTTAGATAATAAAGTACTCAACCTATACTGTCTTTAACTATGAATGAACACAACACTCTAACTTACCATCTTCAGATAATAAAGTACTCAACCTCTACTGTCTTTAACTATGAATGAACACAACACTAACTCACCATCTTTAGATAATAAAGTACTCAACCTCTACTGTCTTTAACTATGAATGAACACAACACTCTACCTTACCATCTTTAGATAATAAAGTACTCAACCTCTACTGTCTTTAACTATGAATGAACACAACACTAACTCACCATCTTTAGATAATAAAGTACTCAACCTCTACTGTCTTTAACTATGAATGAACACAACACTCTAACTTACCATCTTTAGATAATAAAGTACTCAACCTCTACTGTCTTTAACTATGAATGAACACAACACTCTAACTCACCATATTTAGATAATAAAGTACTCAACCTCTACTGTCTTTAACTATGAATGAACACAGCACTCTAACTTACCATCTTTAGATAATAAAGTACTCAACCTCTACTGTCTTTAACTATGAATGAACACAACACTATTACCATCTTTAGATAATAAAGTACTCAACCTCTACTGTCTTTAACTATGAATGAACACAACACTAACTTACCATCTTTAGATAATAAAGTACTCAACCGCTACTGTCTTTAACTATGAATGAACACAACACTCTAACTTACCACCTTTAGATAATAAAGTACTCAACCTCTACTGTCTTTAACTATGAATGAACACAACACTCTAACTCACCATCTTTAGATAATAAAGTACTCAACCTCTACTGTCTTTAACTATGAATGAACACAGCACTCTAACTTACCATCTTTAGATAATAAAGTACTCAACCTCTACTGTCTTTAACTATGAATGAACACAACACTATTACCATCTTTAGATAATAAAGTACTCAACCTCTACTGTCTAACTATGAATGAACACAACACTCTAACTTACCATCTTTAGATAATAAAGTACTCAACCTCTACTGTCTTTAACTATGAATGAACACAACACTCTAACTCACCATCTTTAGATAATAAAGTACTCAACCTCTACTGTCTTTAACTATGAATGAACACAACACTAACTCACCATCTTTAGATAATAAAGTACTCAACCTCTACTGTCTTTAACTATGAATGAACACAACACTCTACCTTAACATCTTTAGATAATAAAGTACTCAACCTCTACTGTCTTTAACTATGAATGAACACAGCACTCTAACTTACCATCTTTAGATAATAAAGTACTCAACCTCTACTGTGTTTAACTATGAATGAACACAACACTAACTCACCATCTTTAGATAATAAAGTACTCAACCTATACTGTCTTTAACTATGAATGAACACAACACTCTAACTTACCATCTTCAGATAATAAAGTACTCAACCTCTACTGTCTTTAACTATGAATGAACACAACACTAACTCACCATCTTTAGATAATAAAGTACTCAACCTCTACTGTCTTTAACTATGAATGAACACAACACTCTACCTTACCATCTTTAGATAATAAAGTACTCAACCTCTACTGTCTTTAACTATGAATGAACACAACACTAACTCACCATCTTTAGATAATAAAGTACTCAACCTCTACTGTCTTTAACTATGAATGAACACAACACTCTAACTTACCATCTTTAGATAATAAAGTACTCAACCTCTACTGTCTTTAACTATGAATGAACACAACACTCTAACTCACCATATTTAGATAATAAAGTACTCAACCTCTACTGTCTTTAACTATGAATGAACACAGCACTCTAACTTACCATCTTTAGATAATAAAGTACTCAACCTCTACTGTCTTTAACTATGAATGAACACAACACTATTACCATCTTTAGATAATAAAGTACTCAACCTCTACTGTCTTTAACTATGAATGAACACAACACTAACTTACCATCTTTAGATAATAAAGTACTCAACCGCTACTGTCTTTAACTATGAATGAACACAACACTCTAACTTACCACCTTTAGATAATAAAGTACTCAACCTCTACTGTCTTTAACTATGAATGAACACAACACTCTAACTCACCATCTTTAGATAATAAAGTACTCAACCTCTACTGTCTTTAACTATGAATGAACACAGCACTCTAACTTACCATCTTTAGATAATAAAGTACTCAACCTCTACTGTCTTTAACTATGAATGAACACAACACTATTACCATCTTTAGATAATAAAGTACTCAACCTCTACTGTCTAACTATGAATGAACACAACACTCTAACTTACCATCTTTAGATAATAAAGTACTCAACCTCTACTGTCTTTAACTATGAATGAACACAACACTCTAACTCACCATCTTTAGATAATAAAGTACTCAACCTCTACTGTCTTTAACTATGAATGAACACAACACTAACTCACCATCTTTAGATAATAAAGTACTCAACCTCTACTGTCTTTAACTATGAATGAACACAGCACTCTAACTTACCATCTTTAGATAATAAAGTACTCAACCTCTACTGTCTTTAACTATGAATGAACACAACACTATTACCATCTTTAGATAATAAAGTACTCAACCTCTACTGTCTTTAACTATGAATGAACACAACACTCTAACTTACCATCTTTAGATAATAAAGTACTTAACCTCTACTGTCTTTAACTATGAATGAACACAACACTCTAACTCACCATCTTTAGATAATAAAGTACTCAACCTCTACTGTCTTTAACTATGAATGAACACAACACTAACTCACCATCTTTAGATAATAAAGTACTCAACCTCTACTGTCTTTAACTATGAATGAACACAACACTCTACCTTAACATCTTTAGATAATAAAGTACTCAACCTCTACTGTCTTTAACTATGAATGAACACAACACTCTAACTTACCATCATTAGATAATAAACTACTCAACCTCTACTGTCTTTAACTATGAATGAACACAACACTCTAACTTACCATCTTTAGATAATAAAGTACTCAACCTCTACTGTCTTTAACTATGAATGAACACAACACTAACTCACCATCTTTAGATAATAAAGTACTCAACCTATACTGTCTTTAACTATGAATGAACACAACACTATTACCATCTTTAGATAATAAAGTACTCAACCTCTACTGTCTTTAACTATGAATGAACACAACACTCTAACTTACCATCTTTAGATAATAAAGTACTCAACCTCTACTGTCTTTAACTATGAATGAACACAGCACTCTAACTTACCATCTTTAGATAATAAAGTACTCAACCTCTACTGTCTTTAACTATGAATGAACACAACACTCCAACTCACCATCTTTAGATAATAAAGTACTCAACCTCTACTGTCTTTAACTATGAATGAACACAGCACTCTAACTTACCATCTTTAGATAATAAAGTACTCAACCTCTACTGTCTTTAACTATGAATGAACACAACACTATTACCATCTTTAGATAATAAAGTACTCAACCTCTACTGTCTTTAACTATGAATGAACACAACACTCTAACTTACCATCTTTAGATAATAAAGTACTCAACCTCTACTGTCTTTAACTATGAATGAACACAACACTCTAACTCACCATCTTTAGATAATAAAGTACTCAACCTCTACTGTCTTTAACTATGAATGAACACAACACTAACTCACCATCTTTAGATAATAAAGTACTCAACCTCTACTGTCTTTAACTATGAATGAACACAACACTCTACCTTAACATCTTTAGATAATAAAGTACTCAACCTCTACTGTCTTTAACTATGAATGAACACAACACTCTAACTTACCATCATTAGATAATAAACTACTCAACCTCTACTGTCTTTAACTATGAATGAACACAACACTCTAACTTACCATCTTTAGATAATAAAGTACTCAACCTCTACTGTCTTTAACTATGAATGAACACAACACTAACTCACCATCTTTAGATAATAAAGTACTCAACCTATACTGTCTTTAACTATGAATGAACACAACACTCTAACTTACCATCTTCAGATAATAAAGTACTCAACCTCTACTGTCTTTAACTATGAATGAACACAACACTAACTCACCATCTTTAGATAATAAAGTACTCAACCTCTATTGTCTTTAACTATGAATGAACACAACACTCTACCTTACCATCTTTAGATAATAAAGTACTCAACCTCTACTGTCTTTAACTATGAATGAACACAACACTAACTCACCATCTTTAGATAATAAAGTACTCAACCTCTACTGTCTTTAACTATGAATGAACACAACACTCTAACTTACCATCTTTAGATAATAAAGTACTCAACCTCTACTGTCTTTAACTATGAATGAACACAACACTAACTCACCATCTTTAGATAATAAAGTACTCAACCTCTACTGTCTTTAACTATGAATGAACACAACACTCTACCTTAACATCTTTAGATAATAAAGTACTCAACCTCTACTGTCTTTAACTATGAATGAACACAACACTCTAACTTACCATCATTAGATAATAAACTACTCAACCTCTACTGTCTTTAACTATGAATGAACACAACACTCTAACTTACCATCTTTAGATAATAAAGTACTCAACCTCTACTGTCTTTAACTATGAATGAACACAACACTAACTCACCATCTTTAGATAATAAAGTACTCAACCTATACTGTCTTTAACTATGAATGAACACAACACTATTACCATCTTTAGATAATAAAGTACTCAACCTCTACTGTCTTTAACTATGAATGAACACAACACTCTAACTTACCATCTTTAGATAATAAAGTACTCAACCTCTACTGTCTTTAACTATGAATGAACACAGCACTCTAACTTACCATCTTTAGATAATAAAGTACTCAACCTCTACTGTCTTTAACTATGAATGAACACAACACTCCAACTCACCATCTTTAGATAATAAAGTACTCAACCTCTACTGTCTTTAACTATGAATGAACACAGCACTCTAACTTACCATCTTTAGATAATAAAGTACTCAACCTCTACTGTCTTTAACTATGAATGAACACAACACTATTACCATCTTTAGATAATAAAGTACTCAACCTCTACTGTCTTTAACTATGAATGAACACAACACTCTAACTTACCATCTTTAGATAATAAAGTACTCAACCTCTACTGTCTTTAACTATGAATGAACACAACACTCTAACTCACCATCTTTAGATAATAAAGTACTCAACCTCTACTGTCTTTAACTATGAATGAACACAACACTAACTCACCATCTTTAGATAATAAAGTACTCAACCTCTACTGTCTTTAACTATGAATGAACACAACACTCTACCTTAACATCTTTAGATAATAAAGTACTCAACCTCTACTGTCTTTAACTATGAATGAACACAACACTCTAACTTACCATCATTAGATAATAAACTACTCAACCTCTACTGTCTTTAACTATGAATGAACACAACACTCTAACTTACCATCTTTAGATAATAAAGTACTCAACCTCTACTGTCTTTAACTATGAATGAACACAACACTAACTCACCATCTTTAGATAATAAAGTACTCAACCTATACTGTCTTTAACTATGAATGAACACAACACTCTAACTTACCATCTTCAGATAATAAAGTACTCAACCTCTACTGTCTTTAACTATGAATGAACACAACACTAACTCACCATCTTTAGATAATAAAGTACTCAACCTCTATTGTCTTTAACTATGAATGAACACAACACTCTACCTTACCATCTTTAGATAATAAAGTACTCAACCTCTACTGTCTTTAACTATGAATGAACACAACACTAACTCACCATCTTTAGATAATAAAGTACTCAACCTCTACTGTCTTTAACTATGAATGAACACAACACTCTAACTTACCATCTTTAGATAATAAAGTACTAAACCTCTACTGTCTTTAACTATGAATGAACACAACACTCTAACTCACCATCTTTAGATAATAAAGTACTCAACCTCTACTGTCTTTAACTATGAATGAACACAGCACTCTAACTTACCATCTTTAGATAATAAAGTACTCAACCTCTACTGTCTTTAACTATGAATGAACACAACACTATTACCATCTTTAGATAATAAAGTACTCAACCTCTACTGTCTTTAACTATGAATGAACACAACACTAACTTACCATCTTTAGATAATAAAGTACTCAACCTCTACTGTCTTTAACTATGAATGAACACAACACTCTAACTTACCACCTTTAGATAATAAAGTACTCAACCTCTACTGTCTTTAACTATGAATGAACACAACACTCTAACTCACCATCTTTAGATAATAAAGTACTCAACCTCTACTGTCTTTAACTATGAATGAACACAGCACTCTAACTTACCATCTTTAGATAATAAAGTACTCAACCTCTACTGTCTTTAACTATGAATGAACACAACACTATTACCATCTTTAGATAATAAAGTACTCAACCTCTACTGTCTTTAACTATGAATGAACACAACACTCTAACTTACCATATTTAGATAATAAAGTACTCAACCTCTACTGTCTTTAACTATGAATGAACACAACACTCTAACTCACCATCTTTAGATAATAAAGTACTCAACCTCTACTGTCTTTAACTATGAATGAACACAACACTAACTCACCATCTTTAGATAATAAAGTACTCAACCTCTACTGTCTTTAACTATGAATGAACACAACACTCTACCTTAACATCTTTAGATAATAAAGTACTCAACCTCTACTGTCTTTAACTATGAATGAACACAGCACTCTAACTTACCATCTTTAGATAATAAAGTACTCAACCTCTACTGTCTTTAACTATGAATGAACACAACACTCCAACTCACCATCTTTAGATAATAAAGTACTCAACCTCTACTGTCTTTAACTATGAATGAACACAGCACTCTAACTTACCATCTTTAGATAATAAAGTACTCAACCTCTACTGTCTTTAACTATGAATGAACACAACACTATTACCATCTTTAGATAATAAAGTACTCAACCTCTACTGTCTTTAACTATGAATGAACACAACACTCTAACTTACCATCTTTAGATAATAAAGTACTCAACCTCTACTGTCTTTAACTATGAATGAACACAACACTCTAACTTACCATCATTAGATAATAAACTACTCAACCTCTACCGTCTTTAACTATGAATGAACACAACACTCTAACTTACCATCTTTAGATAATAAAGTACTCAACCTCTACTGTCTTTAACTATGAATGAACACAACACTAACTCACCATCTTTAGATAATAAAGTACTCAACCTATACTGTCTTTAACTATGAATGAACACAACACTCTAATTTACCATCTTCAGATAATAAAGTACTCAACCTCTACTGTCTTTAACTATGAATGAACACAACACTAACTTATCATCTTTAGATAATAAAGTACTCAACCTCTACTGTCTTTAACTATGAATGAACACAACACACTAACTCACCATCTTTATAATAAAGTACTCAACCTCTACTGTCTTTAACACTTTAATCGCCGGAAACGCCGAAACTCGTCATTGCCCACCATGCTCATTCTGCCTAAGACGCCGTAACACGTCTTTGATATCAATATTTCAAAAATCTGTGATCGAAATCATATTTCTCCTCCGGGGACCTGAGATATACTGCTGAGCTCCACTCAACTCTCTAACGGTTCAAGAGCGCCATCTGGTGGCCGATCAGCAGATCGCCCAACAGGAAGTCATGTGGATGACGTGGTGCTCGCCCATATTTCGTCCGGGCACTCGCTATCATTAGCAGGACTCCATCTTGACACAGTGAACACCGATCGGTGCAAATAACTCGACAAACAACATGATTTGGATGTATATACTATTATACAACCTGGAGATGGATCGGATATTTCGACATCCCATAATAGAAAGAATTCTATTCCACGCTCATCCCCCAACGGCGCGAGGACGGTGAGTTTCAGAGTTATTTTCTAATGTCTGCTATACTAACTGCTCTGATGATCATATGACCCACACTAGATGAATGATATAACGTTGCCCACGGAATTATAAACGACCCCCCGCCCATCCGGTCAACATCAGATCATACGTAGTAACTTCTAGAAGTACCTCCAGTTGACATTTTTGATCTGGCACCGATCGCTACCAAACTGTATTTGATCATCAATATAATGCATTTGGGGCTATAAATCAAGTTCTGGAGAAAGCTGCAGAAAACGATAAAAACATACTTATACTTTAGACCGTATTTTAGTATGAATATGTGAATGAAAAAGTATAACGTTGCTACACCCTGAACAATAGATATAGGACATTGAATGGGCCATAATAATGTCAATTTAGCAATACAATTTAAAAGGTTATAGCCCTGCAAAGAAGGGGAACTTCTCCATAGACAAATAGAGCTGGCTAGGGATGGTAAATTATGAATTTAACCATGGTGATCAAAGTGTTAACTATGAATGAACACAACACTCTAACTTACCATCTTTAGATAATAAAGTACTCAACCTCTGCTGTCTTTAACTATGAATGAACACAACACTCTAACTCACCATCTTTAGATAATAAAGTACTCAACCTCTACTGTCTTTAACTATGAATGAACACAACACTCTAACTCACCATCTTTAGATAATAAAGTACTCAACCTCTACTGTCTTTAACTATGAATGAACACAGCACTCTAACTTACCATCTTTAGATAATAAAGTACTCAACCTCTACTGTCTTTAACTATGAATGAACACAACACTCTAACTCACCATCTTTAGATAATAAAGTACTCAACCTCTACTGTCTTTAACTATGAATGAACACAACACTCTAACTCACCATCTTTAGATAATAAAGTACTCAACCTCTACTGTCTTTAACTATGAATGAACACAACACTATTACCATCTTTAGAAAATAAAGTACTCAACCTCTACTGTCTTTAACTATGAATGAACACAACACTAACTCACCATCTTCAGATAATAAAGTACTCAACCTCTACTGTCTTTAACTATGAATGAACACAACACTAACTTACCATATTTAGATAATAAAGCACTCAACCTCTGCTGTCTTTAACTATGAATGAACACAACACTCCAACTCACCATCTTTAGATAATAAAGTACTCAACCTCTGCTGTCTTTAACTATGAATGAACACAACACTCTAACCCACCATCTTTAGATAATAAAGTACTCAACCTCTACTGTCTTTAACTATGAATGAACACAACACTAACTCACCATCTTTATAATAAAGTACTCAACCTCTACTGTCTTTAACTATGAATGAACACAACACTAACTTACCATCTTTAGATAATAAAGTACTCAACCTCTACTGTCTTTAACTATGAATGAACACAACACTAACTTACCATCTTTAGATAATAAAGTACTCAACCTCTACTGTCTTTAACTATGAATGAACACAACACACTAACTCACCATCTTTAGATAATAAAGTACTCAACCATTACTGTCTTTATCTATGAATGAACACAACACACTAACTTACCATCTTTAGATAATAAAGTACTCAACCTCTACTGTCTTTAACTATGAATGAACACAACACACTAACTCACCATCTTTATAATAAAGTACTCAACCTCTACTGTCTTTAACTATGAATGAACACAACACTCTAACTTACCATCTTTAGATAATAAAGTACTCAACCTCTACTGTCTTTAACTATGAATGAACACAACACTCTAACTTACCATCTTTAGATAATAAAGTACTCAACCTCTACTGTCTTTAACTATGAATGAACACAACACTAACTCACCATCTTTAGATAATAAAGTACTCAACCTATACTGTCTTTAACTATGAATGAACACAACACTCTAATTTACCATCTTCAGATAATAAAGTACTCAACCTCTACTGTCTTTAACTATGAATGAACACAACACTAACTTACCATCTTTAGATAATAAAATACTCAACCTCTACTGTCTTTAACTATGAATGAACACAACACACTAACTCACCATCTTTATAATAAAGTACTCAACCTCTACTGTCTTTAACACTTTAATCGCCGGAAACGCCGAAACTCGTCATTGCCCGCCATGCTCATTCTGCCTAAGACGCCGTAACACGTCTTTGATATCAATATTTCAAAAATCTGTGATCGAAATCATATTTCTCCTCCGGGGACCTGAGATATACTGCTGAGCTCCACTCAACTCTCTAACGGTTCAAGAGCGCCATCTGGTGGCCGATCAGCAGATCGCCCAACAGGAAGTCATGTGGATGACATGGTGCTCGCCCATATTTCGTCCGGGCACTCGCTATCATTAGCAGGACTCCATCTTGACACAGTGAACACCGATCGGTGCAAATAACTCGACAAACAACATGATTTGGATGTATATACTATTATACAACCTGGAGATGGATCGGATATTTCGACATCCCATAATAGAAAGAATTCTATTCCACGCTCATCCCCCAACGGCGCGAGGACGGTGAGTTTCAGAGTTATTTTCTAATGTCTGCTATACTAACTGCTCTGATGATCATATGACCCACACTAGATGAATGATATAACGTTGCCCACGGAATTATAAACGACCCCCCGCCCATCCGGTCAACATCAGATCATACGTAGTAACTTCTAGAAGTACCTCCAGTTGACATTTTTGATCTGGCACCGATCGCTACCAAACTGTATTTGATCATCAATATAATGCATTTGGGGCTATAAATCAAGTTCTGGAGAAAGCTGCAGAAAACGATAAAAACATACTTATACTTTAGACCGTATTTTAGTATGAATATGTGAATGAAAAAGTATAACGTTGCTACACCCTGAACAATAGATATAGGACATTGAATGGGCCATAATAATGTCAATTTAGCAATACAATTTAAAAGGTTATAGCCCTGCAAAGAAGGGGAACTTCTCCATAGACAAATAGAGCTGGCTAGGGATGGTAAATTATGAATTTAACCATGGTGATCAAAGTGTTAACTATGAATGAACACAACACTAACTCACCATCTTTAGATAATAAAGTACTCAACCTCTACTGTCTTTAACTATGAATGAACACAACACTCTAACTTACCATCTTTAGATAATAAAGTACTCAACCTCTGCTGTCTTTAACTATGAATGAACACAACACTCTAACTCACCATCTTTAGATAATAAAGTACTCAACCTCTACTGTCTTTAACTATGAATGAACACAACACTCTAACTCACCATCTTTAGATAATAAAGTACTCAACCTCTACTGTCTTTAACTATGAATGAACACAACACTCTAACTCACCATCTTTAGATAATAAAGTACTCAACCTCTACTGTCTTTAACTATGAATGAACACAACACTCTAACTCACCATCTTTAGATAATAAAGTACTCAACCTCTACTGTCTTTAACTATGAATGAACACAACACTATTACCATCTTTAGATAATAAAGTACTCAACCTATACTGTCTTTAACTATGAATGAACACAACACTCTAACTTACCATCTTCAGATAATAAAGTACTCAACCTCTACTGTCTTTAACTATGAATGAACACAACACTAACTCACCATCTTTAGATAATAAAGTACTCAACCTCTACTGTCTTTAACTATGAATGAACACAACACTCTACCTTACCATCTTTAGATAATAAAGTACTCAACCTCTACTGTCTTTAACTATGAATGAACACAACACTAACTCACCATCTTTAGATAATAAAGTACTCAACCTCTACTGTCTTTAACTATGAATGAACACAACACTCTAACTTACCATCTTTAGATAATAAAGTACTCAACCTCTACTGTCTTTAACTATGAATGAACACAACACTCTAACTCACCATATTTAGATAATAAAGTACTCAACCTCTACTGTCTTTAACTATGAATGAACACAGCACTCTAACTTACCATCTTTAGATAATAAAGTACTCAACCTCTACTGTCTTTAACTATGAATGAACACAACACTATTACCATCTTTAGATAATAAAGTACTCAACCTCTACTGTCTTTAACTATGAATGAACACAACACTAACTTACCATCTTTAGATAATAAAGTACTCAACCGCTACTGTCTTTAACTATGAATGAACACAACACTCTAACTTAACATCTTTAGATAATAAAGTACTCAACCTCTACTGTCTTTAACTATGAATGAACACAACACTAACTCACCATCTTTAGATAATAAAGTACTCAACCTCTACTGTCTTTAACTATGAATGAACACAACACTCTAACTTACCATCTTTAGATAATAAAGTACTCAACCTCTACTGTCTTTAACTATGAATGAACACAACACTCTAACTCACCATCTTTAGATAATAAAGTACTCAACCTCTACTGTCTTTAACTATGAATGAACACAGCACTCTAACTTACCATCTTTAGATAATAAAGTACTCAACCTCTACTGTCTTTAACTATGAATGAACACAACACTATTACCATCTTTAGATAATAAAGTACTCAACCTCTACTGTCTTTAACTATGAATGAACACAACACTAACTTACCATCTTTAGATAATAAAGTACTCAACCTCTACTGTCTTTAACTATGAATGAACACAACACTCTAACTTACCACCTTTAGATAATAAAGTACTCAACCTCTACTGTCTTTAACTATGAATGAACACAACACTCTAACTCACCATCTTTAGATAATAAAGTACTCAACCTCTACTGTCTTTAACTATGAATGAACACAGCACTCTAACTTACCATCTTTAGATAATAAAGTACTCAACCTCTACTGTCTTTAACTATGAATGAACACAACACTATTACCATCTTTAGATAATAAAGTACTCAACCTCTACTGTCTTTAACTATGAATGAACACAACACTCTAACTTACCATCTTTAGATAATAAAGTACTCAACCTCTACTGTCTTTAACTATGAATGAACACAACACTCTAACTCACCATCTTTAGATAATAAAGTACTCAACCTCTACTGTCTTTAACTATGAATGAACACAACACTAACTCACCATCTTTAGATAATAAAGTACTCAACCTCTACTGTCTTTAACTATGAATGAACACAATACTCTACCTTAACATCTTTAGATAATAAAGTACTCAACCTCTACTGTCTTTAACTATGAATGAACACAGCACTCTAACTTACCATCTTTAGATAATAAAGTACTCAACCTCTACTGTCTTTAACTATGAATGAACACAACACTAACTCACCATCTTTAGATAATAAAGTACTCAACCTCTACTGTCTTTAACTATGAATGAACACAACACTCTAACTTACCACCTTTAGATAATAAAGTACTCAACCTCTACTGTCTTTAACTATGAATGAACACAACACTCTAACTCACCATCTTTAGATAATAAAGTACTCAACCTCTACTGTCTTTAACTATGAATGAACACAGCACTCTAACTTACCATCTTTAGATAATAAAGTACTCAATCTCTACTGTCTTTAACTATGAATGAACACAACACTATTACCATCTTTAGATAATAAAGTACTCAACCTCTACTGTCTTTAACTATGAATGAACACAACACTCTAACTTACCATCTTTAGATAATAAAGTACTCAACCTCTACTGTCTTTAACTATGAATGAACACAACACTCTAACTCACCATCTTTAGATAATAAAGTACTCAACCTCTACTGTCTTTAACTATGAATGAACACAACACTAACTCACCATCTTTAGATAATAAAGTACTCAACCTCTACTGTCTTTAACTATGAATGAACACAACACTCTACCTTAACATCTTTAGATAATAAAGTACTCAACCTCTACTGTCTTTAACTATGAATGAACACAGCACTCTAACTTACCATCTTTAGATAATAAAGTACTCAACCTCTACTGTCTTTAACTATGAATGAACACAACACTCCAACTCACCATCTTTAGATAATAAAGTACTCAACCTCTACTGTCTTTAACTATGAATGAACACAGCACTCTAACTTACCATCTTTAGATAATAAAGTACTCAACCTCTACTGTCTTTAACTATGAATGAACACAACACTATTACCATCTTTAGATAATAAAGTACTCAACCTCTACTGTCTTTAACTATGAATGAACACAACACTCTAACTTACCATCTTTAGATAATAAAGTACTCAACCTCTACTGTCTTTAACTATGAATGAACACAACACTCTAACTCACCATCTTTAGATAATAAAGTACTCAACCTCTACTGTCTTTAACTATGAATGAACACAACACTAACTCACCATCTTTAGATAATAAAGTACTCAACCTCTACTGTCTTTAACTATGAATGAACACAACACTCTACCTTAACATCTTTAGATAATAAAGTACTCAACCTCTACTGTCTTTAACTATGAATGAACACAACACTCTAACTTACCATCATTAGATAATAAACTACTCAACCTCTACTGTCTTTAACTATGAATGAACACAACACTCTAACTTACCATCTTTAGATAATAAAGTACTCAACCTCTACTGTGTTTAACTATGAATGAACACAACACTAACTCACCATCTTTAGATAATAAAGTACTCAACCTATACTGTCTTTAACTATGAATGAACACAACACTCTAACTTACCATCTTCAGATAATAAAGTACTCAACCTCTACTGTCTTTAACTATGAATGAACACAACACTAACTCACCATCTTTAGATAATAAAGTACTCAACCTCTACTGTCTTTAACTATGAATGAACACAACACTCTACCTTACCATCTTTAGATAATAAAGTACTCAACCTCTACTGTCTTTAACTATGAATGAACACAACACTAACTCACCATCTTTAGATAATAAAGTACTCAACCTCTACTGTCTTTAACTATGAATGAACACAACACTCTAACTTACCATCTTTAGATAATAAAGTACTCAACCTCTACTGTCTTTAACTATGAATGAACACAACACTCTAACTCACCATATTTAGATAATAAAGTACTCAACCTCTACTGTCTTTAACTATGAATGAACACAGCACTCTAACTTACCATCTTTAGATAATAAAGTACTCAACCTCTACTGTCTTTAACTATGAATGAACACAACACTATTACCATCTTTAGATAATAAAGTACTCAACCTCTACTGTCTTTAACTATGAATGAACACAACACTAACTTACCATCTTTAGATAATAAAGTACTCAACCGCTACTGTCTTTAACTATGAATGAACACAACACTCTAACTTACCACCTTTAGATAATAAAGTACTCAACCTCTACTGTCTTTAACTATGAATGAACACAACACTCTAACTCACCATCTTTAGATAATAAAGTACTCAACCTCTACTGTCTTTAACTATGAATGAACACAGCACTCTAACTTACCATCTTTAGATAATAAAGTACTCAACCTCTACTGTCTTTAACTATGAATGAACACAACACTATTACCATCTTTAGATAATAAAGTACTCAACCTCTACTGTCTAACTATGAATGAACACAACACTCTAACTTACCATCTTTAGATAATAAAGTACTCAACCTCTACTGTCTTTAACTATGAATGAACACAACACTCTAACTCACCATCTTTAGATAATAAAGTACTCAACCTCTACTGTCTTTAACTATGAATGAACACAACACTAACTCACCATCTTTAGATAATAAAGTACTCAACCTCTACTGTCTTTAACTATGAATGAACACAACACTCTACCTTAACATCTTTAGATAATAAAGTACTCAACCTCTACTGTCTTTAACTATGAATGAACACAGCACTCTAACTTACCATCTTTAGATAATAAAGTACTCAACCTCTACTGTGTTTAACTATGAATGAACACAACACTAACTCACCATCTTTAGATAATAAAGTACTCAACCTATACTGTCTTTAACTATGAATGAACACAACACTCTAACTTACCATCTTCAGATAATAAAGTACTCAACCTCTACTGTCTTTAACTATGAATGAACACAACACTAACTCACCATCTTTAGATAATAAAGTACTCAACCTCTACTGTCTTTAACTATGAATGAACACAACACTCTACCTTACCATCTTTAGATAATAAAGTACTCAACCTCTACTGTCTTTAACTATGAATGAACACAACACTAACTCACCATCTTTAGATAATAAAGTACTCAACCTCTACTGTCTTTAACTATGAATGAACACAACACTCTAACTTACCATCTTTAGATAATAAAGTACTCAACCTCTACTGTCTTTAACTATGAATGAACACAACACTCTAACTCACCATATTTAGATAATAAAGTACTCAACCTCTACTGTCTTTAACTATGAATGAACACAGCACTCTAACTTACCATCTTTAGATAATAAAGTACTCAACCTCTACTGTCTTTAACTATGAATGAACACAACACTATTACCATCTTTAGATAATAAAGTACTCAACCTCTACTGTCTTTAACTATGAATGAACACAACACTAACTTACCATCTTTAGATAATAAAGTACTCAACCGCTACTGTCTTTAACTATGAATGAACACAACACTCTAACTTACCACCTTTAGATAATAAAGTACTCAACCTCTACTGTCTTTAACTATGAATGAACACAACACTCTAACTCACCATCTTTAGATAATAAAGTACTCAACCTCTACTGTCTTTAACTATGAATGAACACAGCACTCTAACTTACCATCTTTAGATAATAAAGTACTCAACCTCTACTGTCTTTAACTATGAATGAACACAACACTATTACCATCTTTAGATAATAAAGTACTCAACCTCTACTGTCTAACTATGAATGAACACAACACTCTAACTTACCATCTTTAGATAATAAAGTACTCAACCTCTACTGTCTTTAACTATGAATGAACACAACACTCTAACTCACCATCTTTAGATAATAAAGTACTCAACCTCTACTGTCTTTAACTATGAATGAACACAACACTAACTCACCATCTTTAGATAATAAAGTACTCAACCTCTACTGTCTTTAACTATGAATGAACACAGCACTCTAACTTACCATCTTTAGATAATAAAGTACTCAACCTCTACTGTCTTTAACTATGAATGAACACAACACTATTACCATCTTTAGATAATAAAGTACTCAACCTCTACTGTCTTTAACTATGAATGAACACAACACTCTAACTTACCATCTTTAGATAATAAAGTACTTAACCTCTACTGTCTTTAACTATGAATGAACACAACACTCTAACTCACCATCTTTAGATAATAAAGTACTCAACCTCTACTGTCTTTAACTATGAATGAACACAACACTAACTCACCATCTTTAGATAATAAAGTACTCAACCTCTACTGTCTTTAACTATGAATGAACACAACACTCTACCTTAACATCTTTAGATAATAAAGTACTCAACCTCTACTGTCTTTAACTATGAATGAACACAACACTCTAACTTACCATCATTAGATAATAAACTACTCAACCTCTACTGTCTTTAACTATGAATGAACACAACACTCTAACTTACCATCTTTAGATAATAAAGTACTCAACCTCTACTGTCTTTAACTATGAATGAACACAACACTAACTCACCATCTTTAGATAATAAAGTACTCAACCTATACTGTCTTTAACTATGAATGAACACAACACTATTACCATCTTTAGATAATAAAGTACTCAACCTCTACTGTCTTTAACTATGAATGAACACAACACTCTAACTTACCATCTTTAGATAATAAAGTACTCAACCTCTACTGTCTTTAACTATGAATGAACACAGCACTCTAACTTACCATCTTTAGATAATAAAGTACTCAACCTCTACTGTCTTTAACTATGAATGAACACAACACTCCAACTCACCATCTTTAGATAATAAAGTACTCAACCTCTACTGTCTTTAACTATGAATGAACACAGCACTCTAACTTACCATCTTTAGATAATAAAGTACTCAACCTCTACTGTCTTTAACTATGAATGAACACAACACTATTACCATCTTTAGATAATAAAGTACTCAACCTCTACTGTCTTTAACTATGAATGAACACAACACTCTAACTTACCATCTTTAGATAATAAAGTACTCAACCTCTACTGTCTTTAACTATGAATGAACACAACACTCTAACTCACCATCTTTAGATAATAAAGTACTCAACCTCTACTGTCTTTAACTATGAATGAACACAACACTAACTCACCATCTTTAGATAATAAAGTACTCAACCTCTACTGTCTTTAACTATGAATGAACACAACACTCTACCTTAACATCTTTAGATAATAAAGTACTCAACCTCTACTGTCTTTAACTATGAATGAACACAACACTCTAACTTACCATCATTAGATAATAAACTACTCAACCTCTACTGTCTTTAACTATGAATGAACACAACACTCTAACTTACCATCTTTAGATAATAAAGTACTCAACCTCTACTGTCTTTAACTATGAATGAACACAACACTAACTCACCATCTTTAGATAATAAAGTACTCAACCTATACTGTCTTTAACTATGAATGAACACAACACTCTAACTTACCATCTTCAGATAATAAAGTACTCAACCTCTACTGTCTTTAACTATGAATGAACACAACACTAACTCACCATCTTTAGATAATAAAGTACTCAACCTCTATTGTCTTTAACTATGAATGAACACAACACTCTACCTTACCATCTTTAGATAATAAAGTACTCAACCTCTACTGTCTTTAACTATGAATGAACACAACACTAACTCACCATCTTTAGATAATAAAGTACTCAACCTCTACTGTCTTTAACTATGAATGAACACAACACTCTAACTTACCATCTTTAGATAATAAAGTACTCAACCTCTACTGTCTTTAACTATGAATGAACACAACACTAACTCACCATCTTTAGATAATAAAGTACTCAACCTCTACTGTCTTTAACTATGAATGAACACAACACTCTACCTTAACATCTTTAGATAATAAAGTACTCAACCTCTACTGTCTTTAACTATGAATGAACACAACACTCTAACTTACCATCATTAGATAATAAACTACTCAACCTCTACTGTCTTTAACTATGAATGAACACAACACTCTAACTTACCATCTTTAGATAATAAAGTACTCAACCTCTACTGTCTTTAACTATGAATGAACACAACACTAACTCACCATCTTTAGATAATAAAGTACTCAACCTATACTGTCTTTAACTATGAATGAACACAACACTATTACCATCTTTAGATAATAAAGTACTCAACCTCTACTGTCTTTAACTATGAATGAACACAACACTCTAACTTACCATCTTTAGATAATAAAGTACTCAACCTCTACTGTCTTTAACTATGAATGAACACAGCACTCTAACTTACCATCTTTAGATAATAAAGTACTCAACCTCTACTGTCTTTAACTATGAATGAACACAACACTCCAACTCACCATCTTTAGATAATAAAGTACTCAACCTCTACTGTCTTTAACTATGAATGAACACAGCACTCTAACTTACCATCTTTAGATAATAAAGTACTCAACCTCTACTGTCTTTAACTATGAATGAACACAACACTATTACCATCTTTAGATAATAAAGTACTCAACCTCTACTGTCTTTAACTATGAATGAACACAACACTCTAACTTACCATCTTTAGATAATAAAGTACTCAACCTCTACTGTCTTTAACTATGAATGAACACAACACTCTAACTCACCATCTTTAGATAATAAAGTACTCAACCTCTACTGTCTTTAACTATGAATGAACACAACACTAACTCACCATCTTTAGATAATAAAGTACTCAACCTCTACTGTCTTTAACTATGAATGAACACAACACTCTACCTTAACATCTTTAGATAATAAAGTACTCAACCTCTACTGTCTTTAACTATGAATGAACACAACACTCTAACTTACCATCATTAGATAATAAACTACTCAACCTCTACTGTCTTTAACTATGAATGAACACAACACTCTAACTTACCATCTTTAGATAATAAAGTACTCAACCTCTACTGTCTTTAACTATGAATGAACACAACACTAACTCACCATCTTTAGATAATAAAGTACTCAACCTATACTGTCTTTAACTATGAATGAACACAACACTCTAACTTACCATCTTCAGATAATAAAGTACTCAACCTCTACTGTCTTTAACTATGAATGAACACAACACTAACTCACCATCTTTAGATAATAAAGTACTCAACCTCTATTGTCTTTAACTATGAATGAACACAACACTCTACCTTACCATCTTTAGATAATAAAGTACTCAACCTCTACTGTCTTTAACTATGAATGAACACAACACTAACTCACCATCTTTAGATAATAAAGTACTCAACCTCTACTGTCTTTAACTATGAATGAACACAACACTCTAACTTACCATCTTTAGATAATAAAGTACTAAACCTCTACTGTCTTTAACTATGAATGAACACAACACTCTAACTCACCATCTTTAGATAATAAAGTACTCAACCTCTACTGTCTTTAACTATGAATGAACACAGCACTCTAACTTACCATCTTTAGATAATAAAGTACTCAACCTCTACTGTCTTTAACTATGAATGAACACAACACTATTACCATCTTTAGATAATAAAGTACTCAACCTCTACTGTCTTTAACTATGAATGAACACAACACTAACTTACCATCTTTAGATAATAAAGTACTCAACCTCTACTGTCTTTAACTATGAATGAACACAACACTCTAACTTACCACCTTTAGATAATAAAGTACTCAACCTCTACTGTCTTTAACTATGAATGAACACAACACTCTAACTCACCATCTTTAGATAATAAAGTACTCAACCTCTACTGTCTTTAACTATGAATGAACACAGCACTCTAACTTACCATCTTTAGATAATAAAGTACTCAACCTCTACTGTCTTTAACTATGAATGAACACAACACTATTACCATCTTTAGATAATAAAGTACTCAACCTCTACTGTCTTTAACTATGAATGAACACAACACTCTAACTTACCATATTTAGATAATAAAGTACTCAACCTCTACTGTCTTTAACTATGAATGAACACAACACTCTAACTCACCATCTTTAGATAATAAAGTACTCAACCTCTACTGTCTTTAACTATGAATGAACACAACACTAACTCACCATCTTTAGATAATAAAGTACTCAACCTCTACTGTCTTTAACTATGAATGAACACAACACTCTACCTTAACATCTTTAGATAATAAAGTACTCAACCTCTACTGTCTTTAACTATGAATGAACACAGCACTCTAACTTACCATCTTTAGATAATAAAGTACTCAACCTCTACTGTCTTTAACTATGAATGAACACAACACTCCAACTCACCATCTTTAGATAATAAAGTACTCAACCTCTACTGTCTTTAACTATGAATGAACACAGCACTCTAACTTACCATCTTTAGATAATAAAGTACTCAACCTCTACTGTCTTTAACTATGAATGAACACAACACTATTACCATCTTTAGATAATAAAGTACTCAACCTCTACTGTCTTTAACTATGAATGAACACAACACTCTAACTTACCATCTTTAGATAATAAAGTACTCAACCTCTACTGTCTTTAACTATGAATGAACACAACACTCTAACTTACCATCATTAGATAATAAACTACTCAACCTCTACCGTCTTTAACTATGAATGAACACAACACTCTAACTTACCATCTTTAGATAATAAAGTACTCAACCTCTACTGTCTTTAACTATGAATGAACACAACACTAACTCACCATCTTTAGATAATAAAGTACTCAACCTATACTGTCTTTAACTATGAATGAACACAACACTCTAATTTACCATCTTCAGATAATAAAGTACTCAACCTCTACTGTCTTTAACTATGAATGAACACAACACTAACTTATCATCTTTAGATAATAAAGTACTCAACCTCTACTGTCTTTAACTATGAATGAACACAACACACTAACTCACCATCTTTATAATAAAGTACTCAACCTCTACTGTCTTTAACACTTTAATCGCCGGAAACGCCGAAACTCGTCATTGCCCACCATGCTCATTCTGCCTAAGACGCCGTAACACGTCTTTGATATCAATATTTCAAAAATCTGTGATCGAAATCATATTTCTCCTCCGGGGACCTGAGATATACTGCTGAGCTCCACTCAACTCTCTAACGGTTCAAGAGCGCCATCTGGTGGCCGATCAGCAGATCGCCCAACAGGAAGTCATGTGGATGACGTGGTGCTCGCCCATATTTCGTCCGGGCACTCGCTATCATTAGCAGGACTCCATCTTGACACAGTGAACACCGATCGGTGCAAATAACTCGACAAACAACATGATTTGGATGTATATACTATTATACAACCTGGAGATGGATCGGATATTTCGACATCCCATAATAGAAAGAATTCTATTCCACGCTCATCCCCCAACGGCGCGAGGACGGTGAGTTTCAGAGTTATTTTCTAATGTCTGCTATACTAACTGCTCTGATGATCATATGACCCACACTAGATGAATGATATAACGTTGCCCACGGAATTATAAACGACCCCCCGCCCATCCGGTCAACATCAGATCATACGTAGTAACTTCTAGAAGTACCTCCAGTTGACATTTTTGATCTGGCACCGATCGCTACCAAACTGTATTTGATCATCAATATAATGCATTTGGGGCTATAAATCAAGTTCTGGAGAAAGCTGCAGAAAACGATAAAAACATACTTATACTTTAGACCGTATTTTAGTATGAATATGTGAATGAAAAAGTATAACGTTGCTACACCCTGAACAATAGATATAGGACATTGAATGGGCCATAATAATGTCAATTTAGCAATACAATTTAAAAGGTTATAGCCCTGCAAAGAAGGGGAACTTCTCCATAGACAAATAGAGCTGGCTAGGGATGGTAAATTATGAATTTAACCATGGTGATCAAAGTGTTAACTATGAATGAACACAACACTCTAACTTACCATCTTTAGATAATAAAGTACTCAACCTCTGCTGTCTTTAACTATGAATGAACACAACACTCTAACTCACCATCTTTAGATAATAAAGTACTCAACCTCTACTGTCTTTAACTATGAATGAACACAACACTCTAACTCACCATCTTTAGATAATAAAGTACTCAACCTCTACTGTCTTTAACTATGAATGAACACAGCACTCTAACTTACCATCTTTAGATAATAAAGTACTCAACCTCTACTGTCTTTAACTATGAATGAACACAACACTCTAACTCACCATCTTTAGATAATAAAGTACTCAACCTCTACTGTCTTTAACTATGAATGAACACAACACTCTAACTCACCATCTTTAGATAATAAAGTACTCAACCTCTACTGTCTTTAACTATGAATGAACACAACACTATTACCATCTTTAGAAAATAAAGTACTCAACCTCTACTGTCTTTAACTATGAATGAACACAACACTAACTCACCATCTTCAGATAATAAAGTACTCAACCTCTACTGTCTTTAACTATGAATGAACACAACACTAACTTACCATATTTAGATAATAAAGCACTCAACCTCTGCTGTCTTTAACTATGAATGAACACAACACTCTAACTTACCATCTTTAGATAATAAAGTACTCAACCTCTACTGTCTTTAACTATGAATGAACACAACACTAACTCACCATCTTTATAATAAAGTACTCAACCTCTACTGTCTTTAACTATGAATGAACACAACACTAACTTACCATCTTTAGATAATAAAGTACTCAACCTCTACTGTCTTTAACTATGAATGAACACAACACTAACTTACCATCTTTAGATAATAAAGTACTCAACCTCTACTGTCTTTAACTATGAATGAACACAACACACTAACTCACCATCTTTAGATAATAAAGTACTCAACCATTACTGTCTTTATCTATGAATGAACACAACACACTAACTTACCATCTTTAGATAATAAAGTACTCAACCTCTACTGTCTTTAACTATGAATGAACACAACACACTAACTCACCATCTTTATAATAAAGTACTCAACCTCTACTGTCTTTAACTATGAATGAACACAACACTCTAACTTACCATCTTTAGATAATAAAGTACTCAACCTCTACTGTCTTTAACTATGAATGAACACAACACTCTAACTTACCATCTTTAGATAATAAAGTACTCAACCTCTACTGTCTTTAACTATGAATGAACACAACACTAACTCACCATCTTTAGATAATAAAGTACTCAACCTATACTGTCTTTAACTATGAATGAACACAACACTCTAATTTACCATCTTCAGATAATAAAGTACTCAACCTCTACTGTCTTTAACTATGAATGAACACAACACTAACTTACCATCTTTAGATAATAAAATACTCAACCTCTACTGTCTTTAACTATGAATGAACACAACACACTAACTCACCATCTTTATAATAAAGTACTCAACCTCTACTGTCTTTAACACTTTAATCGCCGGAAACGCCGAAACTCGTCATTGCCCGCCATGCTCATTCTGCCTAAGACGCCGTAACACGTCTTTGATATCAATATTTCAAAAATCTGTGATCGAAATCATATTTCTCCTCCGGGGACCTGAGATATACTGCTGAGCTCCACTCAACTCTCTAACGGTTCAAGAGCGCCATCTGGTGGCCGATCAGCAGATCGCCCAACAGGAAGTCATGTGGATGACATGGTGCTCGCCCATATTTCGTCCGGGCACTCGCTATCATTAGCAGGACTCCATCTTGACACAGTGAACACCGATCGGTGCAAATAACTCGACAAACAACATGATTTGGATGTATATACTATTATACAACCTGGAGATGGATCGGATATTTCGACATCCCATAATAGAAAGAATTCTATTCCACGCTCATCCCCCAACGGCGCGAGGACGGTGAGTTTCAGAGTTATTTTCTAATGTCTGCTATACTAACTGCTCTGATGATCATATGACCCACACTAGATGAATGATATAACGTTGCCCACGGAATTATAAACGACCCCCCGCCCATCCGGTCAACATCAGATCATACGTAGTAACTTCTAGAAGTACCTCCAGTTGACATTTTTGATCTGGCACCGATCGCTACCAAACTGTATTTGATCATCAATATAATGCATTTGGGGCTATAAATCAAGTTCTGGAGAAAGCTGCAGAAAACGATAAAAACATACTTATACTTTAGACCGTATTTTAGTATGAATATGTGAATGAAAAAGTATAACGTTGCTACACCCTGAACAATAGATATAGGACATTGAATGGGCCATAATAATGTCAATTTAGCAATACAATTTAAAAGGTTATAGCCCTGCAAAGAAGGGGAACTTCTCCATAGACAAATAGAGCTGGCTAGGGATGGTAAATTATGAATTTAACCATGGTGATCAAAGTGTTAACTATGAATGAACACAACACTAACTCACCATCTTTAGATAATAAAGTACTCAACCTCTACTGTCTTTAACTATGAATGAACACAACACTCTAACTTACCATCTTTAGATAATAAAGTACTCAACCTCTGCTGTCTTTAACTATGAATGAACACAACACTCTAACTCACCATCTTTAGATAATAAAGTACTCAACCTCTACTGTCTTTAACTATGAATGAACACAACACTCTAACTCACCATCTTTAGATAATAAAGTACTCAACCTCTACTGTCTTTAACTATGAATGAACACAACACTCTAACTCACCATCTTTAGATAATAAAGTACTCAACCTCTACTGTCTTTAACTATGAATGAACACAACACTCTAACTCACCATCTTTAGATAATAAAGTACTCAACCTCTACTGTCTTTAACTATGAATGAACACAACACTATTACCATCTTTAGATAATAAAGTACTCAACCTCTACTGTCTTTAACTATGAATGAACACAACACTAACTCACCATCTTCAGATAATAAAGTACTCAACCTCTACTGTCTTTAACTATGAATGAACACAACACGAACTTACCATATTTAGATAATAAAGCACTCAACCTCTGCTGTCTTTAACTATGAATGAACACAACACTCCAACTCACCATCTTTAGATAATAAAGTACTCAACCTCTGCTGTCTTTAACTATGAATGAACACAACACTCTAACCCACCATCTTTAGATAATAAAGTACTCAACCTCTACTGTCTTTAACTATGAATGAACACAACACTAACTCACCATCTTTATAATAAAGTACTCAACCTCTACTGTCTTTAACTATGAATGAACACAACACTAACTTACCATCTTTAGATAATAAAGTACTCAACCTCTACTGTCTTTAACTATGAATGAACACAACACTAACTTACCATCTTTAGATAATAAAGTACTCAACCTCTACTGTCTTTAACTATGAATGAACACAACACACTAACTCACCATCTTTAGATAATAAAGTACTCAACCATTACTGTCTTTATCTATGAATGAACACAACACACTAACTTACCATCTTTAGATAATAAAGTACTCAACCTCTACTGTCTTTAACTATGAATGAACACAACACACTAACTCACCATCTTTATAATAAAGTACTCAACCTCTACTGTCTTTAACTATGAATGAACACAACACTCTAACTTACCATCTTTAGATAATAAAGTACTCAACCTCTACTGTCTTTAACTATGAATGAACACAACACTCTAACTTACCATCTTTAGATAATAAAGTACTCAACCTCTACTGTCTTTAACTATGAATGAACACAACACTCTAACTTACCATCTTTAGATAATAAAGTACTCAACCTCTACTGTCTTTAACTATGAATGAACACAACACTCTAACTTACCATCTTTAGATAATAAAGTACTCAACCTCTACTGTCTTTAACTATGAATGAACACAACACTCTAACTTACCATCTTTAGATAATAAAGTACTCAACCTCTACTGTCTTTAACTATGAATGAACACAACACTCTAACTTACCATCTTTATAATAAAGTACTCAACCTCTACTGTCTTTAACTATGAATGAACACAACACTCCAACTTACCATCTTTACATAATTAAGGCGAGACACCCCAGGTGAATAGGCAAATATACTTTTTTTGGTTGATTTTGAGATTTTGTTATATTTTGCTTCCTAAACATATCTTCTATGAAACTAGTGACAATAAAACGTCAACAACACACATTCAGTTGTTTATTTTATTTCATTTAGCCTTATTGCATCCATAAATATATATATATATTTCTTAGTAATATATTTTTTTCTTAGTTTATATGTACATAACAAACTGGGAAAGTTTCATAGTGATATCTATTCAAATATTTTGTTGCCTATTAGGGGGTACTACACTGTACTACACTGTTACTACACTGTTTGTAGCCTGTGTGTAGTTCTGTTCAGTTCAATAACATCATTATTATTATTAGGTTGTCTATTACTAATGGTTTGATTAGGTATTGTGTTTGTAAATAGCTGTTTCGGAAAAAATTTATGGCATTTTACAATACAAAACTTTGAAGGCGTTTTCCCAAAAATGAGTTTTTATGCGTGGGTATAAATCTACCATTCCATAGCACCTACACACACCATACTTTCCACATTTCTTCCTATATATATACCCTGCATCTTTCTACAGAGGGGTTTGTTGATATATCATTCATAGCCTGATTTATAGTACATTTAGACCAAAAAACATGGCGAAAATTGATTTTCTTTTAAGGTGGACAGCATTTCCTGATTTATGGGATGATAAAAAGACATATCCACAATCCCCCTTGTACAAAGTTCACTGTGTTATGTGTCAACATAATGATTTTTTTTTTTAATCTGGCATCATCCAAAGTTGGTATTTATACCCAAACGTCATATGTAAATTAGTGCATATTTAATGAGGTAATGCCTATTTTGCATAAACATAAGATCTCAGAAAACTTGCAATACATTTTCTCTAAGTTGTTATGTACATAACAAACTAGGAAAGTTTCATAGTGATATCTATTCAAATATTTGTGCCTATTCACCCGGGCCCTATTCCCCGTACCTGGTTCAACTAAGTCGATCAAAAGTCCCATTATCCAGATTCAATTAACCTGATGTTTGAATCCAGGCTATCCCTGTTCCTCGAAGGTTGATTCAGTCTCGTTAATTCAAACCAGACTCGATACTCAGGATAATTGCACGCGGCCGCCTCAGCTGAAAAGACAGCAGGTGTCGATCGCAGAAATCCTGATTTTCTAACGGCATTGATTGATTGATTGATTTAAAACTTTATTAACATATTGCAGAATGGGTACAATACAGTATGGCTCAATAGCCTCGCAGACAAGTTAAATGCATAATCTATATGCTAATGTTGAATCCCTCATTACCCCAATGGGGCCCAATCAATCAGATTATATTTCTTTAAATGTGCCTGATGGCAGTAGGCTTAATGGAATGAATAATCGAATGAGATCTATTGCTAGCGAAAATAACTAGTTAAACTCTTTCAGAATAAGTAGATACAAACAAGCCCAAAGAGTATAATTGATACGAATTAATAGATGCTTATGAGGATATCTTTAATGTAGTGGCCTCTTCCTGGGTCCGCTTCTAGTGGCAACCGGGGAGGTGATTCGTACGCGCTCTGTTACAAAGAATGAAATCAGGAATGTCCAATCGTTGCTTTTCTTTGAATCAAATCTTAAGGTCCTTTATTTTCTATTAGTTACAAATTCTAATTCAGTTCAGTTCTTTTTCTTTCAGTTCAGTTCAGTTCAATTCAAAGTCTCTTTGCATTCTTTCAGTTCAGTTCAGTTCAGTTCAAAGTCCTATTACATTTCATTTCCATTTCATTTCATGCTGTGTGCTCGAAGAGCACGCCACCTATATTACACAGCTGGTTCTAATGATAATCAAAAACAATTCAGCTCAGCTGCAGTGTTTTGGAACACGTTGGCAGGAGCTGTCCACTCTTGCGTGGTGCTGAAAGACAAACTGCATTAGTTTTGTTGGCGAACAAGCATTGCACTTTCATTGTCAATAAAGAAAAATAAAACAAATAAGACAAAACGTTATCACCAATTAACTATGTGTGTGTATTATATTTTCCTTTATGAGTCTGAAAGAAAATGTATATTATTTATAATAATAGTTGCAACAAACTCCGGCCCGATGAACACTGTTCATCAATTAATCTCAAGGTTATACAATAACTGTATTGGCCGTCTGATCATTTTCCTTCCTGGTAACTGTATTGAGCAACTTCTAGTTTTGCCATCACGACCTGGGAATACTTCATGTATCCTACCCATTTTCCAGAGTTGTCCTGGCAACATGTGTTCATTCACCAGTACCACATCACCTTCCTTCAATGGTGTTGTTTTCTTTGTGGAGGATGCGTGAGCAGATCTCAATTCCATCAGGTATTCACTTCTCCACCGATTCCAGTATCCATTGACGAGACGTTCTCTGTATCGCCATCTCTTGTTCATGTCCTTTCGAGTTCCTTGTTGTATGTTTGACTCTTTTACAGTCTGTGGTGGTAGTGTCGTCAGTCGGTTTCCTACCAGGAAGTGAGCTGGGGTTAGAGGTGCCACCTCGCTTTCGTGGTCCACATAAGTGAGTGGTCTTGAATTGATCACTGCCTCCACTTCAGTCAGAAAGGTCTGCAGTTCCTCGAAGCTCAGAAATGCTTTTCCCACAATTCTTTTGAGGCTGGTCTTGACTGAACGCACCATACGCTCCCATATACCACCCCACCATGCAGCTCTTTCCACAATAAACTTCCAGTTTATCCGTTTTTCTGCAAAGAAGTCCTTCACTTGGTTGGATTTCATTGATTTCCATATTTCATTCAAGTCCTGTGATGCCCTTTTAAATGTCTGTGCATTGTCTGAATAAATTGTTGAGCAAATGCCTCTTCTTGCAATAAACCTTCTGAAGGCCAAAAGAAAGTTAGGTGTCGTCAAGTCTGACACTAATTCTAAGTGAACAGCTCTGGTTACTGCGCACGTGAATAAAGCAATGTAGGCCTTTTTGTGGTTAGGTCTGACGTACAACGGCCCTGCAAAGTCAACTCCAGTCACTTCAAATGGTGCAGCTTCAGTTGTCCTGTCCGTAGGTAAAGGTGCTGTTATTTCTTGACTGGCCTTGGTTGTAAACCTTTTGCAAATGAGACATCTGTTTAGAATCCGTTTAGTTGCTTGTCGTCCTCTTAGGATCCAGAAACGTTCACGTAGCTGTGTTAAGGTGTTCTGAAGTCCATTATGCATTACCTCTTCATGCGCATGTTTTATTTCCAGTTCTGTAAATACGTCATGCGTGGGTAGAATAAACGGATGCTTTTGTCCATATCTGAGGCTTGATTTTTGCAATCTACCTCCAACTCGCATTACTCCATTATCCAAGAATGGGTTTAGATCTTTAATTTTCGAGTGCTTGTGAATATCCGTTCCCTTTTGCAATTTCTTCATTTCTTGTGGGAAGGCTCTCTTTTGCGTTTCAGCAATCCAGTATAACTCTGCTGTGTTCATTTCCACTGCCGTCAGTGGCCCTTGGCGTTTACTTTTATTGCGCGAGTTATGCACAAATCGGTTTACCCATGCAGTAATTCTGAGAACTGTAGTTAGCCTACTGTAATTTTCAAGCGGAATAATTGCAGGTTCTGTTAGGTATGTTTTCGTTTCGGTCACAACATGGTACTGTTTGACAGTCTCCTCAAGGGGCTCTTGTAGGCTATGCCCGGGGGTTTCCTTTTCTATTTGACGGGGGTCCGCGTCTCTTAGCCATTGTGGTCCATTCCACCATAAGCTCTGAGTCTTTAAGTTTTCCGCGGATATTCCTCGCGTGCCTAGATCGGCTGGATTATCTTTACCAGGACAGTGTCGCCAATCTTCTGGCTCGGAAAGCTTTTGGATTTCAACTATCCTGTTCGCAACTAATGGTTTCCACTGGTTGGCGGAGCCCTTTATCCAGTGAAGTGCGATTGTTGAGTCTGTCCAAAGGTAAGCTTTTATCGGTGTGTCTCTGGTGTCCGATATATATTTACAAAGTCTCGCTCCTATTAGAGCTGCTAATAACTCCAGTCTTGGTAGCGTCACCTTCTTCAAAGGGGCTACCTTTGTTTTGGCACATATTAACGTGCAGGTGCTTTCGTCATTCCCAACCGTGCGTAAATAGCCTACGGCGCAGTTCGCGGTTTCACTGGCATCGCAGAATACGTGTAGTTGTCGCTCTGTGATTGAACTTGTGGTTCCAGTGTCGTAGGGTCTGGGAATTACCATATTCTTGACAGTTTGTAACTCTCCATACCATTCTTTCCATTTTGACTTTAAATCGGTGGGCAAGTCCTCATCCCACTCTAGGCCTCGTTCCCATGTTTCCTGGAATAGTCGCTTGGCCCTCACCGTGAATGGTGACAGGAACCCGATAGGGTCGAATAACCTGGCGGCTGTTTGCAGGACTGTCCTCTTTGTGCATTTTGTATTCTTTGATTCTCGTAGAATACTTGTCAGATCAAACATGAAATCGTCCGATGTCGTTCTCCACGTCATTCCCAGAACCTTGACTGGGGCATTCTGGTCCGATTTCGTTTCCTGTAATTTGTTCTGTAGTTCAGGTGAATTCGTTTTCCATTTACACATCTTCATTGCGGCCTTGTCCATGATTATTTTGGATTCATTATACAACTTGTATGCATCTTCTACTGTATCCGCTCCATTTATGAAATCATCCACATAAAGAGTTTCTCTTAATGCTTTTACCGTAGAGGGGTATGTTGACTCCAATCCCTCCAGATGATGTCTGATCGTTGCTGACAGCAGGAATGGGCTGGCAGTCGCGCCAAATGGAACCCTTGTCATCCTCATTATGCATTCATTATATTCGTTTTCATTCTCTGTATGAGGTGTCTTGTCTGTCCACAGGAACCTCAGTGCGTCTCGATCTGTCGGGTTTATTGAGATCTGTAGGAAGGCCTTTTCAATGTCCGACATGAAAGCAATTTTGTGTTGTCTGAATTTCAGTAGTACATTCAATAAATCAGGGTTCAAATTGGGCCCAGTTAATAGACAGTCATTAAGTGAGTCACTATTTTCATCATGTGATGATGCATCGAATACAACCCTGACTTTCATCGTTGCGCGTTTCTCCTTCACAATAGCATGATGTGGCATGTAGTACAATGGGTTACCGGTGATATTGGTTTCGACTGGTTCAATGATTTTCTTCTCCAAGTAGTCTTTGATCACATCATTGTATCTTGTGAAGAGTTTCCCATCATGTTTGAATCTTCTCATCAGACGTTGAAACCTGTTCTCTGCAATTCCGTAGTTGGATGACAGTTTCAAATTATCTGTGCGCCATGGTAGTTGCACTTCATAACGTTCTCCGTTGTGCGTAATGGTTTCTTTGAATTGTTTAAGAGCAATTTCATCATTGGCGCTCAACTTAGTTTCTAGTTCAGGGTTGATTCCCAGGGATTCTAGCTCCCAAAATAAACGTAACTGGTCAGACAGTGTTTTATTATCTACATTGACATGCATCACTCCGACGTTGGTTATAGTGCTGACGTGCATTGTAGTTACCGTTCCTTGAATGAGCCATCCGAAGTTGCTCTCGGCTGCCACTAGTCCATCTTGTAGTCTTTCAATCTTCCCAGAGACCACTTTCCAATAGTAGTCGGATCCGATTAATATTTCCACGTCTTGATTTTCCATTCCGTGGACCTTTACGTCGGCCAACAGCATTCCTTTTTCTTCCATCTCCGTGCGTAATGGCTCTCCGGGTACACTCATTAGTGACGTGCACACTTGTGGTGATTCCAGTAATTCAATTTCGATTGTTTGGCCATTTCTTACATCGGATAATTTTGCCCGTACTTTATTGCAATGCACTCGTTTTGGTTGTAGGCTGCCAAACGTGTGTAATTGTATTACCTCAGAGCCTATTACCGGTAGATTTAGTTTGCGTGACAATTCTATCCTTATAAAGCTACGTTGACTCCCACCGTCCAACAGGCATCTGGTCAATTTACTCCTGGTTGTGTTTTGGCCAACCAACCACACTGTTGCTGTTTGGAGTAAAACATTGCTATTATTGCCCGAATTATATCCGACGGTAGTATCAGTTTGTAGGTTTGTGGGTTGTTGC